>NC_052327.1:1424000-1780000 GCF_016432855.1 Salvelinus namaycush | reverse complement strand
TTATATGCAGAGACCTTATTGATTTGAGTACCATCCAAGCTAGTGATTACAAACGTGTTTCTAACTGGGAGTTTAGACCTAGAAAAAAACATGACATTTGTTTTCTTAGCGTTTAAAACAAGTTTAAGCTGTAAAAGAGACCCCTGTAGTATCCTAAAATCAGACTCCAACTGCATTAAAGCTTGGTCCGCTGTTGGAGCAATAGAGTACATAACTGTGTCATCTGCATATAAATGGAATTTACAATATCTGACATCATCACCAATGTTGTTTATATAAAGTGAGAACAATAGTGGGCCAATTATTGAACCCTGAGGGACCCCTTTAAGTAACTGTAAGGGGTCAGACTTGACCCCATCGACCATGACGGCTTGAGTTCTATCTTTAAGATAGTCATAAAACCATCGGCAGGCATCAGTGCCCAGTCCTATAGATGACAGCTTACTCAAAAGGATAGCATGGTCTACAGTGTCAAAAGCTTTTGACAAATCTACAAACAACGCAGCACAGTGCTTTCTATCGTCTAAGGCATTTGCAATATCATTTACAACAAGCATAGTGGCCGATGTGGTACTGTGTTTAGATCTAAAACCAGATTGATTGGTACTAAGAATACTGTTAGCAGAAAGAAAAGATTGTAACTGTTTGTTGACTATAGATTCTAGAATCTTTACCAGACAAGGGAGCCTAGAGATGGGTCGATAGTTATCCAAATCACTACCGTCACCTCCCTTATGTAATGGCAGAACAAAAGCTGCTTTCCACACCTTAGGGATATTTCCTGTGCTTAATGTTAGATTAAAAATGTGTGTTACTGGACCAGCAAAAATAGGTGCAGCACACTTAAGTAAGTACGGGTCTAAATTGTCAGCGCCTAAGGATTTCTTAGTATCAATGGCACACAGGGCAATTAGAACCTCTGCTTCAGTTATTTTCTGGAAACTAAAAACAGGGTTACCATTTTTCAGAGTAACGGTTGAAAAGCAAGACGAAAAATCAACTAACTGGCCAGTACCACAAAGTCCACTTTTCCTTTCAAATAAAAAACCAGCAGAGATGAAATGCTTATTAAAAGCATCACAAATATCATTTTTTTCAGTTAGAATACAGAAGTCTGAGGTAATTTGTTTAGGAAGAGAAACAGCAGAATTCCCCCGTTTCAGTGAATTAACGGTTTTCCAGAATTTTGCAGGATCTCCTGCAGAATCTGTCATAGCATTAAGGAAGTAATTTGATTTTGCCTTTTTGACAGCTGCAGTACATTTATTTCTCAATTGCCTAAAAAACAGCCAATCAGCTGGAGTACCTGTTTTCCTCGCCAAGGCCCAGGCCCGATTCTTTTGCAGGAAAAGACCTGACAATTCAGGAGAGAACCAAGAACTGGTTCGGTTTCTTACTCTGTGATTCTTAAGCGGGGCATGTTTATCAGACATAGAGGTAACAATAGAAGAGAAAAAAGCAAGGGCTAAAACCGGGTCCAGAAAGCAGCAAGTGGATAAAAGCTCAGAGTGATATAAGTCAAGGATAAAAGCTTGCTGTGAGAAATGTTTATAATTTCTCTTAGAGATTATACAGGGATCAGAGTGTTTCAGCCTGGTATCTCTAATACAAGCAATAGGGCAGTGGTCACTGATATCATTTGCAAAAACCCCACTGGCTGTGTATTTATGGGGGGTATTTGTTAGAATAATGTCTAGTAGAGTGGATTTTACTGGGTTCTTAAAGTTGGGACGGGTTGGTTTAGTTATCAGCTGAGTTAGATTTAGCTCAGTACAAATGCCTTTTAATTTATCGGATACTGGTGAGAGCCAATCCAGGTTAAAATCTCCCAAAATCAGTAATTCAGAGTTTGCATAATTAGACAGTATATCAGATAAATTGCATAGAGTACAAGGAGGAGCTGAGGGGGGGCGATATACCCCTGCTAGAGTTAAATGAGCATTATTACCAAGTACCACGTTTAAAACTAGACATTCATATTGCTTTGAGACAGAGGTTGATATGGACACAGAAACATTTAAGCAGCATTTAACATAAATCGCAATACCACCACCTCTACCAACTCTATCAGTTCTATAAATATTGTATCCAATCAACTGAACATCTGAATCTGGCACAGAATCACACAGCCACGATTCAGATACAATCAGAACGTCAACATTTGATTGTGAGACCAAAATTTCAATAAAGTCCAACTTTTGGATCAGGCTTCTAGCATTCAAATGAATTATTCCAATACCATTGCTACGGGAATTCATATCAGATGGAGTATCCAAGGTAGCACCTGAAGCTGCACTAGATGAGCAATAAACCATTTTCGAGCTATTGACAGAGCTCAATTTTATGGGGACAAGATTACTACTAACAATACCTCTCTGCATGTGAGTAGTATTCGCAATACGGTGATTGGACAATAAACTAGGAATTGCAGAAGGGTTGTTAACTGTAGTTTGTTCCATATTTGCAATTGAGGAACTAATTAATGAAACTGGGAGAGGAGCATTGAACATAGTCTGATAGGGGAGCGTACAATCCCAAAAGTCAACCCCCGAGAATACACAACGTCAGGTATCAAAGGCTCTACATGAGGCAAGAGTAAGAGACATGTTGGTGGAGAGGATGCTGGAGCCATACCTGTTAAGATGTAAATTGTCCCGAAGAAATAGACCTGGTCGGTCTGTAAAAGCTGCAAAGTTATCCACAAAAGGAATTCTCATCGTGCAGCAGTATCCCTTAAGCCAGGTGTGTAATTGGCGTATACGACTAAAAACCATATCCGTGTAGCGTGGGGATGGAAATGGACCGGAAACAACACACTGCTTCCCAGATTCCAGCAGCGTATTTATCAATGTTTTAAAATCGTCTCTCAATTTCTCTGACTGCTGGAGTTTAATGTCATTTGACCCAACATGGACAATGACAGTTGAAGCGGCGGAGTGCTTGCTAATAAGTAGCGGTAGCATGGAATCTAGGTCAGAGATCCTAGCGCCAGGGTAGCAGAAGGTCTCAGCTTTCCGGATTGAAACGTTTCGGACCATGGATGAACCCACCACGAGAACGGAAGGACTACAGATGGGTTTATTGGGTAAATGACGGGGCCTCTCCCGGGTGATCTGCCTCCTAGCAGGTTGAGGGGGGCTAGCAGCTGAGACTGACGACCTAGTGGCAGGCAAGGAGCGCAGATGAGTGTGCTTGGGCACTTCCACCTGAGAGTGAGATGGCAGCAGTAGAGATGAAGCGGAGGGACCCTGTACAGTATGATTGGAATGCACTTCCAGGTCTTCCAGGACCTTGAATCTCCTCCCCAATTGTAGCACCTCCGAAACATTTGATGGATTCCGTTTCCTGGAGTGCTTTCCTCCCCGGACAGCAATCCAGGCATCCTGAGGCGGAGTAGAAGGGGTGGAACAGACCAGGCCCTTCGGTTTAGCTCCTAGTCTGGGCCATGGCTCATTTAAGGGAACCGAATGGAGTTTCACAGTTACAGGCTCCCCAGAAGTGGAGGTGCCGAGCCAGGGGCAGGTGACGTCGTCGATTTTGGAGGTGGTTTGTATAACCATGGAGTCCAGGAGTTCTTCGTCCTCCTTGATCTGGCGCAAGACAGATACTCTCCCCTCCAGCTCAGCGACTCTCTGGCTCAGGTACTGGCAGGTGGTACATCCAGGGGCGAGCGAAGCCATGAGAGACAGGTGGGTTTGGGCCCGGAGGCTAGCAGTTAGCAGTTTGTTTTTAGCCTAAAGCCAGCTTTTTGCCGAACTTTTCCAGAGAGAAAAAACACTTTCCATCCACCGTGGAGCGAGATTCCGGGACAAGAGAGAGTGGTCCTAGCTGGTAAAAGTTAACCGCGATGCGGAATCCATGCAAAAACACGTTCGGTATTTATGATTAACAAAGATTGGTTATGTTTTAGTTAAAAATAACAAACCGAGTTTTTCCAGCATACAGTGTTCAGAAGCGCACTCTGATGACGTCGACGTTAGACGCGAATGCTTCTTAGCAAAGGGCAATTTCTTAAATAATAATTTTGCTTGGACTGTCTGGGAGTGGTGTAACGGTTTTCGTCGTCTGAAGAAGAGTATTCACTTAAGTCAATGCCGAGTCATTTGAGGTAACCAAGGAAGACCACTCGTGAATGGTGGATCTGTAAATTACAGTACTTCAGTCGGTCAGGTGCACTTCCAAGTTCAACAAAGGGAAGCCCTGCTTTTGCATTTTACCCCTGAGGTGATGGTCAAGAGATGTGACCAGATGAATGAACTCACCAATGGTAAGTGGCTTGCCATTCAACTATTAGTAATTATGTTAAGTTGGCTGTGAGTGAGTTATCTGTGCATGTGTCTCTATCAGTCAGTTTTTGTGTGTGTGATGAGGCACAAATAGATTGACTAGCTAGCAAGTGTGTGTGATTGTGTGTGTGTGTGTGAATATGAAGTGAGAGAGACAGAACTTTAAAATATTGAATATACATAAGAATTGAGAATACATTGTGCCTTTCAGCACATATTTAAAAGGCATACTTTAATTTATTTTCTGGTTTCAGAATTTCTACATATGTGACGGACCAACCGTCATAACATCTTATGTAGCAAAATTTGGAATTGTGTTTTTTACATTGGATAAAAGCAGAGACACAGAGCTCTAAAATGGTATGTCATACATTGCATTTGAGGAATGATCGGAAAGTAATTCTGCTTTGAAAGTTGATAAACTTGTAACCTCACTTTTGAGAAAATGGCCTTTGACATTTTGTTACCTACCTTTGTTTTGGTACCTATTGGAGAGCTCTTCTTTGTCTACACTCATTCAGCATCGTTCACACCCTCTTTAGCTTAAGCCTCCACCCTAAACTCTGACCATTTTACTCGCTCTAGCAGAGCTGGTTAGGCTGTTTTTATGTTATCCAGAGAGTTGGTGACTGTAACTGTGCTGCTGGCAACAATTTAATTACACTTTTTTGCCGACGTTTACTGACACCGGCCATATTCAACAGGTGTTGAGCATTCCTAAATTCATTAGTTATTCTGCGCTCAGGCACACGCAGACGAGAGTGCTCTGAAAACGGAGTAGATGGCCAGACTAAATTTACGAACGCACCTGAAAAGGTTACTTGTATAATGTAGTCTTTTGTTAAAAGACATGTAGCAGGCTACCTAGCTAGCTAAACAATGAAACATAATCTAAACTCATGACGTTACTACCCTGCATGAATCTGCAGGTAGCTAACCAACCAGGTTCAATGTTAGCTAGCTAACATTAGGCTATAACTAGCCAAGCAAATGGCTCTGAGATACGAATAATAAGATCATACACGTAACGTTAGCTAGCGAGCCAGCCAGCTAACGCTAGCTAGCGAACAGCACACTTTAACTTGAAATGACTTTGTAAAAATTTGAAATGTATAATATCTGAAAATTTAGCTAGCTAGACTACCTTACATGTGGTCTGAAATCGGAGTAGATAATGTTAGCTGGTAAATTCGCTCTGGCTATGTCTATCAACATTTGTTGCAGTGACATTCTATTGAAATGGATACTTGCACAGTGGAGTCTTTTGTTAAGACATGTAGCTAGCTAGCTAGATAAACAATGAACCATAATCCCAACTCATGACGTTACTACCCTGCATGAATCTGCAGGTGGCTAACCAAACAGGTTCAATGTTAGCTAGCTAACATTAGGCTATAACTAGCCAAGCAAACGGCTCTGATATACGAATAATACGATCATATACGTCACTTTAGCTCAAGCCAGCCAGCCAGCTAACATTAGCTAGCTAACAGTACACTTTAACTTGAAATGTAACCCCTTTCTGTCAAGTGTAGTATCTGAAAATGTAGCTAGCTAGACTATCTTACCTGTACACATTATAGATGGACGTGTCTCCTGTCAAGGATGCCATGGTTGCCCTTAGTTTGAAGATGTCATCCGGAGAAAGGTGTTTTCTCCATCTCCTTAGATATCATACTCGAATTCCACTGATTTCAAAACTTGGTCCTCCAGAAAGTGGAGAGCAACACTTTTGCAGTTTTACTACGCAATACAATTTTTTTTAAATCTGCACATACTGACTAGCTCAAATAGACAGAAGCCTGCTATATGGCAGACCAATCCAAACTCATCTCTCAGCATGTCCAGCCCACTCATTATCTCAGCCTATCATGGCTAGAAGGTAAAGTTGCTCACTTTTTCTGTGGCTCAACCAACTAGGCGCATGATTTAAAAACCTCTTAACTTCTCTAGGGTAGGGGGCAGCATTTTCACGTTTGGATGAAAAACATACCCAAATTCAACTGCCAGTTACTCAGCCAGGAGGTAAGATATGCATATTATTAGTAGATTTGGATAGAAAACACTCTGAAGTTTCTAAAACTGTTTGAATCATGTCTGTGGGTATAACAGAACTTATTTAACAGGCGAAACCCCGAAGACAAACCATTCAGATTTGTATTTTTTTTTAGGTCATTGTCTTTTCAATGAGATTTCATTGGGACACCAGATTTTTAGGCAACTTGCTTGCAGTTCCTACGGCTTCCACTGGATGTCAACAGTTGTGAGAAATAGGTTGAGGTTATTCCTTTGTGTAATGAAGAAATACGGCCATCTTGAAGTTGAGGCACTCTTGGTGTCCTAGACATGCGTTTCAATCAAACAGAAGGCATGCTACATATCATTTTAATCCTGTATTGAACACATATCATCCCGTCTTCAAATGTATTGATTATTAACGTTAAAAAATACCTAAAGTTGTATTACATAAGTAGTTTGACATTTTTTGGCAAAGTTTAAAGGTAACCTTTGATATATTTTTGTCGTCATGTTTGAGCAAGTTGGAACCGGTGTTTTTCTGGATCAAACGCGCCAAAATAAATAGACTTTTTGGACATATATCGCCGGAATTAATCGAAACAAAAGGACCATTTGTGATGTTTATGGGACATATTGGAGTGCCAACAACAGAAGCTCGTCAAAGGTAAGGGCATGAATTATATTTTTATTCTGCGTTTTTGTGTCGCTCCTGCAGGGTTGAAATGTTTTCTCTCTTTTGTTTACAATGGTGCTATGCTCAGATAATAGCATCGTATGCTTTCGCTGAAAAAGCCTATTTGAATTCTGACATGTTGGCTGGATTCACAACCAGTGTAGCTTTAATTTGATATCTTTCATGTGTGATTTAATGAATGTTTGATTTTATAGTAATTTTCATAGTCATTCATTTTAATGTGGCGCTATGCATACACTAGCATCTTGCCTAAACTCATATTTTTTTTATATAAATATGAACTTTACCGAACATAAAATACATGTATTGTGTAACATGAAGTCCTATGAGTGTCATCTGATGAAGATTATCAAAGGTTAGTGATACATTTTATCTATATTTCTGCTTTATGTTAATGCTCTCTTTAGCTAACGTCCCACCTACCCTAGAGAGGTTAAGGATCCGGCCTTTTTTTTAAATGTTTGCCTAAAATGACATGCCCAAATCTAACTGCCTGTAGCTCAGGCCCTGAAGCAAGGATATGCATATTCCTTGATACCATTAAAAAGGAAACACTTGAAGTTTGTGGAAATGTGAAAGGAATGTAGGAGATTATAACACATTAGATCTGCTAAACGATAATACAAAGAAAAAACAACCGTCCATCTTTGAAATGCAAGAGAAAGGGCATAATGAATTAGTCTAGCCCAGGCACAATTTAGACATTGGCCACTAGATGGCAACACTGTGTGTGCAAAGTTTTAGAGTGAATCGGTGAAATCTTGCATATCTATTCAGATTGTTTGGTATCAAGACTGCCCAAATGTGCCTAATTGGTTAATTTATACATTTTCAAGTTCATAATTGTGTACTGTCCTCAAACAATAGCTATGATATTCTTTCACTCTAATAGCTACTGTAAATTGGACAGTTAGATTAACAAAAGTTTAAGCTTTCTGCCCATATCAGATACCCCCAAAAATCCCAGGACATAGACGTATCTTACAACCTCATGATAATCACATTAGCCTATGTTAGCTCAACCATCCCACGGATGGGACACCAATCCTGAAGGTTTTTACAATTGCAGTGATAAAGTTCTACAAGGAATATGGTGTGGCTCCAACTGGTGCTGTCCTACGAGGACATTCAGCAAATCGTCCACTATGTCAACAACTTTGCCGATGTCCACGCAATGCCGCTGCCAGGTTGGATCCTGGATTTAAGAGGGTAGATATCCGGGTGCTACCAACAATTGATATCAAGTCAGTGTGGCGCAAGTACAAAACGGTGTTTTCCAAAATCTTGATAGTTATATTTCTATCATATTATTCCATCTTGGATGTTTTACATATGCCATTTTGCAATGCTTTTGCCCAAGAAACAAACTGTAATCATGTTGTCTGATATTGATGTATTTCTGCTCCCAAACATTGTCCTTGGGAAACCAATGACCGACCTCTGCTGGCACTGCCAGAAAAAACAACAATGTCATCTAGCACCACTCCAACCTGCCTGACTGTGTAAGTATGCGAAGCTACAAAAACGCGAAGAACATCTTTGCAATGTAACAATGGGGTGGAGCATCTACCAGGAGATGGTCGCCAACTGCAAGATCAAAGCAAAAGAGCTGGCCACTGGACTTGGCCCCAACCCACCCTCTAGTAGAGACATCACCATGCACACCCGTTTTGATTATGCACACCCAGTGAGTTATTTCATTTGTTGTCATTACTATTATTATGTTGTGATTGGTAAATGACACATTGATTCAATGATGATCATAATTCATATTATTAGCAGTTCATTTGCAATACATTTGTTGGTCTGATGTTACAGGTCCACTACCCCAGTGACCCTCTTCAGCCTGGTCTGATGTACTTCTTGTTTCCCAGGAAGTGTGGAGTGTTTGGCGTGTGCTTGGATGGAATTCCCCAACGGGTGAACTACCTCATTGACGAGGGACACTGGAGCAGCAAGGGCTCTAATGCTGGGATCTCCTACCTCCACCATTTATTTTCGAAGTACGGTCTTGGGGAGAATTATGTCCAGTTACATTGTGACTGTTCTGGACAAAACAAGTACATGATGTGGTACCTTGCCTGGCGCTGCATGGTGGGTCTCCATGACACAATCTCCCTCAACTTCCTGATCATTGGCCACAGCGTTTGGTCTGGACTGGTGTTTTGAGCTTTTTAAACAGAAGTTCCATCGCACACCAGTTTCATGCCTGGACGACATCACTGAGGTTGTCAAATCCAGCACAGTGACTGGGGTCAACATCCCCCAGCTGCTTGACTCAGAGTCTGTTGAGACATTTGTGCCAACACAGGACTGGCAGAGCTTCCTCAAAACCAACTACAAGCCACTGGCAGGCATCAAGTGTTGCCACCCCCTCCTCTTCACCAGTGCTGAACCTGGAGTTGTCCATGCCACAGAGTTTTTATTTTATTACATTTGTTTGTTTATTTAGTAAATATTTTATTAACTCTACTTCTTGAACCGCATTGTTGGTTAAGGGCTTGTAAGTAAGCATTTCACGGTAAGGTCTACCTACACCTGTTGTATTCGGCGTATGTGACAAATACAATTTGATTTGAGCAGTTTGTATTGTAGCGTCCAGAGAGCACTATTGACTAGAGGTTGACCGATTATGATTTTTCAACGCCGATAGCGATACCGATTATTGGAGGCCAAAAAAAGCAGATACCGATTAATTTTATTTATTTATTTGTAATAATGACAATTACAACAATACTGAATGAACACTTATTTTAACTTAATATAACACATCCATCAAATCAATTTAACCTCAAATAAATAATGAAACATGTTCAATTTGGTTTAAATAATGCAAAAACAAAGTGTTGGAGAAGAAAGTAAAAGTGCAATATGTGCCATGTAAAAAAGCTAACGTTTAAGTTCCTTGCTCAGAACATGAGAACATATGAAAGCTGGTGGTTCCTTTTAACATGAGTCTTCAATATTCCCAGGTAAGAAGTTTTAGGTTGTAGTTATTATAGGACTTTTTCTCTCTATACCATTTGCATTTCATGTACCTTTGACTATTGGATGTTCTTATAGGCACTTTAGTATTGCCAGTGTAACAGTATAGCTTCCATCCCTCTCCTCGCCCCTACCTGGGCTCGAACCAGGAACACATCGACAACAGCCACCCTCGAAGCATCATTACCCATCGCTCCACAACAGCCGAGCAGAGCAAGGGGAACAACTACTCCAAGTCTCAGAGCGAGGGACGTTTGAAACGCTATTAGCGCGCACCCCACTAACTAGCTAGCCATTTCACATCGGTTACACCAGCCTAATCTCGGAGTTGATAGGCTTGAAGTCATAAACAGCGCAATGCTTGAAGCATTGCGAAGAGCTGCTGGCAAATGCATGAAAGTGCTGTTTGAATGAATGCTTACGAGCCTGCTGGTGCCCACCATCGCTCAGTCAGACTGCTCTATCAAATCATAGACTTAATTATAACATAATAACACACAGAAATACAAGCCTTAGGTCATTAATATGGTGAAATACGGAACCGTTCTGTATTTTATCTAATGGGTGGCATCCATAAGTCTAAATATTCCTGTTACATTGCACAACCTTCAATGTTATTGTCACGTTCCTGACCTTATTTTCCCTTATTTTGTATTTAGTTAGTATGGTCAGGGCGTGAGTTGGGGTGGGTTGTCTATGTGTGTTTTCTATGTTGGGTTTTTTGTGTTCGGCCTGGTATGATTCTCAATCAGAGGCAGCTGTCAATCGTTGTCCCTGATTGAGAATCATACTTAGGCAGCCGGGGTTCACGTGTTGTTTGTGGGTGTTTGTATCTCGTGTCAGTGTTCGTGCCACACGGGACTGTTTTCGGTTTGGTCACGTTTGTTGTTTTTGTATCTGTGTTCAGTTTACTTTCATTAAATAATGACCACTTTCCACTCTGCGTCTTGGTCCGATCCCTACACCTCCTCTTCAGACGAAGAGGAGGAAATCTGCCGTAACAGTTATGTCATAATTACGTAAAATTCTGGCAAATTAGTTTGCAATGAGCCAGGCGACCCAAACTGTTGCATATACCCTGACTCTGCGTGCAATGAACGCAAGAGAAGTGACACAATTTCCCTAGTGTAATATTGCCTGCTAACATGAATTTCTTTTAACTAAATATGCAGGTTTAAAAATATACACTTCTGTGTTTTGATTTTAAGAAAGGCATTGATGTTTATGGTTAGGTACATTTGTGCAACGATTATGCTTTTTTCGCAAATGCACTTTTGTTTAATCATCCCCCGTTTGGCAAAGTTGGCTGTCTTTGTTAGGAAGAAATAGTCTTCATAGTTCGCAACGAGCTAGGCGGCCCAAACTGCTGCATATACCCTGACTCTGTTGCACAGAACGCAAGAGAAGTGACACAATTTCCCTAGTTAAAATAAATTCATGTTAGCAGGCAATATCAACTAAATATGCAGGTTTAAAAATATATACTTGTGTATTGATTTTAAGAAAGGCGTTGATGTTTAGGTACACATTGGTGCAACGACAGTGCTTTTTTCGCGAATGCGCTTGTTAAATCACCCATTTGGCGAAGTAGGCTATGATTCAATTATAAATTAACAGGCACCACATCGATTATATGCAACGCAGGACAAGCTAGATAAACTAGTAATATCATCAACCATGTGTAGTTAACTAGTGATTATGTTAAGATTGATTGTTTTTTATAAGATACGTTTAATGCTAGCTAGCACCTTAACTTGGCTCCTTGCTGCACTCGCATAACAGGTAGTCAGCCTGTCACGCAGTCTCCTCGTGGAGTGCAATGTAATCGGCCATGATCGGTGTCCAAAAATGCCGATTACCGATTGTTATGAAAATTTGAAATCAGACCTAATTAAATCGGCCATTCCGATTAATCGGTCGACCTCTACTATTGACCCAGCATCATATGCAGCATATCCCTAACAGAATCAGCCTGGAACACCAGTGGTACCTCTACAAAAAGATAAGGGACTTCTGTACAGAGGACACCAAGAACATCACCATATAGAAATACAGAAATCATCTCCATATGATGCACAGTACCAGTCAAAACTTGACACACCTACTCATTCAAGGGTTTTTCTTTTGTTTTTTACTATTTTCTACATTTTAGAATAATAGTGAGGACATCAAAACCATGAAATAACATATATGGAATCATGTAGTAACCAAATAAAGTGTTACACAAATCAAAATATATTTTATATTTGAGATTCTTCAAAGTAGCCACCCTTTGCCTTGATGACAGCTTTGCACACTCTTGGCATTCTCTCAACCAGCTTCATGAGGTCGTCACCTGGAATGAATTTCAATTAACAGGTGTACCTTGTTCAAAGTTAATTTGTGGAATTTCTTTCATTCTTAATGCGTTTGAGCCAATCAGTTGTGTTGTGACAAGGTAGGGTTGGTATACAGAAGATAGTCCATATTATGGCAAGAACAGCTCAAATAAGCAAGGAGAAACGACAGTCCATCATTACTTTAAGACATGAAGGTCAGTCAATCCGGAAAATTTCAAGAACTTTGAAAGTTTCTTAAAGTGCAGTCGCAAAAACCATCAAGTGTTATGATAAAACTGTCTCTCATGAGGACCGCCACAGGAAAGGAAAACCCAGAGTTACCTCTGCTGCAGGGGGATAAGTTCATTAGAATTACCAGCCTCAGATATTGCAGCCCAAATAAATGCTTCACAGAGTTCAAGTAACAGACACATCTCAACATCAACTGTTCAGAGGACACTGCGTGATTCAGGCCTTCATGGTAAAATTGCTGCAAGGAAACCACTACTAAAGGACACCAATAAGAAGAGACTTGATTGGGCCAAGAAACAAGAGCAATAGACATTAGACCGGTGGAAATCTGTCCTAGCGCAACTCAATATTAGGAAGGTGTTCCGAATATTTTGTACACTCGGTGTATGTCTTGCAACCTTTCCTTTAAGTGTTTTGATAAAAGAATGCAGTAGACTTGCATGTAAGTTTCCTTCCATAAAAGCTATTCAGTCATCCTTATTGTATAGAAGTTCAATGTCTCTGGGTTCACCTTGAATTGTGTAGTCTTCCAGACTGTGGTCCGCAGCAGTCACCATAGCAAAATAACTGGGTGGGCATGCTGATGCAGAACTGGATGTTAGCGATATAAAGTTCAGAATTGTAGCTAACTCGAACCTGTTACAGACAAGAAATATACCTTTTTATTTAACCTTTATTTAACCCTTTAGACCCCAATAGAATGATTAAATTCTGCTGTAGATGACTAAGAAAAAGCTCATTTTCTCACACATAAAAAAACAGACATAGCTCAAAAACAAAGAACAAATGACAAATACAAGTTTACTTAGTTTTAAAGAGCACAACCTCTTCTTTAATATGACACCACATTCATTTCAATAGGAATAACACTCATTTTGACTTCCATTGTGTAACGACACTCAATATCAAAAAACAATTAACACAACACAACAACAAAAAACAAGAGTATTTAAATTGTAGTAAATTTGACTAAATTACTCACTTAAAATGTACCAAGTATAATATATTATACTTTGATGTTATTTACATATATATAAAAAAAAACGTGATCAGAGGACAATATTCGGAAAGTATTTGATTGACAACGACGCTTACTTCTGTAACAATGTAAAAATGCAAACAACTATTCAGAGACCTTAAAAATGTAGGTAACCTCTCTTAATAAGATTTAGTACCGACCAGGCCTGACACAAAATGTAGAAATAGTAGCCTACTTTGACATCAATTAGATATTGATAGAGAGAAGATACAAGAGACAAAAGATTTGTAGGACAAATTCAAATTTCACACTGTCACTTTAGTGTTTGCATTTAGCCTACAACATGTCATGGAACTTCTGGAAGCACAGTCCCATCCAGCAAAGTGGCACAGAACACGTAGACCACCAAAAGGAGGTTTGTACACATCTCCCACTCTTTGCCATGTGTCCACTCCGGATGCACACCACACACCCTCTCTTGTGCCCTTCAAACTTCACCAGCTTTCAAATGAGTTACAACTTGGTCCACACACGTTGGTGCCACACTCTTGGCTCCCCTTTTCCTGCCATTGTAGAAGTATGATAAAGTGAATCCTCAAGCTGCATTTTGAATGCCTTCCATTGACCAGCGCCTGCGGTTTCTGGTAATTGGCCTTTGCAGGATCCCCAACACAAAGTAAACATTTATGATGGCAATGTTGAGTATCCCTCAAAACACATACTTCCACCGTTTTCTGTCTGTGCATCTGACATTGAAATAGCTCATCAGTTGTTCAAGGAGGTCAACCCCGCCCATTTTCTTGTTGTAATCCACTACAAGCTCTGGAACAGATATAAATTCTGCCACTGTCACTTTAGGCTCAGGCTGTGTGGTACAAGTGTGAATTGTGGGTCTTAGGGCAGACACAAGCCATGGAAATGGAGGCTCCGCTATCGGGTGTGCTTTCCCTCTGCTTCCTCCTCTCCCTCTGCTTCCTCCACTCCGTCTGCTTCGTCCTCTGCCTCCTCATGTTGCTCTCCCTCCACTCTTTTCTTCCTCCTCTTCACTCTCCTATTCCTCTCTCCCTCCACTGTCCTCACCTTCACTCTCCTCTTCCTCTCTCCCTTTACTCTCCCTCCTCTTCACTCTTCTCTTCCTCTCTCCTCTTACTCCACTCCTCCCACCTCGCTCCACATATCTATCCCTCCAATCATCTCTAACTCCTATTCCTCCCTGCTTTTTGCTGCTGAGCCCTTACTCTCCACATCACTTTCTTCGTTTTCACTCACCTAGAGGAACATAGTGACAGACGGAGAGGAGCAACAAATAGGATACAATTGTAGTCAGGAACATAATCTCTCTCTCTCCCTCTCACACTCTCTCTCTCTTCCTTCCGCTCTTTCTTTTTCTCAACCATACACATACTCTCTTCCTAATAAGGGGTTTCCATAATAAATTGTGTTATACAGTTACATGCCTCCCACCCACACACACACTCTCTCTCTCTCCTCCAATCAACTCTTACTTTCCTGCCTGACAAACTAACTACAGAGTTCACCAATGTTAGCTGATTAGTTACAAAGCTGTGACAGTTTCAAAATGAATTGCATTGGTAGAAACAGGGCAAAACAAGCAACTTGTTAGCTGGCTATGTTAACAAATATCCAACTCAAAATATGAGCTCCACTGCGTGGGCATTTACTACCTTAATACGACAGCTAAGCTGTCAAATAATAGGAAAACGAGGCAATGTATATATAGCCTATGATTATCTGCACCTAGCAAACATGGCAAACCATAACCTAAGTCCAACAGATAAACACACATTACTCTAGCCTTCATTTCGGTGGCTAGTTAGCTGGTTGTGTGTATGGCTAGCTAGTGAAAGTGACAGCTGAGGTTGACGTTTCTTGAGCACTGCCCAAATTTACCACTACACACAACTTTTCTTGCCTGACATTAACCAGCTAGCTATAGCAAGCAGCTTGGTCCATTTACATTGGTAGAAACAAGAGAAAACAACCAACTAGATTTTTATACAGCTAAACACTGCAACTATTTCCATGAGACAGAGAGAAATCATTCAAACTCCACCGCTGATGTGCTCGCCTGTACCAACCAAGTTATAACATGACAGGATTTGCTAATCTGTGAGCTATTACCCAAGTTTCACAGCATCAAACAACAACACCAAACATATATCTGCTGTTTACTTATTTCACTCACCTTGATATCATCGCTTTTCAAAATGCAAGGACGTGTGCCAGTCTGTATTACCAACCAACATACAAGTAGATAAAGCCTCTTTCACAGTGAAAAGTCATGTCTGCTTCGATGCTGTCATTTTGAGTAAAGTTGAAAAGTCAAATGACAGCATATCCTGTTTCTGGTTTCTGTTTGATGACAACAGCCACCCGAATACGACAACAGGTTGTTAGCAAGTTAATTTTGCAATATTGACACAGATATTATTGTTAGAAAAATAAGGCCGTTCACGGCCGCTATTGTAATTTAAAGAAAGGCTGTTGACGGACACTATGGGTTAACCAGGTAAGACCCATTGAGGTTAAAAAACTATTTTGCGGGGCGACATGGCAAGAAGGCAAAAGAGGGATATAGCAGCGTGTACATAAAATATTACAAAAAAATACAAATACACACAAAAGACAAAGTGTTACAAGTTACAGATACATTTGAAAATTAAAAACAACTGCAGCTATCAAAAACATTGTCGTCGATCAGAGTCTTAAATACAGGCAAGGCTAACTCCCCTAACATTAGTATATTTTGATTCATGTTCCAGGATGAAGGTGCATTATGGGAAAAATGTTATTTCCCCATCTCAGTTCTAGAACAGTCAAGGACAGTAGCGACTGTGAACGAAGACTGTATTGAGTGACAGATCTGTTCAGTAAGGAATAGAGCTACAAAGGGAGTTGCCCTGTCAATGCTTTGTACACAAAGGTGTACCAGTGCTTTAGCCTCCTGGTGGAGTGAGTTCCATTGCACCATGACATACGGGATACCTAGTCAATAACAATAATAATAATTATTGTACAACTGAATGCATTCAACTGAAATGTGTCGAACGCATTTAACACAACCCCTCTGAGTGATCTAGCATTTGTGATATACCGTGGCAAGAAAAAGTATGTGAACCCTTTGGAATTACCTGGATTTCTGCATAAATTGGTCATAAAATTTGAGCTGATCTTCGTCTATGTCACAACAATAGACAAACACATTGTGCTTAAACTAATAACACACACATTATTGTATTTTTCTTGTCTATATTGAATACATCATTTAAACATTCACAGTGTAGGTTGGAAAAAGCATGTGAACCCCTAGGCTAATGACTTCTCCAAAAACGAATTGGAGTCAGGAGTCAGCTAACCTTGAGTCCAATCAATGAGACAAGATTGGAGATGTTGGTTAGCGCTGCACTGCTTATAAAAAACACACAATTTGAGTTTGCTATTCACAAGAAGCATTGCCTGATGTGAACCATGCCTTGAAGAAAAGAGATCTCAAAAGATCTGAGATCCACAGTAAGACAAATGATCTATAAATGGAGAAAGTTCAGCACTGTTGCTACTCTCCCTATGAGTGGCCGTCCTGCAAAGATGACTGCAAGAGCACAGCACAGAATGCTCAATAAGGTTAAGAAGAATCCTAGAATGTCATCTAAAGACTTACATAAATCCCTGGGAAATGCTAACTTCTCTGTTGACGAGTCTACGATACGTCAAACACTAAACAAGAATGGTGTTCATGGGAGGACACCCCGGAAGAAGTCATTGCTGTCCATAAAAAACTATTGCTGCACGTTTGAAGTTCGCAAAAGAGCACCTGGATGTTCCACAGCGCTACTGGCTAAAATATTCTGTGGACAGATGAAACACAACACTTTGTGTGGAGAAGAAAAGGCACAGAACACCAACATCAAAACCTCATCTCCACTGTAAAGTATGGTGGAGGGAGCATCATGGCTTGGGGCTGCTTTGCTGCCTCAGGGCCTGGAAAGCTTGCTATCATCAACGGAAAAAAATATTCCCAAGTTTATCAAGACATTTTGCAGGAGAATGTAAGGCTATCTGTCCGCCAATTGAAGCTCAACAGAAGTTAGGTGTTGCAACAAGACAATGACAAAAAAACACAGAAGTAAATAAACAACAGAATGGCTTCATCAGAAGAAAATACGACTTCTGGAGTGGCCCGGTCAGAGTCCTGACCTCAACCCGATTGAGATGCTGTGGCATGACCTCAAAAGAGCGGTTCACACCAGACATCCCAAGAATATTGCTGAACTGATACAGTTTTGTAAAGAGGAATGGTCCAAAATTCCTCCTGACCGTTGTGCACGTCTGATCCACAACTACAGAAAACGTTTGGTTGAGGTTATTGCTGCAGAAAAGAGGGTCAACCAGTTATTAAATCCAAGGGTTCACATATTTTTCCCTCCCCACACTGTGAACGTTTACACAGTCTGTTCAATAAAGACATGACAACGTCTAATTGTGTGTGTGTTATTAGTTTAAGCAGACTGTGTTTGTCTATTGTTGTGACTTAGATGAAGATCAGATCAAATTTTATGTCTAAGTCTATGCAGACATCCAGGTAATTTCAAAGGGTTCACATATTTTTTCTTGCCACTGTATCTTAAAGCACCATGAGCACCTGTATCCAGAGTTAAGGTACTTGCTGAGGCCAGCATATAGACAATATCACCATGATCCAGCACCGGTCAAAAAGTTATTTCTGATTGATATTGAAAAACAAGATTTGTCCCTAAAATAAAAACCCAATGTCCTCTTCAGTTTATTGGTCAAGTTATCAATGTGCTGTTAAAAATTCAGCTTTTCATCTAACCAAATCCCAAGATACTTATATGAGGTGACATTTGCTGGCCTTGTTGAGTTAAAATCTGCAAGTGCCTCCATCTGTCCACTTTCAAGGTAGAGAAAACCATACATTTAGATTTCCTTGCATTAAGCACAAATTTCAATATGAAGTGTAAGTCCTGAAAAGTCATCTCAATATTAGATGCGCTAGAATAAGTAATTATGTCATCAGCATACATATGGAGATTTGAAGAGTCAACAGTCTTCCCTACATTATTTATATACAGTGTAAAAGGGATTGGACCAAAAACTGAGCCCTGGAGAACTCCTTTTGTAATCCTTCGAAACTCCGATTTCATACCCTCCTGTGCTACACACTGTGTTGTGTCAGAAAGGTAGTTTTGGAACCAGTCAAATGCTTCAACACTTGAACCAACCTTTTTTAGTCTACAAGAGCAGGGCATGGTCAGCAGTGTCGAAGGCCTTCATTAAGTCAATTAAAAGTGAAACACAGTGATGTTTCTTGTCCTGAGCATCTAGAATATCCCCTACAACCTTAGTTACATTTACATTTACATTTAAGTCATTTAGCAGACGCTCTTATCCAGAGCGACTTACAAGTACATACATTCATACTTTTTTGGGGGGTTTTTTTCTTTCTTTTTCTTTTTTCTTTTTTGTATTTTTTTTTGTACTGGCCCCCCGTGGGAAACGAACCCACAACCCTGGCGTTGCAAGCGCCATGCTCTACCAACTGAGCCACACGGGGCCCAGTTACCACAGTAATGGTACTATGCTTGGCTTTAAAACCCAACTGCAATTTAGATAAAACTGAGTTATTATGAAGAAAGTATTTCAACTGTGAGTTGACCAGTTTTCCAAAACATTTGCCAGTGCAGACAGTTTAGATATGGGACGGTAGTTATCTAACTGGGACGGATCTCCACCCTTATGTAAAGGGGTGATGTAAGCTGCTTTCCAAACTTTTGGAATCATATTACTTGCCAATAAAAGATTGAATAAATGAGTGAGAGGGGCATCAATGATTTGCACCATTTAAAAATAGAATAAGGGTTCAATTCATCTGGGCAAGCCGCTTTCTTCATATCAATAGATTTGAAAACTCAATCTCTGTAAAATGAAATAGATGAACCGTAGGCCGGCAGTTTAATTCACAGCCTCACTTGAGATGTCAGGTTGGAGTTCAAATGCCCAGCCTTAGCAAAATGGTCATCAAACATGTCAACCAGTTTATTCTTGTCCGTCATGTCCATTGAATTTGAGGTCAATTTCAGTGGAAGACCAGAGGAGTTTGTGTTACCACTCATGGACTTAATGGTTTTCCATAATTTCGTCAGGTTATTGAGGTTTGCTTTGGTAGATTTTTATTTGAAGCTAGATTTGCATTAACAAGGTGCACATTTTTTGTTAGTGCCCTGGATAACTGCCATTCAGCCTGGGAGATACCCTTTCTGGTTTTTGCCCATTGTTTATTTAGCTTATGGATAAATCAGATAATTCCTCTGTAAACCAGGGATTGTCTCTACCTCTTACGCTGTACTTTTTGAGAAGGGTGTGTTTATTGAAGAGGAAACATGGAAACATGGAATGAAAATAGGATAATGCTTCCTCGATATCTGGAATAAGCACAATCCTATCCCAGTTGCATTCGTGAACTTAACATTTCGTTTGACTATGAACTTAGGGGCACTTTTAGTGTTTCTAATGCAAGCAACTGCACAATTATCGCTTAAATCATTAGGGAAAATCCAAACGGTCGAGTATTTATGTAGATTTTTTATTCCATGTGTAACTCTGTGTTGTTGTTTGTGTCGCACTGCTTTGCTTTATCTTGGCCGGGTCGCAGTTGTAAATAAGAACTTGATCTCAACTGGCCTACCTGGTTAAATAAAGGTTAAATAAAGGTCAAATAAATTGTTAGTTAGAATAAGTTACAGATGTCTTTTGGATTGGGTCTTGTGACTGCATTTATCAGTTTATTCCTCTTATGGCCACAGAGTTTGGAGATAACCAGTCCCAGTTTAAATCGCTCATGAGCAGCATTTCATGTTTCTCCCAACAACTGAGTAGTTCAGCCAGAGATTCTAGGGATTCTACTTTTGCAGATGGAGATCAATAACATCATATCAAATCTAAGTCCACAGCTTCCGATAAAAAGTCAAACTGACTTCAGTAAGATTGATGAGGCAAAAAAACTATTTAATCAATTTTAGAATAAGGCTGTAATATAACAAAATGTGTAAAAAGTCAAGGGGTCTGAATACTTTCCGAATGCACTGTATAATAGCGTTAGCCTAAAGACAAGATTAAATTGACAATAGTCTGATTAGTGACAACATCCTACATAGTATCTGAGAGTAGATTATGCAGTTCCTAAAACACTTACAGTACCTTCGTCAACAAACAAAAATTCAAGAGGTGAGCTCTATTTTAAAATATAACTTTTTCCAAGATAAACTGCTGTTCCATGCATTCAACACCTGTCGCAGCAAGTTCAAATATGCTATTATGTTATTTTGAAATATATTGTTGTATTGTCATGTTTCTTAAAACCTGCCAAAACGTCATTTTAATGGATTTCTTTGTGATGGATTTAGCAATTGAATTGTGGTGGTTTTAGTGTTTTTTCAATTAGACATATAGTAACAAACTAATAAGTGCTATTACAGTATGCTTGAAAAAAAATCATTAAAAATTCTAATGTTACGTAAGACCGTCATAAACACAACTAAAGGACATACTGTATATAAAAAGTATAGGGGTACCTCGAGGCCCGGCTTTTCTATTGTTAAAATGCGTGGTGCAGAATGTTACATATATACATTGCATAAACCAGGTTTCCATCCAACCTTTTTATGCGAGTAAAGTACATTTCGGATAAAACGTCATGACAGGCCGGATGTGTGAGGGCAGACACTAGGAGACGAGAAGCAAGTACAGGGAGTCAATATTTAATAAATAACAGATATGAAACAAAACACGGACAGCGTCTGGATAAGGGAAACATATCGACATTAATGCTGACACGGGGATCAAACTGAGGAATAGACAGATGTAGAGGAGGCAATCAATAAAGTGATGGTCCAGGTGAGTCCAATGAAGCGCTGATGCACGTAAGGATGGTGACAGGTGTGCATAATGATGGGTAGCCTGTCGCTCTCGAGCGCCAGAGAGGGGTGACATGATGGAAAACCGAATAAAATTCAATGAACTTTCCAAATGTCGACAACAAAATATGCCAGACAAGGTGGGACCTTTTTGTGTGGGTAAATTGAATTATGTGAGAAATATCAGTGGAAACACATTTATGCGCAAATATTGATATAATAACCCTCATACCAAAGTAAACTTGGATCCATACGATGACATGTTGTGTGGTTCTCCCACTACGACTTGCTGGGAAAGCATACAGTATATTTTGTGAGAAAACCTTCAGTAGAGTTGAAAATGCGATGGAAATCCATTTAACTTGTATTTTTTATCCGGTACATTGGGAATATATTTAATGTGCATTACTTCACCACGCACAGCCTTTTATCTGCAATAAGTCAATTTGATGGAAACACATTTTTGGAGGGAAAATGTGTATATTGATTTTATATAGATTTTTTAATATTCGCTTGAAAATCTGTCACCAATTGGCTAGTGATACAGACATAAAGATGTCTCTATTTTTCACTCATCAGAAAACGTTTGGCACTAATTTTAAAAGTTGGTATAGCTTTAAGTTGTTGTGGTAGTTTATTGACTCTCTGATTCTGCTACTGTACTGGTGGACGTCTCGTATAAAAGTAACATAATTGCATTGGTACCTGGGGGCTGAGTCAGTAATAAGTCTGTGGACCAGACCAAGTTGAGTTAATACAATCCCTTTCTCTACAGATAGCCAGCCTAGCTGATTAAAGATAGTGTCACCTGTGTGTACAATCATAAACAGGCATGTTTGAGTATCTGTGATACAGTTGTGATACAAAATGAGTATTGAGGGCTATTCATTTAATTATTGAGATTTATTAATTTTCCTACAACAAAAAATGACAATATACTTCTTCTTACTTGCGCTGTGTGAGACACTGGGGGCCACAAACGTATAGATGAAGATGTTTCTGGGACAGGCTTTGACATCAAACCAAATTGTATTTGTCACATGCTTCGTAAACAACAGGTGTAAACTAACAGTGAAATGCTTACTTACAGGCCCTTCCCAACAATTTTGAGAGAAAA
This sequence comes from Salvelinus namaycush, assembly GCF_016432855.1. Classification (NCBI taxonomy): domain Eukaryota; kingdom Metazoa; phylum Chordata; class Actinopteri; order Salmoniformes; family Salmonidae; genus Salvelinus; species Salvelinus namaycush. The sequence continues at coordinate 1,757,398 of NC_052327.1, read as the reverse complement.
ATTCAAATAAAATTATAACATGAGGAATAAGTACACAATGAGTAATGATAACTTGGCTATAAACATGGAGTACCAGTACCGAATCGATGTGCAGGGGTACGGGGTAATTGAGGTAGATGTACATATAGGTAGGGGTAAAGTGACTAGGAAAGAGGATAGATAAAACACTTACAGCAGCGTACAGTATGTGATGAGTCAAAAGAGTTAGTGTAAAGAGGTTCAACGCAAATAGTACGTGTAGCAATTTGGTTAACTATTTACGACACGTTTCAGGAAACTAGGCGTATGTCACGGGTCACTACTTCACAGAAGAACTGTTTGAACGTAAACTTATTTTTTAATCCAAATATTTTTTGTTGTTGCAGAAATGCCTTCTCGAACATGTGAACTTTCATGAGCCTTAATAACAAACTTGTATGCCATCTGTAAATACAATTCTTAAATTACGAGCCTAGTTGGTTAAGTCACAGAAAAAGTCAGCATCCTTCCCACTAACCATGATTGGCTGAGATAATGAGTGGGCTGGACATGCCGAGAGATGAGTTTAGATTGGTCTGCCATATAGCACGCTTTTGTCTATTTGAGCTGGTCCGTATATGTAGGGTAATCCTGTCTAACACTTTACCCCTGATTGTATGCATATAACTACCTCATCTATCACTGATATTGTTATTGATATTGTTCTTGTACATTTTATTTATAATGACACTATCAATTTCTGATATTGCTACTATGCAAGTAACCGTTTGGCTGTACTGTTTACACCTTCTGTAGACACCCATCCACTTGGCAAGATGTGGCTGGGGGTTATAGCATTTCTTTCACATGAGCCTTCAATTTCAAGTGTGGCTGGGTAAGTATCATCTAATATATATATATATATATATATGTACACTGTCAGTTTACCTGGCATTTTTCCTTATTGTAGGCTACACTTTAAGCCTTAATCTTTACTACACTACTCACTGTTTAGCACGACCTCACATGTGACTCCTTAAAGAGATGGGTGGGGCTGGCTTAAGAGGGTGTCAACAATGCTGAATGGGTGTAGACAAAGGAGAGATCTCCAGTAGGTACCAAAACATTCAAAGGACATTTTCCCAAAAGTGAGTTTACCATTTGATCAACTTTCAAATTGGATTTTATTTATTTTTATTTAACCTTTATTTAACTATGCAAGTTAGTTAAGAACTAACTCATATTTACAATGACGGCCTACCAAAAGACAAAATGCCTCTGCGGGGACAGGGATAAAAAAAATGATATATATATATATATATATATATATATATATATATATATATATACACACACACACATGTTCTCATATATATGTAGCACCCTTACCTGTAGATCTATAAATTATGTCTCCGCAAGGTTAGTTTGGCAGCTGGGGTGAAAGAGTAGCGATTATGATAGAGGAAACCAAGTGTAGATTTAACTTTAGCCTGCAGCTTTGATATGTGCTGAGAGAAGGACAGTGTACCGTCTAGCCATACTCACAAGTACTTGTATGAGGTGACTACCTCAAGCTCTAAACCATCAGAGTTAGTAATCACAACGATGGGAAGAAGGGCATTCTTCTTACCAAACCACATGACCTTTGTTTTGGAGGTGTTCAGAACAAGGTTAAGGGTAGAGAAAGCTTGTTGGACATTAAGAAAGCTTTGTTGTAGAGCATTTAACACAAAATCCGGGGAGGGGCCAGCTGAGTAGAAGACTGAATCATCTGCATATAAATGGATGAGAGAGCTTCTTACTGCCTGAGCTATGTTGTTGATGTAAATTTAGAAGAGCGTGGGGCCTAGGATCGAGTATTGGGGGTACTCCCTTGGTGACAGGTAGTGGCTGAGACAGCAGATTTTCTGACTATATACACTGCACTCTTTGAGAGAGGTAGTTAGCAAACCAGGCCAAAGACCCCTCAGAGACACCAATACTCCTTAGCCGGCCCACAAGAATGGAATTGTCTACCCTATCAAAAGTTTTGGTCAAGTCAATAAAAATAGCAGCACAACATTGCTTAGAATCAAGGGCAATGGTGACATCATTGAGGACCTTTAAGGTTGCAGTGACACATCCATAACCTGAGTGGAAACCAGATTGCATACCAGAGAGAATACTATAGACGTCAAGAAAGCCAATCAGTTGATTATTGAGTTTTCCAACATTTTTGATAAACAGGGCAAAATAGAAATAGGCCTATAACAGTTAGGATCAGCTTGATCTCCCCCTTTAAATAAAGGACGAACCGTGGCTGCCTTCCAAGCAATGGGAACCTCCCCAGAAAGGAGAGACAGGTTAAAAAGGTCGGAGATAGGCTTGACGATGATAGGGGCAGCAACCTTAAAGAAGAAAGCGTCTAAACCATCTGACCCAGATGCTTTTTTGGGGTTAAGTTTCAGAAACTCTGTTGCGGGGCAGGGGAAAAAGAGGGAGAAGCATTGGGGATAGTTGCATTAGAAGGGGTGGGAGATGAGGAAATGTTGGATGGGCAAGGAGGCATGGCTGAGTCAAATAGGAATCCTAACCTAATGAAGTGGTGATTAAAGAGCTCAGCCATGTGTTTCTTGTCAGTAACAACCACATCATCAACTTTAAGGTACATGGGCAGCTGTGAGGAGGAGGGTTTATTCTCCAGGTCTTTAACCGTTTTCCAGAACTTCTTGGGGTTAGACTCACAGAGAGAGAACTGCTCCTTAAAGTAACTAACTTTGGCCTTCCGCATAGCCTGAGTGCACTTATTTCTCATTTGCCTGAACGAGAGCCAGTCAGCATGAGTATGCGTGTGCCGAGCCTTTCACCAAATGCAATTCTTGAGGTGGAGTAACTCTGCGAAATCACGGTCGAACCATGGGCTGAACCTGTTTTTAATTATAATTTTCTTTATGGGGGCATGTTTGTTAACAATACCACCGAAAAATATCAAAAAAAGAAGGTCCAAGCGTCTTCGACAGAGGGGATCACGCTGATTCTATACCATTTTACAGAGGCCAGTTCATAAAGGAAGGCTTGCTCATTAACTTCTACTTCATCACAATCCCGGATCCGGGAGCACCCCCATCAGTAAAAAAGCTGACTAGCATAGCCTAGCATAGCGTCACAAGTAAATACTAGCATCTAAATATCATTAAATCACAAGTCCAAGACACCAGATGAAAGATACACATCTTGTGAATCCAGCCATCATTTCTGATTTTTAAAATGTTTTACAGGGAAGACACTATGTAAATCTATTAGCTAACCACGATAGCAAAAGACACAACTTTTTTTTCCCACCATTTTTTCCCTGCATAGGTAGCTATCACAATTTCGACCAAATAAAGATATAAATAGCCACTAACCAAGAAACAACTTCATGAGATGACAGTCTGATAACATATTTATTGTATAGCATATGTTTTGTTAGAAAAATGTGAATATTTCAGGTATAAATCATAGTTTACCATTGCAGCCACCATCACAACTCTCACCAAAGCAACTAGAATAACTACAGAGACCAACGTGAATTACCTAAATACTCATCATAAAACATTTCTGAAAAATACACAGCGTACAGCAAATGAAAGACAAAGATCTTGTGAATTCAGACAATATTTCAGATTTTTTAAGTGTTTTACAGCGAAAACACAATATAGCATTATATTAGCTTACTACAATAGCCAACCACACAACAGCATTGATTCAGGCCAACAATAGCGATAACGAATAAACCAGCAAAAGATATTAATTTTTTCACTAACCTTCTCAAACTTCTTCAGATGACAGTCCTATAACATCATATTACACAATACATATAGTTTGTTCGAAAATGTGCATATTTAGCGGCACAAATCGTGGTTATACAATGAGAATAGTAGCCAAAATGCAAACAATATGTCGGGAGAAATCTTGGGAGAGGCACCTAATCTAATCAGTAACTAATCCTAAACTTGACTAAAAAATACAGGTTGGACAGCAAATGAAAGATACATTAGTTCTTAATGCAATCGCTGTGTTAGATTTTTAAAATTAACGTTACTACGACATACAGCGTGCGTTAAAGCGAGACCGCACTGAGATTAACCTGTTTGGGCTGCAGGGACAGTATTGAGCAGGGACAGCATTTCAAACGGCCTCGTACTCAATTCTTGCTCGTACAATATGCATATTATTATTACTATTGGATAGAAAACACTCTCTAGTTTCTAAAACCGTTTGAATTATATCTGTGAGTCAAACAGAACTCATTTGGCACAAACTTCCTGACCAGGAAGTGGAAGGTCTGAAATCGAGGCTCTGTTCTACTTCCTGCCTATAAATGGGCATGATACGTATTAGTATACATGCACTTCATAGACCTTCCCCTGGATGTCAAGAGGTGGTGAGAGAAGAAATTTAGTGTTTATCTTGGTCTGAAGCTCTTTGTATGACTTGTCCCCCATTTCCTGTTTTCTGGAGAGCGCGAGGAGGTACCTGGATTTGCCTTCTGTTTAGCTGCCGTTATAGGCGACTACTATCTCCGGCTTTGATTTTATTTGATACATGTGACCATATCATCGTAAAGTATGTTTTTTCAATATAGTTTAATCAGATTATTGAAATTTTTTCGGGAGTTTTGCCGTGTTCCGTTCTCTGACTTTGTTGATGATGGAGAGATTCGCGCCACTTGGCTAGTGCGCTTGCTAATTCAAGAGGGAAAATGGACGTTCTAAATCCAAACAACGATTGTTCTTGACAAAGGACCCCTTGTCCAACATTCTGATGAAAGATCAGCAAAAGTAAGAAACATTTTATGATGCTATTTCATATATCTGTCGTACATGTGAACTAGTCGTGGGCGCCCAACTTTTGGGTACTCTAGCTATACCGAAGCTGGATGTCGTAATGAAGTTATTTTTTAGAATTCTAACACTGCGATTTCATTAAGAACTAATGGATCTATCATTTCCTATACATGTATTTTTTAGTTATGTTTATGAATAGCTATTTGGTCAGAATATGTGTGTCAGAAAAAGTGTCAGAAAAATATCCGAACGTTGTGGGAAATAGTAGCTACGTTAGCAGAATGTATAACCACTGATTTCAGCTCTAAATATGCACATTTTCGAACAAAACATAAGTGTATGTATAACCTGATGTTATAGGACTGTCATCTGATGAAGAATATCAAGGTTAGTCAAAAATTATATATCTTTTACTGGTTTGTTACGATCGCTAACCTTTTGCTACTGGGAAATGGCATGTGTTTCTGGCTATTGTGGTAAGCTAATATAACGCTATATTGTGTTTTCGCTGTAAAACACTTAATAAATCGGAAATATTGGCTGGAATCACAAGATGCCTGTCTTTCATTTGCTGTACACTATGTATTTTTCAGAAATGTTTTATGATGAGTAATTAGGTATTTGACGTTGGTGTCTGTAATTATTATGGCTGCTTTCGGTGCAATTTCTGATTGTAGCTGCAATGTAAACTATGATTTATACCTGAAATATGCACATTTTTCGAACAAAACATAGATTTATTGTATAACATGTTATAAGACTGTCATCTGATGAAGTTGTTTCTTGGTTAGTTTGGTTGGTTCTTGGTTAGTTAGGTTGGCTTTGTGCATGCTACCTGTGCTGTGAAAAATGTCTGTCCTTTTTTGTATTTGGTGGTGAGCTAACATAAATATACGTGCTGTTTTCGCTGTAAAACATTTTAAAAATCGGACATGTTGGCTGGATTCACAAGATGTGTACCTTTCATTTGCTGTATTGGACTTGTTAATGTGTGAAAGTTAAATATTAAAAAATATATATATTTTGAATTTCGCGCCCTGCACTTGAGCTGGCTGTTGTCATATTGTGGGCGGCCTCGGGCTGCAGCCATAAGAAGTTAACTTCTTATGGCTGCAAGGGGCAGTATTGAGTAGCCAGTTAAATCGTGCCCATTTCAAATGGCCTCGTACTCAATTCTTGCTCGTACAATATGCATATTATTATTACTATTGGATAGAAAACACTCTCTAGTTTCTAAAACCGTTTGAATTATTTCTCTGAGTGAAACAGAACTCATTCTGCAGCACATTTCCTGACCAGGAAGTGGAATGTCAGAAATCGATGCTCTGTTCAACTTCCTGCCTATACATGGGCATGATACGTAAGAGTCTACGTACACTTCATACACCTTCCCCTGGTTGTCAAGAGGCGGTGAGAGAAGAAATTTCGTGTTTATCTTGGTCTGAGGTGGAATTAAAGCTCTTTGTATGACGTGACCGTCCATTTCCTGTTTCTGGAGCGCGCGAAAGGGGACATGGATTTGCCTTCTGTTTAGCTGTCGTTATGGACGACTAACATCTCCGGTTTAGATTTTATTTGATACATGTGACCATATCATCGTAAAGTATGTTTTTTCAATATAGTTTAATCAGATTATTGAAATTTTTTCGGGAGTTTTGCTGTGTTCCGTTCTCTGACTTTGTTGACGTTGGAGAGATCCGTGCCACTTGGCAAGTGCCCATGCTAAATCAAGAGGGAAATTTGCCGTTCCAGATCCAAACAACGACTGTTCTGGACAAAGGACACCTTGTCCAACATTCTGACGGAAGATCACCAAAAGTAAGAAACATTTTATGATGCTATTTCTAATATCTGTCGTGCATGTGAACTGGCCGTCGGCGCCCAAGTGTTTCTGGCTATTGTGGCTACGCTAATATAACGCTATATTGTGTTTTCGCTGTAAAACACTTGATAAATCGGAAATATTGTCTGGAATCACAAGATGCCTGTCTTTCAATTGCTGTACACTATGTATTTTTCAGAAATGTTTTATGATGAGTATTTAGTTATTTGGCGTTGGTGTCTGTAATTTTTCTGTCTGCTTTCGGTGCAATTTCTGACTGTAGCTGCAATGTAAACTATGATTTATACCTGAAATATGCACATTTTTCTAACAAAACATATGCTATACAATAAATATGTTATCAGACTGTCATCTGATGAAGTTGTTTCTTGGTTAGTGGCTATTTATATCTTTATTTGGTCGAATTTGTGATAGCTACTGATGGAGTAAAAAACTGATGGAGTAAGAAAAGTGGTGTCTTTTGCTAACGTGGTTAGCTAATAGATTTACATATTGTGTCTTCCCTGTAAAACATTTTAAAAATCGGACATGTTGGCTTGATTCACAAGATGTGTACCTTTCATATGCTGTATTGGACTTGTTAATGTGTGAAAGTTAAATATTTTAAAAAAATATCTTTTGAATTTCGCGCCCTGCACTTTGAGCTGGCTGTTGTCATAAGTGTACCGACGTCGGGCTTGCACGCCAAACAGGTTAATGGCGGAATATGAGTTTAACATTTTTCAACAGAACAACGAATTAACATCATATATAGTTCTTACTATTTGATGTGCTTCCATCAGAATCTTGGGCAAGTTGTCCTTTGTCCAAAAGAATCGTTGCTCGGTTGTAGAATGTAGTCTTCAACGTTGGAATTAGCAGTAAACATTAGCCATGTGGCAAAGACGTGTCCAACTCACTAAAACGCAGCATAAATAAATATCCGAAAATCGCAATATAATGATATAAACTGATATAACTCGGTTTAAAATAACAACATTATGATGTCTTTAACACCTATATCGAATAAAAACAGAGCCGGATATATCTAAGGGCTATAACGGGAGCTTTCTAGATCGACATCCAGAGCTCCTTTTTGCGTCAGGGCGAAGAGCAGAAAGGGGGAACCCCACATTGCCAGCCCATTTATAAGCTCTCAGATCTTCCCAGCAACTCCATTTCAATTCTCACTATTCGCTGACATCCAGGGGAAGGCGTATGCAGTGCATCTCAACCAATAGAAGACAGGCAAATTAATAAACCGACCTCAGAACAGCCAGCAGAATTCAGCATTCTCACATCCTCATAGGAAAATTGCTCTAACTCCAGTTATGTTTTACTCACAGATATAATTCCAACGGTTTTAGAAACTAGAGAGTGTTTTCTATCCAATAGTAATAATAATATGCATATTGTACGAGCAAGAATTGAGTACGAGGCAGTTTAATTTGGGAACGAAATTATTACAAAGTGCCAACAGCACCCCCTATTGAGAAAAGGTTAAAGTTTTTTAACAAGCGTCTATGACAAATCAGGACAGGTCGTATCACTGAGCAGCCGTTACGAACACAGGCTGTAAAACAGTGATCAATAAGGTCATTACAGAAAACACCAGACTGATACCTATCAGGATTATTTGTGAGGATATCATCAAGAAGAGTAGCCTTTTCTGTTTGTTTGGAGTCATACCTTGTGGGATTGGTAATCATCTGAGAAAGATTTAGGGAGTCCCATTGCTTTAAGACTTGGTCAGGGAGGTTTAAGCATGTCCCTGTTTAGGTAACCTAGCAGAACAAATTCAGACTTAGTTTAAGGGGCCAGGAGAGAGCTTAAGGCAGGTAGGGTACCAGCCGGTGTTGATGGAGGACAATAGCACCCAGCAAAAGTCAACAAAGAGCTATTTGAAAGTTTAATACTTCAGACCAGTAAATCAAATTGTTTGGGGAAAGACTTGGTGGAGACAACCGAGCACTGAAGGTGATCCTTGGTAAAGATTGCCACTCCCCCACCTTTGGAAGATCTGTCTTGCCGAAAAGGTTATAACCAGAAAGTTTAACATCAGTATTCAAAACACTCTTCCTTAACCTGTTTGGCGTGCAAGCCCGACGTCGGTACACTTATGACAACAGCCAGCTCAAAGTGCAGGGCGCGAAATTCAAAAGATATTTTTTTAAAATATTTAACTTTCACACATTAACAAGTCCAATACAGCATATGAAAGGTACACATCTTGTGAATCAAGCCAACATGTCCGATTTTTAAAATGTTTTACAGGGAAGACACAATATGTAAATCTATTAGCTAACCACGTTAGCAAAAGACACCACTTTTCTTACTCCATCAGTTTTTTACTCCATCAGTAGCGATCACAAATTCGACCAAATAAAGATATAAATAGCCACTAACCAAGAAACAACTTCATCAGATGACAGTCTGATAACATATTTATTGTATAGCATATGTTTTGTTAGAAAAATGTGCATATTTCAGGTATAAATCATAGTTTACATTGCAGCTACAGTCAGAAATTGCACCGAAAGCAGACAGAAAAATTACAGACACCAACGCCAAATAACTAAATACTCATCATAAAACATTTCTGAAAAATACATAGTGTACAGCAATTGAAAGACAGGCATCTTGTGATTCCAGACAATATTTCCGATTTATCAAGTGTTTTACAGCGAAAACACAATATAGCGTTATATTAGCGTAGCCACAATAGCCAGAAACACTTGGGCGCCGACGACCAGTTCACATGCACGACAGATATTAGAAATAGCATCATAAAATGTTTCTTACTTTTGGTGATCTTCCGTCAGAATGTTGGACAAGGTGTCCTTTGTCCAGAACAGTCGTTGTTTGGATCTGGAACGGCAAATTTCCCTCTTGATTTAGCATGGGCACTTGCCAAGTGGCACGGATCTCTCCAACGTCAACAAAGTCAGAGAACGGAACACAGCAAAACTCCCGAAAAAATTTCAATAATCTGATTAAACTATATTGAAAAAACATACTTTACGATGATATGGTCACATGTATCAAATAAAATCTAAACCGGAGATGTTAGTCGTCCATAACGACAGCTAAACAGAAGGCAAATCCATGTCCCCTTTCGCGCGCTCCAGAAACAGGAAATGGACGGTCACGTCATACAAAGAGCTTTAATTCCACCTCAGACCAAGATAAACACGAAATTTCTTCTCTCACCGCCTCTTGACAACCAGGGGAAGGTGTATGAAGTGTATGTAGACTCTTACGTATCATGCCCATGTATAGGCAGGAAGTTGAACAGAGCATCGATTTCTGACATTCCACTTCCTGGTCAGGAAATGTGCTGCAGAATGAGTTCTGTTTCACTCAGAGAAATAATTCAAACGGTTTTAGAAACTAGAGAGTGTTTTCTATCCAATAGTAATAATAATATGCATATTGTACGAGCAAGAATTGAGTACGAGGCCGTTTGAAATGGGCACGATTTAACTGGCTACTCAATACTGCCCCTTGCAGCCATAAGAAGTTAACTGGCTACTCAATACTGCCCCTTGCAACCATAAGAAGTTAAGCACCAGCTGTCAGAGCAGCTCACAGATCACTGCACCTGTACATAGCCCATCTGTAAATAGCCCATCCAACTACCCCTTCCCCATACTGTATTTATTTATTTATCTTGCTCCTTTGCACCCCAGTACCTCTACTTGCACATTCATCTTCTGCACATCTACCATGCCAGTGTTTATTTGCTATATTGTAATTACTTCACCACCATGGCCTATTTATTGCCTTACCTCCATTATCTTACCTCATTTGCACACACTGTATATAGACTTTTTCTATTGTATTATTGACTGTATGTTTGTATGTTCCGTGTGCAACAGTGTGTTGTTGTTTGTGTCGAATTGCTTTGCTTTATCTTGGCCAGGTCACAGTTTTAAATGATAATTTGTTCTCAACTAGCCTATTTGGTTAAATAAAGGTGAAAAAAACGAAAAAAAGGTAATAAGCTTCTAATTTTAACGTGCCTAGGCTTTTACAAGAGTAGAAATCAGTGAAGCAAATATCAGAGCACAAGTCAGAATTGGGGCTAGCAACTGTAGATGGGCTAGGTTGTACATGCACATTTCCAGATATCATAAATTGTAATACAACCAAGGCATGGCATAGGACATGGAGAGCTCTGCAGTGCTGATTTATGACATCTGAATATTGTACAGCAATTTCATCAGATAACATGAATACAAAGCTGGCGAGAGGTGGTTGGAATGGGAGGCCAAAAGTCTGTGTAACCAATAGAGAGTCAGAGTCCTGAGTGTGGGAACAAATATAGTCTGTCCCACGGTTGGGAAAAGAAAGTTCGTAGTCAACAAAGCATGCAGGATTCATGAAGCAAATAGTGAAATAGCAAAATGCTCAAGAAAAAAATGAAATATATAACGACTTGGGGCTAGCCATTATAAGTTCAGAGTCACTCGCCCCAACAGCAGAATTACTTTCCCATTATTCCTCAAAAATGCAGTGAATGATAAACCATTTTGTAGCTCTGAGTCTCTATTTTTATCCAATGTAAAAAACACAATTTCAAATGTTGCTACATAAGACCGATTTGAGCCGGTCAGTCACATTTAGCAGTCTTATGGCTTGGGGGTAAAAGCTTTTCATGGTTATGTTGGTTCCAGACTTGGTGCATTGGTACAACTTGCCGTGTGGTAGCAGAGAGAAAAGTCTGTGACTTGGGTGGCTGAAGTCTTTGACAATTGTGAGGGCCTTCCTCTGACACCGCCTGGTATAGAGGTGTTGGACGGCAGGGAGCTCGGCCCCAGTGATGTACTACCCATATGCACTACCCTCTGTAGCGCCAAGTGGTTGCCATACCAAGCGATGATGATTCTTATCTTCTCATCAATATTTTCTCAATAGGTCAGCTGTAGAACTTTGGCAAACCTTTTCAACCTTCCTGAGGGGGAAGAAGCATTGTCATGCCTTCTTCACGGCTGTGTTGGTGTGTGTGGACCATGTTAATTCCTTAGTGATGTGGACACAGGAACTCTCAACCCGCTCCATTCGATTACAGGCTCAAAATAGCAAGAAACAAAGAACATTCTTCTGATCTCGTCAGTCTATTCTTGTTCTCAAACTAGACATTAATGTACTTGTCCTCTTGCTCAGTTGTGCACCGGGGCCTCCCACTCCATTTTCTATTCTGGTTAGAGCCAGTTTGCGCTGTTCTGTGATGGGAGTAGTACACAGCGTTGTACGAGATCTTCAGTTTCTTGGCAATTTCTCGCATGGAATAGCCTTCATTTCTCAGAACAAGAATAGACTGGCAAGTGTCAGAAGAAAGTTATTTGTTTCTGGCCTTTTGAGCCTGTGATCAAACCCACAAATGATGATGCCCCAGATACTCAACTAGTCTAAAGAAGGCCAGTTTTATTCCTTCTTTAATCAGGACAACAGTTTTCAGCTGTGCTAACATAATTGCAAAATGGTTTTATAATGATCAGTTAGCCTTTTGAAATGATAAACTTGGATTAGCTAACACAACGTGCCATTGGAAAACAGGAGTGATGGTTGCTGATAATGGGTCTCTGTACGCCTATGTAGATATTCCATAAACAATCAGCCGTTTCCAGCTACAATAGCCATTTACAACATTAACAATGTCTACACTGTATTTATGATCAATTTGATATTATTTTAATGGATCAAAAAGTTGCTTTTCTTTCAAAAACAAGGACATTTATTTATACTTTGTTCAAAGTATTCATATTCCCGTGAGCGTAGCTTCCAAATGTACGTACGATAAGTTGACTCTCTTTGTCTCTCCCTCTCCTTACATACCCCTCCCTTTCCATTGCATCATCAAATGGTCATGCTTTTGTTAGACCACTAGGGACCTGTTTTTATTGTATTACGTATGTAATCAATAACCTATGCTGTGTGTGTTTTACGTATTCTCTGTGATGATTTAGTTATTTAGAAAATAAATAATTAAGACAATTTGTGTATCGCTGATTCATCACATAGGTTAGCGTTCGTGCAGATATCTGAGGATTATGCAACGTTTAGAATGAGACTGATGAGGTAATACTTAATAATTGACTGTTAATGATGTAAGAGATATTTAGATAATCTTTAGAGTTTAAGTTGGGAGATAGTGGGGCACCACGGAAATAACTGTTCACGTGGTGCCCCAAATTCCTAATGAGTTAATTGTAACATGTTTAATTTAAACAAGTAATAATTAAACATAATAGGTAATTATTCTATAAATAATAGTCATCACATTAATGATAGTCACGTCACGATACTACCCTGCATGAATATGCAGGTAGCTAACCAACCAGGTTCAATGTTAGCTAGCTAACATTAGGCTATGGCTAGCTGATCAAATAGCTATGAGATACGAATAATAAGGTCATACACATAATGCTAGCTAGCGAGCAAGCCAGGTAACATTAACTAGCTAGGTAAACAATGAACCATAATCCCAACTCATGACATTACTACCCTGCATGAATCTGCAGGTAGCTAACCAACCAGGTTCAATGTCAGCTAGCTAACATTAGGCTATAGCTAGCCAAGCATATACAGTGGGGAGAACAAGTATTTGATACACTGCCGATTTTGCAGGTTTTCCTACTTACAAATCATGTAGAGGTCTGTAATTTATCATAGGTACACTTCAACTGTGAGAGACGGAATCTAAAACAAAAATCCTGAAAATCACATTGTATGATTTTTAAGTAATTAATTAGCATTTTATTGCATGACATAAGTATTTGATACATCAGAAAAGCAGAACTTAATATTTGGTACAGAAACCTTTGTTTGCAATTACAGAGATCATACGTTTCCTGTAGTTCTTGACCAGGTTTGCACACACTGCAGCAGGGATTTTGGCCCACTCCTCCTCCATACAGACCTTCTCCAGATCCTTCAGGTTTCGGGGCTGTCGCTGGGCAATACGGACTTTCAGCTCCCTCCAAAGATTTTCTATTGGGTTCAGGTCTGGAGACTGGCTAGGCCACTCCAGGACCTTGAGATGCTTCTTACGGAGCCACTCCTTAGTTGCCCTGGCTGTGTGTTTCGGGTCGTTGTCATGCTGGAAGACCCAGCCACGACCCATCTTCAATGCTCTTACTTAGGGAAGGAGGTTGTTGGCCAAGATCTCGCGATACATGGCCCCATCCATCCTCCCCTCAATACGGTGCAGTCGTCCTGTCCCCTTTGCAGAAAAGCATCCCCAAAGAATGATGTTTCCACCTCCATGCTTCACGGTTGGGATGGTGTTCTTGGGGTTGTACTCATCCTTCTTCTTCCTCCAAACACGGCGAGTGGAGTTTAGACCAAAAAGCTCTATTTTTGTCTCATCAGACCACATGACCTTCTCCCATTCCTCCTCTGGATCATCCAGATGGTCATTGGCAAACTTCAGACGGTCCTGGACATGCGCTGGCTTGAGCAGAGGGACCTTGCGTGCACTGCAGGATTTTAATCCATGACGGCGTAGTGTGTTACTATTGGTTTTCTTTGAGACTGTGGTCCCAGCTCTCTTCAGGTCATTGACCAGGTCCTGTCGTGTAGTTCTGGGCTGATCCCTCACCTTCCTCATGATCATTGATGCCCCACGAGGTGAGATCTTGCATGGAGCCCCAGACCGAGGGTGATTGACCGTCATCTTGAACTTCTTCCATTTTCTAATAATTGCGCCAACAGTTGTTGCCTTCTCACCAAGCTGCTTGCCTATTGTCCTGTAGCCCTTCCCAGCCTTGTGCAGGTCTACAATTTGATCCCTGATGTCCTTACACAGCTCTCTGGTCTTGGCCATTGTGGAGAAGTTGGAGTCTGTTTGATTGAGTGTGTGGACAGGTGTCTTTTATACAGGTAACGAGTTCAAACAGGTGCAGTTAATACAGGTAATGAGTGAGGAACAGGAGGGCTTCTTAAAGAAAAACGAACAAGTCTGTGAGAGCCGGAATTCTTACTGGTTGGTAGGTGATCAAATACTTATGTCATGCAATAAAATGCAAATTAATTACTTAAAAATCATACAATGTGATTTTCAGGATTTTTGTTTTAGATTCCGTCTCTCACAGTTGAAGTGTACCTATGATAAAAATTACAGACCTCTACATGCTTTGTAAGTAGGAAAACCTGCAAAATTGGCAGTGTATCAAATACTTGTTCTCCCCACTGTAGCTCTGAGATATGAATAATAAGGTCAAAACACGTAACGTTAGCTAGCGAGCCAGCCAACTAACGTTAGCTAGCTTGCTAGGAAAACAATAAACCGTATTTACAAGTCATGACTTTACTACCCTGCATTAATCTGTAGCTAACATTAGGCTATAGCTAGCCAAGTAAATGGCTCTTTCTGTCAAAATTAGAAACATGTAATATCTGACAATGTAACTAGCCAGACTATCTTACCGTTATACATCATTCATGGTTGGACGCGTCTCCTGTCGGATGCCATGGTTGCTCTTAGTTTGAAGATGTAATCTGGAAGCTATCATATTCGAATTCCACTGATTTCAAATCTCAGTCCTCCAGAAAGTGGAGAGCAACACTTATGTAGTTTTAATACATGGCAATAAAAAAAAGCTGCGTTAGACAGGATTACCTAGACATACTGATCAGCTCAAATAGACAGGAGCGTGCTATATGGCAGACCAATCCAAACTTATCTCTCAGCATGTCCAGCCAACTCATTACTTCAGCCAATCAACGCTAGCGGGAAGGTTGCTCACTTTTTCTTTGGTTAAACTGAGTGTAATTGGATGAGCCTAATGGTCGGGTGTGTAACCTGATAACTGCTGCTATTGGCAGAGAGACGGGCAAACAATCTTTATTATTGGTCTATCAATTTATACAAAAACCCCACCCAGCCAAACTAGATTAAATTTCAGGCAGACTTTTCATACAGCTCTTACACCAAAAGTGCATCATCATAATTTTCACAATTTCACAGTATTATTCCAATAATGTGGAAATACAGTGCATTTGGAAAGTATTCAGACCTCTTCCCCTTTTCCACATTTTGTTACATTACAACCTTAGTCTAAAATGGATTAAGTAAATGTTTTCCCTCATCAATCTACACACACAATACCCCTTAATGACAAAGCAAAAAGAGGTTTTTAGAATTTTTTGCAAAAGTTGTTATGATAAAGTAACTACACCAACATGAGTTTTCCATTCCTAAAATATGTAGGGTAAATTGCCATAGCAGATTTGTCATGGAAACTAGGAAAACATTGACTAAAATTCTACCAAAACAAAACACAAAAAGTCCTGGAATGAGCTAAGAGCTACTACACTGACAATGTCACTAGGCTAAAGACTGCAAACCCCAAGCATTGGCATCAAGAGAAGATGGCATGGAAAATGTAAAGAAAGTGGTGGGCGTCATTAGTGTGCCAGGGTCCAAAGCTGAGGACAGTGCTACAACTGCAAACATCATCAACAAACACTTTGCTGTGATCTCATCTGCTTTGCCTCCACTTGATGTGACGCTCCCCCACCCCCAACAGCTTCCAATCCTCCCAGTCTGGGATGTCGGGGATGGCCTTAAGTATCTGCCTTTGATTCCAAAGATTGCAAGTTACAACCAAGCGTTAGAATGTTGTTTTTGATATTTTTGTTTTAAGCCTATCCCAAACCTGAACTTACCATTCGGAGTTAATGCCTAACCTTAAGAATTTGGAGTTAATTCCGGGAACTGCATCAACTATCATCGATGCAGAGTCAACTGGATGAGTTAAGCACCTGGACCGCTAACAATGACATGCTCCTCAATGACAAGAAGTGGCCCCGTGTGGCCCCGTGTGGCTCAGTTGGTAGAGCATGGCGCTTGCAACGCCAGGGTTGTGGGTTCATTTCCCACGGGGGGCCAGTACAAAAAAGTATGAATGTATGTACTTGTAAGTCGCTCTGGATAAGAGCGTCTGCTAAATGACTTAAATGTAAATGTAAATGTAAGTGTAATCATGCATGTCACCTTCTCCAAAAATGTATCTCCCCTAACAGCATCTTCATCAGAGACACCCAAGATCAGAGTGCTGGGTCAAACAGTGCAGCAGGAGCAGCCAGGTTGGAATCATGACCACATGCGCCAGCAGGAAGCTGTTCCTTCCCAAGCGCATTAAGCCCTTCTTTGTCACCACAGCAGACCTACTGCCCATCTATGTCGGCTATGTAAGACCAGTACTAGAGTATGCTGTCCCAGCCTGGCATGCTGGCCTCAAGCAAACCTTGTCTGCTCAGCTGGAGCGTGTCCAGAAGAGAGCCTGTCGAATAATTCTGAGCAGGTCGTAATAGCTACCAGGAAGCCCTCGAAACCCTGGGAATCATGTCCCGAGAGAGCAGATCTGCCTGAAATTTGCTAAATCCCTGCAGAACTCCCAGTGTGCAGACTGGCTCCCCCCAATTATACTTCACCAAACTGCTCAGTGCAGACACGAAATAGCCCAGGGGACCTAAGAAATTCCTACTAAAAACAACATTAGAGCCTATGTCTTTTCTGAATCTGCCACCCCAAATGTTGTTTTTTTATTATTATTGTATTGTTTATGAACTGCTTATAGATTATTTTGCCCCAATGCAATGTGTAGACTGTGTTTTGCAGTTACAACAGACAGAGAAAGTTGTAGCCTACATCCTAAATTAGCCTGAAAATATAGCTATACCTTTTGTGAATGTTCGCTCAAATCGCTATAGGGTTTTTATTTAAACTGTTCAGAAATATGAGGCAGAGACGTAACACATGCGCAGGACATGATTCGGTAGATTAGCTCTACATTAACCAAAACATGACAAATGTGTGTTTACATGTGCTGCACCAATAGTTGTGTCCTCTGCTCCTGAGCATGGTCCTGGAATCATTGCAGTGCCTCAGGTACATACAGTACCTATTCCTTGGCCTTTTCCACTTGTCCCAGGCTGCAAGAGGCTTTGCTGGGGTGGTGCAGTCTTTTGAGGATCCTAGGAGAGTGGGGATATTTTCTTTATTGTATCATTGATTATATTATGCCATCACAACCTTTGATACCAGCATTATATTTTTTATAATAACTTCACTAATGCTTCCCTAAATATTTCACTGCTATGCTAGCTTTATACATTTACCACATTGCACATATTTTCACCTGTAAATTAATAATAATATAAGCCATTTAGCAGACACTTTTATCCAAAGCGACTGACAGCTGTTTGCACACATTTTTGCAAATGGATGGTCCTGGGAATCAAACCCATTATCCTGGCATATTTCTCTTAACGACTGGAGATTGGAACTCCTCTGGGAATTATCCCACCAGGGATATTAGGAGGAGGGTGGCCTCATGGGGCCATTCTGTTTCTAAAACACACGTCAACATGTTAGTTACAGAGAATAAATCCACAATAGATTTAACATGGAAACCTCACGTTCATTACTTACCTGTACTATCTGTCTGCCTTCTCTGGGTTGAAGAGGAGTTATGGCAAGAACCCACAGTGTGGGATGACTGTGTTGGCAGTATAGGGTGTGAAATGGGTCTCAAGGGCAGCTCGTTGTAACTGTGTCTGTTCTATGAGAGTTGCTAGTTTGAGAAACAGACGCCTCACAAGTCCTCAACTGGCAGCCTCATTAAATAGTATCCGCAAAACAACAACGTCAACAGTGAAGAGGCGACTCTGGGATGCTGGCCTTCTAATTTAAACATAGTTAATTGATTTGATCAAATAACAGTCATCACATTATTGGTAGTCACGTCATGACAAAAGCTAATTCCCTTCAAAGACAGAAAAAAGATCCACTCATTCGCTCTGAATTAGGGCTGAGCGATTAAACCGAAATGTCAATTCAATTATTTGAATTACATTTCATAGTTATTTTTTTCTGTGAGCTCAATGCACACATTGCACAGTTTCTCTAGACATAAATTCAGATCAAGCCCAAACTGTGCAATGTAGTATGGAGTTGTAGTTTCCAAAAGTTTAGTGCAGAAAACGTGGTCATTTACTACAATGAACATAATCCGTTGACTGCCTACATTTCCATTCTGCTTGTTTCTTTTACACCTGCTACATTGGGTTAGTGTGGGAAAGACACAGAGAGTGAGAGAGAGACAGAAGATTGAGAGGGATAGAGAGCAGTTGCTTCGTGAGGCCTCTACCTGAACGTGCATGATCGAAGTGATTGACGGTTGGTATTCAGCAATCATAAGTGTGAACTACTATAATAGTGATTCTGTCAGACATCATAGGCAGTAGTGATGCGCGGGTTGACTCATAACCAGAAGGCCCTGTGGGCCCAGGGCTGATGGGTTAAGAAAAATGAAATATGGTGTGAAATTTACATTTACATAAGTATTCATAAGTGGCAGCGATTACAGCCTCGAGTCTTCTTGGGTATGACGTGACAAGCTTGGCACACCTGTATTTAGGGAGTTTCTCCCATTCTTCTCCGCAGATCCTCTCAAGCACTGTCAGGATGGATGGGGAGCGTCGCTGCACAGCTATTTTCAGGTCTCTCCAGAGATGATTGATCGGGTTCAAGTCCGGGCACTGGCTGGGCCATTCAAGGACAATCAGAGACTTGTCCCGAAGCCACGCCTGAGTTATCTTGACTGTGCATTTAGGGTCATTGTCCTGTTGGAAGGTGAACCTTCAACTCAGACTGAGGTCCTGAGCGCTCTGGAGCAGGTTCTCATCAAGGTTCTCTCTGTACTTTGCTCTGTTCATCTTTCCCTTAATCCTGACTAGTCTCCCAGTCCCTGCCACTGAAAAACATCCCCAAAGCATGATGCTGCAACCACCATGCTTCACCGTAGGGATGGTGCCAGGTTTCCTCCAGACGTGACACTTGGCATTCAGGCCAAAGAGTTCAATCTTGGTTTCATCAGACCAGACAATCTGTTGTTTCTCATGGTCTGAGAGTCCTTTAGGTGCCTTTTGGTAAACTCCAAGTGGGCTGTCATGTGCCTTTTACTGAGGAGTGGCTTCCATCTGGCCACTCTACCATGAAGGCCTGATTGGTGGAGTGCTGCAGAGATGGTTGTCCTTCCTGAAGTTTCTCCCATCTCCACAGAGGAACTCTGGAGCTCTGTCAGAGTGAACATCGGGTCCTTGGTCACCTCCCTGACCAAGGCCATTCTCCCCCGTTTGTCCAGGCGTCCAGCTCTAGGAGTCTTGGTGGTTCCAAACTTCTTCCATTTAAGAATGATGGAGGCCATTGTGTTCTCGGGGACCTTCAATGCTGCAGAAATGTTTTGGTACCCTTCCCCAGATCTGTGCCTCGACACAATCCTGTTTCGGAACTCTACAGACAATTCCTTTGACCTCATGGCTTGTTTTTACTATGACATGCACTGTCAACTGTGGGACCTTATATAGACCAGTGTGTGTCTTTCCAAATCATGTCCACAGGTGGACTCAAATCACATTTTAGAAACATCTCAAGGATGATCAATTGAAACAGGATGCACCTGAGCACAATTTCAATGTTGTTTGTGGTCGGTATCATACAGTTAGCCTAGAAAAAGCTAACTAAACACTTTAGCAAAATTTGTCATGGGATGACGGACTGAAAACAAGGTGAAATGTGAAATATGGACTGACATTTACATAAAAGAGCAGCTAGAGAAAACACATAAAAATCTATATACATTCAAGATGTTTAGTTGACAAATTACGTGAAAGGGGATTCCATAGAAATCATGTAAGTGTTAAGAAACAAAGTTTAGGAACACCGACAAGAATATGAGGAAAGGTGGCAGCTCGGGGGATGCAAAGGATAAGTTCCCACTGTATGATGAACGACAAGATACTAGGGACAAGACTAACAAGTTTATTTTTTACTTATTTATTTCACCTTTATTTAACCAGGTAGGCAAGTTGAGAACAAGTTCTCATTTACAATTGCGACCTGGCCAAAATAAAGCAAAGCAGTTCGACACATACAACAACACAGAGTTACACATGGAGTAAAACAAACATACAGTCAATAATACAGTAGAAAAATAAGTCTTTATAAAATGTGAGCAAATGAGGTGAGACAAGGGAGGTAAAGGCAAAAAAGGCCATGGTGGCGAGGTAAATACAATATAGCAAGTAAAACACTGGAATGGTAGATTTGCAGTGGAAGAATGTGCAAAGTAGAAATAGAAATAATGAGGTGCAAAGGAGCAAAATAAATAAATACAGTAGGGGAAGAGGTAGTAGTTTGGGCTAAATTATAGATGGGCTATGTACAGGTGCAGTAATCTGTGAGCTGCTCTGACAGCTGGTGCTTAAAGCTAGTGAGGGAGATAAGTGTTTCCAGTTTCAGAGATTTTTGTAGTTCGTTCCAGTCATTGGCAGCAGAGAACTGGAAGGAGAGGCGGCCAAGGAGGAATTGGCTTTGGGGGTGACCAGAGAGATATACCTGCTGGAGCGCGTGCTACAGGTGGGTGCTGCTATAGTGACCAGCGAGCTGAGATAAGGGGGGACTTTATCTAGCAAGGTCTTGTAGATGACCTGGAGCCAGTGGGTTTGGCGACGAGTATGAAGCGAGGGCCAGCCAACAAGAGCGTACAGGTCGCAGTGGTGGGTAGTATATGGGGCTTTGGTGACAAAACGGACGGCACTGTGATAGACTGCATTAAATTTATTGAGTAGGGTATTGGAGGCTATTTTGTAAATGACATCGCCGAAGTTGAGGATCGGTAGGATGGTCAGTTTTACGAGGGTATGTTTGGCAGCATGAGTGAAGGATGCTTTGTTGTGAAATAGGAAGCCAATTCTAGATTTAACTTTGGATTGGAGATGTTTGATGTGAGTCTGGAAGGAGAGTTTACAGTCTAACCAGACACCAAGGTACGAAGGTCTGACGAAGGCCATGTAGCCGAAACGCGTCGGTTTAAAAAAAATGTTGTTTCTATTGAACATGCCATACTAATAAAGTCATTTTAATTAATTATATGAAGAGTGCCTTGGTCCTCCTTTCTCTTTGCAGACACCTAGGTATTTGTAGTTGTTCACAAGTCAGAACCGTCCAGAGTAGTGATGCTGTACGGGCGCGCAGGTGCAGGCAGCGATAGGTTGAAGAGCATGCATTTAGTTTTACTTGTATTTAAGAGCAGTTGGAGGCCACGGAAGGAGAGTTGTATGGCATTGAAGCTCGTCTGGAGGGTTGTTAACACAGTGTCCAAAGAAGGGCCAGAAGTATACAGAATGGTGTCGTCTGCGTAGAGGTGGATCAGAGACTCACCAGCAGCAAGAGCGACAAGTAACCCAATTAACATTACCGAGTCATACGTTGAAATCCCTATGGCTCCAATCCCATCATCTCCTAAAATTCATAAAGATGAAAGCATCAGCTGACGGTGGTGAGTTTTTACATGCAAGTTTTCATTTACATAAAAATATTGTTTAGTTTTGGCCTTCTTTGTTTTGGTTGAGACTGTATGGAAAGAAATTAATAGGTTAGCCATGAATTTTAATCCAATCAATCAAATGTATTTACAGATGAAGTCGGAAGTTTACATACACCTTAGCCAAATACATTTAAACTCAGTTTTTCCACAATTCCTGATATTTAACCCTAGTAAAAATGCTTGTCTTAGGATCACCACTTCATTTTAAGAATGTGGAAAGTCAGAATAATATTAGAGAGAATGATTTATCTCAGTTTTTATTTCTTTCATCACTTTCCCAGTGGATCAGAAGTTTACATACACTCAATTAGTATTTGGTAGAATTGCCTTTAAATTGTTTAACTTGGGTCAAACGTTTCGGTTACCCTCCCACAATCAATTGCGTGAATTTTGGCCAATTCCTCCTGACAGAGCTGGTGTAACTGAGTCAGGTTTGTAGGCTTCCTTGCTCGCACACGCTTTTTCAGTTTTGCCCACACATTTTCTATACGATTGAGGTCAGGGATTTGTGATGGCCGCTCTAATACCTTGACTATGTTGTCCTTAAGCCATTTTGCAACAACTTTGGAAGTATGCTTCGGGTCATTGTCCATTTGGAAGACCCATTTGCGAACAAGCTTTAACTTCCTGACTGATGTCTTGAGATGTTCCTTCAATATATCCACATAATTTTCCTGCCTCATGATGCCATCTATTTTGTGAAGTGCACCAGTCCCTCATGCAGCAAAGCACCCCCACAACATGATGCTGCCACCCCCGTGCTTCACGGTTGGGATGGTGTTCTTCGGCTTGCAAGCCTCCCCCTTTTCCTCCAAACATAACGATGGTCATTATGGCCAAACAGTTCCATTTTTGTTTCATCAGGCCAGAGTACATTTCTCCAAAAAGTACGATCTTTGTCCCCATGTGCAGTTGCAATGTCACGGCCGTCAAAAGGAGGAGACCAAGGTGCAGCGTGGTATAGGTACATTCTTCTTCATTCTAAGAAAGAACACTGAACAAAATAACAAAACGAACCGTGAAGCTATACAAGTGAGTGCTGAACAGGCAACTACACATAGACAAGAACCCACAAATACCCAAGGGAAAATGGCTACCTAAATATGATCCCCAATCAGAGACAACGACAAACAGCTGCCTCTGATTGGGAACCATATCAGCCCACCATAGACATATATATACCTAGACCTACAAAACCCCCTAGATATACAAAAACTCTAGACAAGACAAAACTAGCATACCCACCCTAGTCACACCCTGACCTAACCAAAATAAAAAATAAAACAGATAACTAAGGTCAGGGCTTGACATGCAAACCGTAGTCTGGCTTTTTTATGGTGGTTTTGAAGCAGTGGCTTCTTCCTTGCTGTCGATATAGGACTCGTTTTACTGTGGATATAGATACTTTTGTACCTGTTTCCTCCAGCATCTTCACAGGGTCCTTTGCTGTTGTTCTGGGATTGATTTGCACTTTTCACACCAAAGTACGTTCAACTCTAGGAGACAGAATGCGTCTCCTTCCTGTGCGGTACGACGGCCGCGCGGTCCCATGATGTTTATACTTGCGTACTATTGTTTGTACAGATGAGTGTGGTACCTTCAGGCGTATGGAAATTGCTCCCAAGGATGAACCAGACTTGTGGAGGTCTACAATTTTCTTTCTGAGGTCTTGGCTGATTTAAAAAAAAATAATCCAATGATGTCAAGCAAAGAGGCACTGAATTTGAAGGTAGGGCTTGAAATACATCCACAGGTACACCTCCAATTGACTCAAACAATGTCAATTAGCCTATCAGAAGCTTCTAAAGCCATGACATCATTTTCTGGAATTTTCCAAGCTGTTTAAAGGCACAGTCAACTTTGTGTATGTAAACTTCTGACCCTCTGTAATTGTGATACAGTGAAATAATCTGTCTGTAAACAATTGTTGGAAAATTACTTGTGTCATGCACAAAGTAGATGTCCTAACCAACTTGCCAAAACTATAGTTTGTTAACAAGAAATTTGTGGAGTGGTTGAAAAAGGAGTTTTAATGACTCCAACGTAGGTGTATGTAAACTTCCGACTTCAACTGTATAAAGCCCTTCTTACGTCAGCTGATGTCACAAAGTGCTGTACAGAAACCCAGCCTAAAACCCCAAACAGCAAGCAACGCAGGTGTAGAAGCACAGTGGCTAGGAAAAACTCCCTAGAAAGGCCAGAACCTAGGAAGAAAGTTAGAGAGGAACCAGGCTATGAGGGGTGGCCAGTCCTCCTCTGGCTGTGCCGGGTGGAGATTATAACAGAACATGGCCAAGATGTTCAAATGTTCATAGATGACCAGCAGGGACAAATAATAACAATCACAGTGGTTGTAGAGGGTGCAACAGGTCAGCACCTCAGGAGTAAATGTCAGTTAGCCTTTCATTTCCAATCATTCAGAGTATCTCTACCGCTCCTGCTGTCTCTGGATATTTGAAAATAGCAGGTCTGGGACAAGGTAGCACGTCCGGTGAACAGGTCAGGGTTCCATAGCTGCAGGCAGAACAGTTGAAACTAGAGCAGCAGCACGACCAGGTGGACTGGGGACAGCAAGGAGTCATCAGGTCAGGTAGTCCTGAGGCGTGGTCCTAGGGCTCAGGTCCTCCGAGAGAAAGAGAGAGAAAAAGAGAATGAATGTCATGTAAACTGTGAATTTCTCAATGTGTCCTCCAGGCCATGCAACGCGTCCTGCAACACCACAATGTATTCCCCCAGGAACAATGATGCCAGCCCCAAATGCCTGGTCTATTCAACAATGTCCCAACAGCCGATGCCTCCACACATGTTCCAGCAGCCCATGCCTCCACACATGTTCCAGCAGCCCATGCCTCCACACATGTTCCAGCAGCCCATGCCTCCACACATGTTCCAGCAGCCCATGCCTCCACACATGGCCGAACAGCTCTAGCCTCCAGCAATGCCCCTGTAGCCCAAGCACCAAATTCCCCAGGAGCCTATGGCACCAAGGCCCCAGCCTCCATGTATGCCCAGCCCATGTTCCCGGGAAGCGAAGATGGGGGTCCAGGTTCATCACCTGATGAACAGTCTGTGTCCTCTGTATTGCACGATGTCAACCAAAACCAATCTTTTTACAAAGTCATATTTGTCTCTTCACTCTTTGGCAGTAAACTTTGAACAGATCAGACAACAGTAGCCATTAGCAATATATTGGCAATTTGTTTCTCAATATTCTTGTCTCAGTGCATTTTTTTTTTTTTTTTTGCAATACGTTGTATTGTTTTATTTTGACAGTAAATTACAGTATGCTGATACATTTATTTGTAATAACAATCTTTGACAGCTCTCGCTATGCGAGAATTTAAATCGACTGCATGAACTTTATGTAAATTTCACTAAGTGGACGTGGTGATGTTCACAAGTGGACGCACGTTCAGAGTTTTTATACAGTGCATTAAGATGATTTGGTGTGTGTGGTTGTGTATAGGAAATCTGTGGATATCTGAATACATACAGTGCCTTCAGAAATTATTCCACACTTGTATTACAGTCTGAATTCAAAATAGATTAAAAGGATTTCTCTCTCACCAATCTTACACACATAATGAAGTGAAATGAAAACATGTTTTTCGAAATCTTGGCAAATTTATTAAAAATGAAATGCAGAAATATCTCATTTACATAAGTATTCACACACCTGAGTAAATACATGTTAGAATCACCTTTGGCAGCGATTACAGAAGTGAGTATTTCTGATTAAGTCTCAAAGCTTTGCATACCTGGATTGTACAACATCTGAACATGATTCTTTTTAAAAATGTTCAAGCTCTGTCAAGTTGGTTAATGATCATTGCTAGACAGCCATTTTCAAGTCTTGCAAAAGATTTTCAATCCGATTTAAGTGAAAACTATAACTAGGTCACTCAGGAACATTCAATTTCATCTTGGTAAGCAACTCCAGTGTATATTTGGCCTTTTGTTTTAGGTTATTGTCCTGCTGAAAGATGTATTTATCTCCCAGTTTCTGTTGGAAACCAGACTGATCCAGGTTTTCCTCTATGATTTTGCCTGTGCTTAGCTCTATTCCATTTTTTTTTCTCCTAAAAAACTCCCTAGTTCTTGCCGATCACAAGCATACCCATAACATGATGCAGCTCCCACCATGCTTGACAATATGAAGCGTGGTAGTTTTACTTTAGTGCCTTATTGCAAATAGGATGCATGTTTTGGAATCTTTTTTATTTAGGTTAGATTTGTGGATAACTATAACGTTGTAAATCCATCCTCAGGTTTCTCCGATCACAGCCATTAAAGTCACAATTGGCCTCATGGTGAAGTCCCAGAGCAGTTTTCTTCCTCTCCGGCAACTGAGTTAGGAAGGACGCCTGTATCTTCGCCGTGACTGGGTGTATTGATACACCAAAGTGTAATTAATAACTTCACCATGCTCAAAGGGATATTCAATGTCTGCTTTTTTCCCATCTACCAATAGTTGCCCTTCTTTGTGAGGCATTGGATAACCTCCCTGGTCTTTGTGGTTGAATCTGTGTTTGAAATTCACTGCTAGACTGAGGGACCTTACAGATAATTGTATGTGTGTGGTACAGAGATAAGGTAGTCATTAAAAAAACATGTTAAACACTATTATTGCACACATAGTGAGTCCATGCAATGTGTTATGTGACTTGCTAGGCAACTTTTTACTCCTGAACTTATTTAGACTTGCCATAACAAATGACTCAAGACATTTCAGCTTTTAATTTATTTATTTTCAAAGATTTCTGAAAACATAATTCCACTTTGACATTATGGGAAATTGTGTGTAGGCCAGCAACACAAAATATCAATTGAATCAATTTTAAGTTTGTGCTGTAACTCAACAGAATGTGGAAAAAGTCAAGGGGTGTGAATACTTTCTGAAGGCACTGTAGTAACATGTAAATGTCAGTATGTATACAATTTTGGCACAGGCCCTACTTTGATAATTCTTAGCTTCACTTTTTACAGTTATGATCATATCAACGTCTACCATTTTATGCACGTTGAAACATCATTCCATGCTATGTTCTATTTAAAGTCATATTCTTAGATTGTTCAGAGAACGTTAAGAAGCAATGTTCTTCTGTGGGAATTTCAATACTCGAGCATAACGTTTCCTACAGGTTTCCTCATGGTTCTATTTAACATCAGGTTCTCAAATTGGTAAGAGAACTTTAAGAAACAATGTTCTTCTGTGGGAATTTTAGTACTTCCACAGAACATTCCACACAACACACTATCGCATATTATTGTCAAATAGACGCAAATTACTTTTCGTGCCCACCACATGATTTTCTTCATAGCGCATGTGTCCAGGGTTACCCAATCTCGGTCCTGGGGACCCCAAGGGGTGCATGTTTTGGTTTTTGCCCTAGCCCTACACAGCTGATTCAAATAATCAACTAATCATCAAGCTTTGATTATTTGAATCAGATGTGTAGTACTAGAGCAAAAACAAAATGTATACCCCTTGGGGTCCCCAGGATGAAGTTTGGGAAATGCTGGGTTATGGTTAGGTAACATGCTAGCTGAGTAGTTAAGATGTAGTAAGTAGTTCCAAAGTTGCTAATTATCTAAAATGCTACAGTTGGCCATCAAGTTATTTGAACACGCAATGTTTGGGTTGCTAGACCTTCACGTTATATGCCCACTCATCCTCCCCAGCCAACCTCCCTCCTATTGTTTTTGAATTAAGTAACCTACTGCATTTTTCTGTGATTAAAATGCACTGCAAATAAAATTGTGTCGTGGACACAAAAAAAGATATACTTTGTGTGTCTGTATCAAATCTCGCACAAGTAATTTGTTTCTATTTCCCGGATCATTTGTGTTAGTGGGTTGAAGTTCCTATGTGGTTCTACTTAATGTCATAATTTACTACTTTCTGGGAACGTTCTAAAAATGGTGTGACTTAAGTGATGTTCTCAGAATGTTCAGAGAACGTATGGTTGTCTTTTATGTCAGTTCTTGGCAATATTCTGGTAATGTTAAAAAAATATATGTTCTACACATTAATATCAATAAGTTTTAAATTCCATTCTCAGAACATGAAGAAAAATGTCCACAAAAAACACAAGAATACTTTAATAACATTGAGAGAATGTTATTTTAAAACTTATACATTCCGTTCTCAGCGTCAACAAAACTTCGCTCTACCTTGTTAAGTCTATTCAGGTGTGTTGGCCACTCCCACTAATTGGCCAAACCTGATCTTAATGAGTGTTTGTTTCCTTTGAAAAGGGGCCTGTTTGAAATCCATCCTTGTGGCACAGTGGAGTAATTCAATGGATAGAGAACAGAAGATCATAGTTTTGAATCTCACTGATGTTGTGTCACATTTGAAAATAACTGTGTTTGCATTATTAATGCCTCAGAAAATACACTTCCATGTGTCCTTTGAGTAAAAAAAAAGTGTCACGACTTCCGCCGAAGTCGGTCTCTCTCCTTGTTCGGGTGGTGTTCGGCGGTTGACGTCACAGACCTTCTAGCCATCATTGATCCATTTTTCATTTTCCATTGGTTTTGTCTTGTCTTCCTACACACCTGGTTCCAATCCCATCAATTACATGTTGTGTATTTAACCCCCTGTTTCCCCTCATGTCCTTTCCAGAGATTGTTTGTTGTATGTACAGTGGGGGAAAAAAGTATTTAGTCAGCCACCAATTGTGCAAGTTCTCCCACTTAAAAAGATGAGAGAGGCCTGTAATTTTCATCATAGGTACACTTCAACTATGACAGACAAAATGAGAAAATAAAAATCCAGAAAATCACATTGTAGGATTTTTAATGAATTTATTTGCAAATTATGGTGGAAAATAAGTATTTGGTCACCTACAAACAAGCAAGATTTTTGGCTCTCACAGACCTGTAACTTCTTCTTTAACCTGTTAGGCTGGCTGGCCCGACACCGGTACACTTATGACAACAGCCAGCTCAAAGTGCAGGGCGCGAAATTCAAAAGATATTTTTTTTAAATATTTAACTTTCACACATTAACAAGTCCAATACAGCATATGAAAGGTATACATCTTGTGAATCAAGCCAACATGTCCGATTTTTAAAATGTTTTACAGGGAAGACACAATATGTAAATCTATTAGCTAACCACGTTAGCAAAAGACACCACTTTTCTTACTCCATCAGTAGCTATCACAAATTCGACCAAATAAAGAAATAAATAGCCACTAACCAAGAAAAAACTTCATCAGATGACAGTCTGATAACATATTTATTGTATAGCATATGTTTTGTTAGAAAAATGTGCATATTTCATGTATAAATCATAGTTTACATTGCAGCTACAATCAGAAATTGCACCGAAAGCAGCCATAATAATTACAGACACCAACGCCAAATAACTAAATACTCATCATAAAACATTTCTGAAAAATACATAGTGTACAGCAATTGAAAGACAGGCATCTTGTGATTCCAGACAATATTTCAGATTTATCAAGTGTTTTACAGCGAAAACACAATATAGCGTTATATTAGCGTAGCCACAATAGCCAAAAACACAAGCAATTTTCCAGTAGCAAAAGTAAGCGATCGTAACAAACAGGCAAAAGATATATAATTTTTGACTAACCTTGATTTTCTTCCTCAGATGACAGTCCTATAGCATCAGGTTATACATACACTTATGTTTTGTTCGAAAATGTGCATATTTAGAGCTGAAATCAATGGTTACACATTGTGCTAACTTAGCTACTTTTCC
This sequence comes from Salvelinus namaycush, assembly GCF_016432855.1. Lineage (NCBI taxonomy): Eukaryota > Metazoa > Chordata > Actinopteri > Salmoniformes > Salmonidae > Salvelinus > Salvelinus namaycush. The sequence goes on along the minus strand of NC_052327.1, from coordinate 1,727,677 downwards.
CCACTACGTCCGGATTTTTCCTGACACTTTTTCTGACACACATATTCTGACCAAATAGCTATTCATAAACATAACTAAAAAATACATGTTGTATAGGAAATGATAGATCCATTAGTTCTTAATGAAATCGCAGTGTTAGAATTCTAAAAATAACTTCATTACGATATGCAGCTTCGGTATAGCTAGAGTACCCAAAACGTTGGACGCCCACGACTAGTACACAGTTCGACAGATATATGAAATAGCATCATAAAATGTTTCTTACTTTTGCTGATCTTTCATCAGAATGTTGGACAAGGTGTCCTTTGTCCAGAACAGTCGTTGTTTGGATCTGGAACGGCAAATTTCCCTCTTCATTTAGCATGCGCACTAGCCAAGTGACACGGATCTCTCCAACGTCAACAAAGTCAGAGAACGGAACACGGCAAAACTCCCGAAAAATGTTCAATAATCTGATGAAACTATATTGAAAAAACATACTTTACGATGATATGGTCACATGTATCAAATAAAATCAAAGCCGGAGATAATAGTCGCCTAAAACGACAGCTTTTCAAAAGGCAAATCCATGTCCCTCTTCTCGCCGTCCAGAAAACAGAAAATGGAGGACACGTCATTCCAAGGGCTGTAATTCGACTCCAGATCAAGTTACACACTCCATTTCTTCTCTCACTCCTTGTCGACATCTAGTGGAAGACGTATGAAGTGCATCTAAACTAATAAATAACATGGACTATAATAGGCAGCCCCTGGAACAGAGCCTCAATTTCAGACTTTCCACTTCCTGTCAGGAAGTTTGCTGCAGAATGAGTTCTGTTTCACTCACAGATATAATTCAAACGGTTTTAGAAACTAGAGTGTTTTCTATCAAATAGTAATAATAATATGCATATTGTACGAGCAAGAATTGAGTACGAGGCCTTTTTGAAATGGGCACCTTTTATCTGGCTACTCAATACTGCCCCTTCAGCCCAAACAGGTTAAGCCAGTTGTCACGATCGTCATAATAAGCGGACCAAGGCGCAGCGGGATATGAGTACATCTTCTTTTTATTAGACGAAGACGGAACACGAAACACTCTTACAAAACTAACAAAACAACAAACGACCGTGAAGCTACAAACGTTAGTGCATACACAAGCTACAAACGTTCAACATAGACAATTACCCACAAACACCTAAAGCCTATGGCTGCCTTAAATATGGCTCCCAATCAGAGACAACAATAAACAGCTGTCTCTGATTGAGAACCAAATCAGGCAACCATAGACTTTCCTAAACACCTACACTGAACACAACCCCATACATACTACAAAACCCCCTAAACAATACACACACCCTAAACTAGACAAAACACACAAACATCCCCCATGTCACACCCTGACCTAACTAAACTAATAAAGAAAATCAATGTAACAAAGGCCAGGGTGTGACATTACCCATCATTATACAGTGCGTTTGGAAAGTATTCAGACCCCTTGACTTTTCCTAAAAGAAAATTACGTTGGAGCCTTATTCTAAAATTGATTATTAAGTTGTGTTTTTTCCCATCATCAATCTACACACAATACCCCATAATGACAAAGCAAAAACAGGTTTTTATACATTTTTGAAAATGTATATAAAACCCCCCAGAAATATCAAATATACATTAGTATTCAGACCCTTCACTCAGTACTTTGTTGAAGCACTTTTGGCAGCGATTACAGCCTCGAGTCTTCTTGGGTATGACGCTAAAAGCTTAGCTCACCTGTATTTGGGGAGATTCTCCCATTCTTCTCTGCAGATCCTTTCAAGCTCTGTCAAGCTGGATGGGGACAGTCACTGAACAGCTATTTTCAGGTCTATATAGAGATGTTCGGGTTCAAGTGCGGTCTCTGGCTGAGCCAATCAAGGACATTCAGAGACTGTCCTGAAGCCAATCCTGCATTTGTCTTGGCTGTGTGCTTTGAGTCATTGTCCTCTTGGAAGGTGAACTTTTGCCCCAGTCTGAGTTCCTGAGAACTCTGGAGCAGGTTTTAATCAAGGATCTCTCTGTACTTTGCTCCATTTATCTTTCCTCAATCCTGACTAGCCTCCCAGTCCCTGCCGCTGAAAAACATGCCCACATGAGGAGGAGATGCACTGCAGTACTTAATGCAGCTGGTGGCCACACCAGATACTGACTGTTACTTTTGATTTTGACCCCCCTTTGTTCAGGGACACATTATTCCATTTCTGTTAGTCACATGTCTGTGGAACTTGTTCAGTTTATGTCTCAGTTGTTGAATCTTATTTTCATACACATGTTAAGTTTGCTGAAAATAAATGCAGTTGACTGTGAGCTGACGTTTCTTTTTTTGCTGAGTTTATGTAGATTGATTATGTGGGAAAATAATTTAATCCATTTTAGAATAAGGCTGTAACGTAACAACATTTTGTAAAAGGGAAGGGATCTGAATACTTTCCGAAAGTACTGTATATGTGAAAGAACCAGACTTCCTTAGACATTGTCAACATAGGACTCATTAGTCCACTCTCTCTCCCCCCTCTCTGGACTGGCTGTTTTCAGCAGATATGGTTGTTTATAAACTCCTGTTTCCTCTAGTGACATTTGTCATTGGGGATTAAAACATACATTTGGTGGGGAATCTAATAACTGTGTGCACTGAAGGGAGAATATGCATTTCCTACCGTCACATTCTAAAATGGCTCCGGGAGAGGCTACAGCTGTAACCTTGACAATGACATTAACATCTATTAAAATGGTAATAAAAAGGATTTCCCTGTGGAATTAGCATGTCTGATCGGTTTTCATAACAGAGTTTTTGTTGGAGCTATAAGCAGCTGGAATCACAGGATGTATAAAGTTGAATGGACCACAAATCAGAGACAACAGCTTTATTTGCTCGTTATTGTTGTTTGAACATGTTATTGTGGTCCGGGTTAGGCACTTGGACCGAGAGTGATGTCATGGATGTTATTGCTGATACTGAGGGAGATGGGTGAAAACAGAAATGGACTAGCCATAGAGAAGATCGGGCAAATGACAGATGGGCTTGTCCATCTTCAGCCCAGTGGGCCTGACCAAACATTTTTTTTTCACAGAATGAACGTTATTTGGCTAATTTAGGAAAATATGGGCGGGTGTGTTACAAATGCCAGGGACAATTTCTGGTCCCAGTCCGCCTGTGGGTGAAAAACTGAGTCCACAAGAAGCAATTGCCATCTTTGGTGTCTGCAGTTTTCTGACTGCTGATTTGTATGCTAAATACACAACAGGACAGGTTTGAATATAGGTTCTCTCAGCATAAGACAAGGATGCCAAGATATGCAGACGAGACTTGGCAGACTCCACTCCACTCAAATCAATAGAAATAAATATGTCCTTTTGAAACAGTGTGGTAGGCCCCTCCGCCCTGTTCTTCTTGCTTTACATATATCAATCTGTGGGCAGGAGGCATCTCCACAAACATTCCACATAAGCGTAAAATTGACTGGCACTGCATAATAGGTTAGAGGACTCCATAACACCTTACTTGGAATGTGCTGACCTAAGCCATTCATAAGGCCGTCACAAGCATGTTATAACATGTTATGCAGGCCCTCAAGGCGGCAGGTAGCCTAGCGGTTAGAGCACTGGGCACTAGTTCGAATCCCCAAATCGACTAGGTGAAATACTGTATCTGTATCTGGAGGAGGCCGTAGGAGGGCAACAACCCAGCAGCAGGACCGCTACCTCCGCCTTTGTGCAAGGAGGAGCAGGTGGAGCACTGCCAGAGCCCTGCAAAATGACCTCCAGCAGGCCACAAATGTGCATGTGTCTGCTCAAACGGTCAGAAACAGACTCCATGAGGGTGGTATGAGGGCCCGACGTCCACAGGTGGGGGTTGTGCTTACAGCCCAACACCGTGCAGGACGTTTGGCATTTGCCAGAGAACACCAAGATTGGCAAATTCGCCACTGGCGCCCTGTGCTCTTCACAGATGAAAGCAGGTTCACACTGAGCACATGAGCACATGTGACAGACGTGACAGAGTCTGGAGACGCCGTGGAGAACCCTCTGCTGCCTGCAACATCCTCCAGCATGACCGGTTTGGCGGTGGGTCAGTCATGGTGTGGGGTGGCATTTCTTTGTGGGGCCACACAGCCCTCCATGTGCTCGCCAGAGGTAGCCTGACTGCCATTAGGTACCGAGATGAGATCCTCAGACCCCTTGTGAGACCATATGCTGACACATGCACATTTGTGGCCTGCTGGAGGTCATTTTGCAGGGCTCTGGCAGTGATCCTCCTTGCACAAAGGCGGAGGTAGCGGTCCTGCTGCTGGGTTGTTGCCCTCCTCACCGAAATATATTAATTTTTTCACTAACCTTCTCAGAATTCTTCCGATGACACTCCTGTAACATCATATTACACAATCCATATAGAGTTTGATCGAAAATGTGCATATTTAGCGGCACAAATCGTGCTTACACAATGGAAATACTGTCCAACTACTCAAGCAATCTGCCCGGCGCCATCTTGGAAAGACACCTATTTTTATCGAAAACTATTCATAAACTTGACTAAAAAAATACAAGTTGGACAGCAATTGAAAGACAAATTAGTTCTTAATGCAATCGCTGAATTACATTTTTAAAATTATCCTTACTGTGCAATACAGGGTGCGCCAAAGCGAAGCTACCCAAAAAAAAATGGCGGAATATGCGTTTAACATTTTTCAACAGAACAACGATTTATCATCATAAATAGTTCTTACTATTAGCTGAGCTTCCATCAGAATCTTGGGCAATGTATCCTTTCTCCGGTCTAATCGTCTTTTGGTCGAAAGATGTCCTCTTGTCCTGTCGAAATGGCCACTAACGTTCGGCATGTACTGGAAAAGTGTCCAACTCTTGAAAGTACGTCACAAAGAAATGCCAGAAAATCGCAATAAACGGATATAAATTGCTATAAATCGGTTTAAATTAACTACCTTATGATGTCTTTAACACCTATAACGAATAAAAACATGACCCGGGATATAGAAGTGGCTAAACCAAAGCTTGGAAGGAGGCCAGTCCGACGTCCACTCTGCGTCGAGCGCACGGCTGAAAAGAAAGGCACTTCCGCCCCAGGCTCTAATATAAGGTCCCAGATTGCGCAATCGACCCCATTCAAATTGTCACCACTTACTGACATCTAGAGGAAGGCGTAGGCAGTGTTTGTAGCCCCACAGCATTCACAGGGACTTATAAACTGACCTGGGAACAGAGGCCAAGATTTCTGAAATCTCACTCCCTGGCAGGAAAAGTGCTGTAGAATGAGTTCTGTTTCACTCAGAGACATAATTCCAACGGTTTTAGAAACTAGAGAGTGTTTTCTATCCAATAATAATAATAATATGCATATTGTACGAGCAAGAATTGAGTACTAGGCAGTTTAATTTGGAAACGTCAAGAAAAAAAGTGCTAACAGCTCCCCCTATTGACAAAAGGTTAACAAGAAATTTGTGGAGTGGTTGAAAAACAAGTTTTAATGACTCCAACCTAAGTATGTAAACTTCTGACGTCAACTGTATGTCACATAGAAATTGACTGGCAGTCAAATGACTTAACTTTTTCTGGCTGCAGGGGCGGTATTGAGTAGCTCTGATAAAAGGTGCCCATTTCAAACGGCCTCGTACTCAATTCTTGCTCGTACAATATGCATATTATTATTACTATTGGATAGAAAACACTCTCTAGTTTCTAAAACCGTTTGAATTATATCTGTGAGTAAAACAGAACTCATTTGGCACAAACTTCCTGACCAGGAAGTGGAAAGTCTGAAAACGATGCTCTCTTCTAGGTCCTGCCTATAAATGGGCATGATACGTATTAGTATACATGCACGTCATACACCTTCCCTAGATGTCAAGAGGCAGTGAGAGAAGAAATGGAGTGTTTATCTAGGTCTGAGGTGGAATAAATCCTCTTGGAATGACGTGTCACCCATTTCCTGTTATCTGGAAAGCGCGAGGATGGACCTGGAATTGCCTTCTGAAAAGCTGTCGTTATAGGCGACTACTATCTCCGGCTTTGATTTTATTTGATACATGTGACAATATCATCGTAAAGTATGTTTTTTCAATATAGTTTTATTAGATTATTGAAATTTATTCGGGACGTTAGGCGTGTTGCGTTGTGTGCCTTTGTTCAGGAAGGAGAGCTTCGCGCCACTTGGCTAGTGCGCTTGCTAATTCAAGAAGGAAAAAGGACGTTCTAAATCCAAACAACGATTGTTCTTGACAAAGGACCTCTTGTACAACATTCTGATGGAAGCTCATCAAAAGTAGGACCCATTTTATGATGCTATTTCATATATCTGTCGAACTGTATACTATTAGTTTTGCGCCCAGGTTTTGGGCACTTGCTCGCCATAACGTAAGCCTTATGTCGTAATGAAGTTATTTTTAGAATTCTAACACTGCGATTGCATTAAGAACTAGTGTATCTATCATTTCCTATACAACATGTATTTTTTAGTAATGTTTATGAATAGTTATTTGGTCAGAATATGTGAGAGTCAGAAAAATATCCGGACATTCTGGGAAAAAGATGCTACCTTAGCACAATGTGTAACCACTGATTTCAGCTCTAAATATGCACATTTTCGAACAAAACATAGATTTATTGTATAACATGTTATAAGACTGTCATCTGATGAAGTTGTTTCTTGGTTAGTGTGGTTGGTTCTTGGTTAGTTAGGTTGGCTTTGTGCATGCTACCTGTGCTGTGAAAAATGTCTGTCCTTTTTTGTATTTGGTGGTGAGCTAACATAAATATACGTGGTGTTTTCGCTGTAAAACATTTTAAAAATCGGACATGTTGGCTGGATTCACAGGATGTGTATCTTTCAAATGCTGTATTGGACTTGTTAATGTGTGAAAGTTAAATATTTAAAAAATATATATTTTGAATTTCGCGCCCTGCACTTGAGCTGGCTGTTGTCATAAGTGTACCGACGTCGGGCTTGCAGCCAGAAGAAGTTAACACTACTTGTTTTATGCTGACATAATGCCTTTTTAAGGCCGCCATAAGTATGTCATAATGTTTCATAATAGTTGATTACCTTGATTTTCATTAGGTTGTAATGATGATGCATCACTTGGGAACCAGGGAACCCCTTTGTGCTCTGTCGTGGTAATTTCCTGTATTACTACGTGATGAGAGTAAACCACACACAAGTCAGAGTTATATTATAAAGTCCATCTTTAATTATATATGAGCTTCACCATAGCCCTTTATGACTCTCAGATCAATTCAGTGTCTATAAATGAATTCTCTGAGTTCTTACAACACAATTCTTAGAATCTTTTATAGCCAAGATACACCCCCTCCTAACTTACATGACGAACCACAGATCTTAGTAACAGTTCATAAAGAACCTTTTACTTGAAAGAGGAGTATCCCATAGCTAGATAGCATTAACTATAAATTATCGTTCAGTTTGGTCTCCTAAAACGAGATTCTAATCTCGTTCTTGGTACCACTTAGTACGAAAACATTACCTCATCCAATGGCGTATATCAATTGTCAATTCTAGATACTCCCATCTCAAATACACCCCCTCCTGGACAAGTTCAGAAAGGGGAGTGATTCTCTAGGTCATATACCATGAAAGATAAGTTCAACACATCAGAGGGGTAATACAATGGTTCCAGACACTGCCATTCTCCTCCCCTCTCTGGGCCCCAAGTGACTTTTCCCTAGAGAGAAAGGCCAATGCAACTGCCCACAGTATAGTCCAAAAAGAGACATTCTAACTGACAAGTATCCCACATAAGCATAATATGAAGATAAATAAAACATCTTATTTATCTATGTTATCTAACTAATTCTGATTCAGCCACGACAGCTCTCTCCCTGCTCTCGCTCTCTCATTCCCCCTCTCTTTCTAGCACTATCTACCACTCACCCTCTTCACTACTCATTCACACCTCCATTAACTTAGGCATAGGGCACCTCTAGTCTCTCTCGCTCAACTCCTCTCTTGGCTTTATACCTCTCCTTCACAATGGCTATGTGATTATGTGTGAGCAAGGTAGCACTTACATTAATCAGTGCCCTCCTTGCTCCCTTCGGCCACTGAAAGGCATTAGCTTTACAGGAACATATTTTACTTTGAAGCCCGGTTTAATCATCCCAGCCGAAGTCCTGATGGAATCCTGTCTTCTATTGATTGCAGTAAAACTTGCCAGTAAACTTCTTCACAGCCAAAGTTGTAGAGCCCATACCTGGGGAAAAAAGTATGTTTTGGTTAGTGCAGGTTCAGTACGTCGGGGCAGGTATCATCTCCAGATAATACATGTTCCAGGGTGAAACATTAAATTAATATAGTTATTTAAGTAATGTTGTTAATTGTACAAACAACCCCAATACCTTTTCCCCACAAGCAAAGATCGTAAGCTTGTGAAAATGTAGGAGTTGTGTTAATTATATATTGACTCCAATGGTTAAATTAAATTATTACATAAGAATTACATTCTTATGCGTTAGCAATCTTTTGATAGCAGCCTACAAATAATTCATTTAATATTGGCATATGATTTCACATTTTCTAAGTTTCAGAACTACTCTACATGACAAAGTATGTGGACACCTGCTCGTTGAACATCTAATTCCAAACTCATGGCCATTAATATGGAGTTATTCTCCCCTTTGCTGCTTTAACCCGCGCTGCTCTCAAACCAAGGCACGCTACCTGCTAATCATCTAAAGGCTATGTTTCAACTTGTCAAATTCCACTGATTTTCAAACAACTGTTTAATTTTCAAACAGATTGAAATGATGTGCGTTCTGCCTCCTCATTAATTCACATAGGAGTAGCCCATTTCACTGTTGCGGACAATTTAGGTTTGAGGCATGCTGAGAGCCCAAGCAATACCCTAGTGTTTCCCCTGGTCAAATATGCAGACATTTGTGACCCGTTTCAAGAAGCAAGGCGTATGTCAGTCGCTCGTCACTACTTCAAAGGAGGAGTTTTACATATATATATATTTTAAATCAAAATGTGTTTCTTGGTTGAAATGCCTTCTGGAACATAACAAACTTCTATGCCATCTAAATACGAATACAATTGTTAAATTACAAGACTAGTTGGTTTAGCCACGGAAAAAGTGAGGAACCTTCCCGCTAGCCATGACTGTCTGGTCTGCCATGTAATCATGCTTCTGTCTGTATTGTGAGCTGCTTAGTATGTGTAGATAATCCTTGCTACAGTGGCTTTTTTGAAAGATACAACATTAGTCATGGAGAACTGCAAAAGTGTTACTACGGCTCTCAACAACATTGCTGCCCTGAATTTAGCAGGCGCTATCAACAAAGATCAGTTGGAAAAAGTTGCGATGGACTACTTTCTGCACACACGGTCAGTGTGAACTGGAGTGACTTGACACAATGCGGGTCAAACTAGCTGTACAAACAAAACAGAGTTAAAGGGGTTCTAGTCTGCCGTGAAGCATTCATCCATGTATACGGTAAGAGTCAAGCTACATTTTCAGATATTATACATTTCTAATTTTGGCAGAAAGTTGTTTTCATTGCAAGTTAAAGTGTGCTGTTAGCTAGCTAGCAAATGTTAGCTTGCTGGCTCGCTAACGTTACATGTATCATCTGTGTAGTAATATTATTTGTATCTCAGAAATCCATTTGCATTAATGTTAGCTAGCTAGCTAACATTGAACTTAGTTACTACAGTATTTCATGCATGGTGGCTAGCTATGTTTGTATTGCTTGTAGTATGGGTTTGGATTATGGTTCATTGTTTAGCTAGCTAGATGTCTAAACAAAAGACGCTACTTCGCCAGATGATTGATCAAATCAAATCAAAGTTTATTTGTCACGTGCGCTGAATACAACCTTACAGTGAAATGCTTACTTGCAGGCTCTAACCAATAGTGCAAAATAGGTATTAGGTAAAGAAATATAACAACAGTAAAAAGACAGGCTATATATAAGTAGCGAGGCTACATACAGACACCGGTTAGTCAGGCTGATTGAGGTAGCATGTACATGTAGATATGTTTAAAGTGACTATGCATATATGATGAACAGAGAGTAGCGTAAAAGAGGGGTTGGCGGGTGGTGGGTGGAACACAGTGCAGATAGCTTGGTTAGCCAATGTGCGGGAGCACTGGTTGGTTGGCCCAATTGAGGTAGTATGTACATGAATGTATGGTTAAAGTGACTATGCATATATGATGAACAGAGAGTAGCAGTGGCGTAAAAGAGGGGTTGGTGGGTGGGACTCAATGCAGATAGCCCGGTTAGCCAATGTGCGGGAGCACTGGTTGGTCGGCCCAATTGAGGTAGTATGTACATGAATGTATAGTTAAAGGGACTATGCATATTTGATTAACAGAGTAGCAGCAGCGTAAAAAGAGAGGTTGGGGGGCACACAATGCAAATAGTTTGGGTAGCCATTTCATTACCTGTTCAGGAGTCTTATGGCTTGGGGGTAAAAACTGTTGAGAAGCCTTTTTGTCCTAGACTTGGCACTCCGGTACCGCTTGCCATGCGGTAGTAGAGAGAACAGTCTATGACTGGGGTGGCTGGGGTCTTTGACAATTTTAGGTCCTTCCTCTGACACCGCCTGGTGTAGAGGTCCTGGATGGCAGGCAGCTTAGCCCCAGTGATGTACTGGGCTGTACGCTCTACCCCCTGTAGTGCCTTGCAGTCAGAGGCCAAGTAATTGCCTTACCGGGCAGTTATGCAACCAGTCAGGATGCTCTCGATGTTGCAGCTGTAGAACCTTTTGAGGATCTCATGCCAAATCTTTTTAGTTTCCTGAGGGGGAATAGGTTTTGTTGTGCCCTCTTCACGACTGTCTTGGAGGGTTTGGACCATTCTAGTTTGTTGTTGTGGACACCAAGGAACTTGAAGCTCTCAACCTGCTCCACTACAGCCCCGTCGATGAGAATGGGAGCGTGCTCGGTCCTCCTTTTCCTGAAGTCCACAATAATCTCCTTAGTCTTGGTTACGTTGAGGGATAGGTTGTTATTCTGATTAAATGACCCATCACGTTAGCCAGGTGTGTCTGGGGTTGATTATGGCCATAACATGTAATTCATGAACATGTGTACATGTCTAGACAATAGTGACCCATCCACTTAGCTAGATGTGGCTGGGGGGTGGTTATAGTATTTCTTTCACATGACACATCAATTTAGATAAGTGGGTCTGGTAGGGGTGTGCCGACACGTAATCGTAATCATATTCGTAATCATATCCGTACGATGAAAATCGGATAGGATCATACTCGGAAAAAACTGAAGTCTTTTAATATACATAAGTAGATGTTGGCAAAATACCTACCTGCACATTCTCACTGCAAAAAAAGCTGCAGATTAGAAGCAGTGTGTCCTCAATTTGCCATGGCAAGCCAATTTTGCTGTCACTCAGTCAGAATGCGTACGAGCGTTTCATATTTTTCCTCATACCTTGCCCCACTTGTTAGATACAGTTGAAGTCGGAAGCTTACATACAACTTAGCCAAATACATTTAAACTCAGTTTTTCACAATTCCTGACGTTTTATCCTAGAAAAAATTCCTCGTCTTAGGTCAGTTAGGATCACCACTTCATTTTAAGAATGTAAAATGGCAAAATAATAGTAGAGAATTATTTCAGCTTTTATTTCTTTCATCACATTCCCTGTGGGTCAGAAGTGTACATACACTAAATTAGTATTTGGTAGCATTGCCTTTAAATTGTTTTAGGCTAAGTGTCCCACTAGCTGGACAACTTCCAGTGAAACTGGAGGGCGCGCAATTCAAATAAATAATCATACAAATTATCGATATTAAACATTTAGGTACATACAAGTGTCATATCGGTTAAATTCTTGTTAATCTAACTGCACTGTTCGAGAAACAGTAGGCTTTACATCGAAAGCATGCCATGCGATTGTTTGAGGACGGCGCCCCACATCAAAATATTTTTCCACCGGCACAGGTTTCATAGATTCACAAATAGCGATTAAATACTCACTTACTTTTTGAAAATCTTCTTCTGATTTGTCATCCAAAGGGTCCCAGCTATAACATGTACAGTCGTGGCCAAAAGTTTTGAGAATAACACAAATATCAATTTCCATAAAGTTTGCTGCTTCAGTGTCTTTAGATATTTTTGTGAGATGTTACTATGGAATACTGAAGTATAATTAGAAGCATTTCATAAGTATCAAAGGCTTTTATTGAAAAGTACATGAAGTTGATGCAAAGAGTCAATATTTGCAGTGTTGACCCTTCTTTTTCAAGACTTCTGCAATCCGCCCTTGCATGCTGTCAATTCACTTCTTGGCCACATCCTGAATGATGGCAGCCCATTCTTGCATAATCAATGCTTGAAGTTTGTCAGAATTTGTGTGTTTTTGTTTGTCCACCCTCCTCTTGAGGATTGACCACAAGTTCTCAATGGGATTAAGATCTGGGGAGTTTCCTGGCCATGGACCCAAAATATCGATGTTTTGTTCCCCGAGCCACTTAGTTATCACTTTTGCCTTATGGCAAGGTGCTCCATCATGCTGGAAAAGGCAATGTTCGTCACCAAACTGTTCCTGGATGGTTGGGAGAAGTTGCTCTCGGAGGATGTGTTGGTACCATTCTTTATTCATGGCTGTGTTCTTAGGCAAAATTGTGAGTGAGCCCACTCCCTTGGCTGAGAAGCAACCCCACACATGAACGGTCTCAGGATGCTTTACTGTTGGCATGACACAGGACTGATGGTAGCGCTCACCTTGTCTTCTCCGGACAAGCTTTTTCCGGATGCCCGAAACAATCGGAAAGGGGATTCATAAGAGAAAATGACTTAACCCCAGTCCTCAGCAGTCCAATCCCTGTACCTTTTGCAGAATATCAGTCTGTCCCTGATGTTTTTCCTGGAGAGAAGTGGCTCTTTGCTGCCCTTCTTGACACCAGGCCATCCTCCAAAAGTCTTCGCCTCACTGTGCGTGCAGATGCACTCACACCTGCCTGCTGCCATTCCTGAACAAGCGCTGTACTGGTGGTGCCCCAATGCCACAGCTGAATCAACTTTAGGAGACGGTCCTGGCGCTTTCTGGACATTCTTCTTTCTGGACATTCAGGAGCCCTGAAGCCTTCTTCACAACAATTGAACCGCTCTCCTTGAAGTTCTTGATGATCCGATAAATGGTTGATTTAGGTGCAATCTTACTGGCAGCAAAATCCTTGCCTGTGAAGCCCTTTTTGTGCAAAGCAATGATGAGCGCACATGTTTCCTTGCAGGTAACCATTGTTGACAGAGGAAGAACAATAATTCCAAGCACCACCCTCCTTTTGAAGCTTCCAGTCTGTTATTCGAACTCAATAAGCATGGCAGAGTAATCTCCAGCCTTGTCCTCGTCAACACTCACACCTGTGTAAACGAGAGAATCACTGACATGTCAGCTGGTCCTTTTGTGGCAGGGCTGAAATGCAGTGGAAATGTTTTTGGGGGATTCAGTTCATTTGCATGGCAAAACAGTTCTATTTTTGTTTCATCAGACCAGAGGACAGTTCTCCAAAAAGTACGATCTTTGTCCCCAAGTGCAGTTGCAAACTGTAGTCTGGCTTTTTATGGCGGTTTGGAGCAGTGGCCTCTTCCTTGCTGAGCGACCTTTCAGGTTATGTCTATATAGGACTCGTTTTACTGTGGATATAGATACTTTTGTACCTATTTCCTCCAGCATTTTTACAAGGTCTTTTTCTGTTTTTCTGGGACTGATTTGCACTTTTCACACCAAAGTACATTCATCTCTAGGAGACAGAAAGTGTCTCCTTCCTGAGCGGTATGAGGGCTGCGTGGTCCCATGATGTTTATACTTGTGTACTATTGTTTGTACAGATGAACGTGGTACCTTCAGGCGTTTTGAAATTGCTCCCAAGGATGAACCAGACTTGTGGAGGTCTACAATTTTCTTTCTGAGGTCTTGGCTGATATCTTTTGATTTTCCCATGATGTTAAGGAAAGAGGCACTGAGTTTGAAGGTAGGCCTTGAAATACATCCACAGGTACACCTCCAAATGACTCAAACAATGTCAATTAGCCTATCAGAAGCTTCTAAAGCCATGACATAATTTTCTGGAATTTTCCAAGCTGTTTAAAGGCACAGTCAACTTAATGTATGTTAACTTCTGCCCCTCTGGTATTGTGATACAGTGAATTATACGTGAAATAATCTGTCTGTAAACAATTATTGGAAAAATTACTTGTGTCATGCACAAAGTAGATGTCCTAACTGACTTGCCAAAACTATAGTTTGTTAACAAGGAATTTGTGGAGTGGTTGAAAAACAAGTTTTAATGACTCCAACCTAAGTGTATGTAAACTTCCGACTTCAATTGTATTTTGCACATTGATAGCTTGATAGCAAACGTCCTCGCCATGTGATTTATCATAGTAGCAGGCAGCAGCAATCTAAATGATCATACTGAAAACTTGCGAGGAAAAGTGATCTGTTGAAAATATGAAGTGAGTGGATGCAGAAATCCAGCTTCACTCTATCCAATCAGAGCAGCAGGATCAATGTACAGCCCGCCCTTCTCTTTACAGACAGGCAAAATAGCCAGTTGAGTTGTTTAGATCACGCACATGAATAACTCAAAGACGGTACAGTATGGTTTTGAAACTCATTTACTGACACATGATTGCTGGCACCTGTTCATTTTTTTTTATCACAGATAATTACAAAAAATACTCTGATAATTGTATCCAGAAAATTGCCCATATCTGTGATTGATACTCATTTTGTCCAACAACTCGGCACACCCCTAGTGTTTGGGTAATTATAAAATATTAACAAAATATTTGTATCTATTTTTGATTATGCAAATATGCAGGTTACCATTTCACTGTACCGTTTAAACCTTCTGTATCCTGTGCATTTAACAAATACACAGATTATATTTGATATAGTGTGTGTTTACCAGAGACGGTAATATAAAGAACAACATTACTTGCACCAAAGTCAGATTACAATATAGGCCAAGGACTAGATAAAGTGCCTAAAGTTTTTCCTTATTGTAGGCTACTACTTTCACCACTTTTAGTCTTAATCTTTGGTTCTTTACCACACTAACTTACTCACTCTTTAGCATATGGCCTCACATGTGAATCCTTAAAGAGATGGGTGGGGCTAAGGCTTAAGAGGGTGTGATGATTGCTGGATAGGTCTAGACAAAAAAAGTGCTCTCCAGTAGGTGTACCAAAATATTCAAAGGTCATTTTCTCAAAAGTGGGGTTACAAATGTATCAACCTTCAAAGCAGAATTACTTTCCCATTGTTCCTCAACTGTAGTGTATTATACACCATTTTGTAGCTCTGAGTCTCTACTTTTATCTAATGTAAAGAACACAATTTCAAATGTTGGTACATACGACCGAATCGAGGTGGTCGGTCACATTTGCGCATCCCCAGTCAGAACAGAACCTGCCCAAATTTCCCCCCTTGAGTATTGTCTAGCTGGTGCCTGCATTGCCTTCATTGTTCTTTTCCTTACTAATAATGTGTGTTTCTATCAAATAACTTGCCTTATGAGCTTATACAGTTTCTGTATATCTTGTTATGTCAATTCTACTGTTGCACACTTTATTTATGTATGGAATATTATGTGTGTATTCCTTTATAGCCGCAAACATGTACGTTACTAATTTCATAACCTTTATGGTGTTATACTCAATTGTGTTTACGTAGCTACATTATATGAGTTCTGTATAACCATGTTAATTAATGGCGTCAGATACGTAAGTATTAGCTTGTTGTATTAGCTTGTGTGTCAAGTTGGCTGGATATCTTTGGGTAGTCGACCATTCTTGATACACAAAGAAAACTGTTGAGTGTGAAACAACGGTGCACCTGGCACCTACTACCATACCCCATTCAAAGGCACTTAAATATTTTGTCATACCCATTCACCCATGTCTCAACGATTTAACAGGTGACATCAATAAGGGATCACAGTTTTCACCTGGTCAGTCTTTTTAACACTAGAACTGCCATAGGCGAATGGCCACTGACGTTTGATTTTGTAAATAAGAAAAATCTGCCCCAAGAAAAAGCTATGTCCTGCTCCTTCCCTGACTTTTCCTAAATGTTTGTATTTTACACTGCTCATTTGTCAGAATTTAAAAATCCCAAACAGAAAAGTATTTAGAGCCTTTTTACCTGTTTTTTTCACACTTATTCCCTTTTAGGGCTCCCGAGTGGCGCAGCGGTCTAAGGCACTGCATCTCAGTGCTAAAGGTGTCATTACAGACCCTGGTTCGATTCCAGGCTGTATCCCAACCGGCCATGACTGGGAATCCCATAGGGCGGCGCACAATTGGCCCAGCGTCGTCCGGGTTAGGGTTTGGCCGGGGTAGGCCGTCCTTGTAAATAAGAATTTGTTCTTAACTGACTTGCCCAGTTAAAGTTAGTATTTTTATTTTTTTATCTGCCAAGACAATGTGCTGTCTCTCCTCACTGAATGAATGACAAATGGATAAATGGGCAATAATATGGACCTCATTTCACAATTGAATTTAAATTAGGCCTAATTGAATGATAACAAGGATGAAGAGGTTGATTTAATTGAGAAAGACAACAGTGTAATGATGAGTTTGTGTTATGCCTATTTATCAGCAGCAAATCATTTGACTTGAGGGTTGATGCCATTCTCTTTTATGTTTTACTTTGTAAAAAATAAGCTGTTAAGGGACTGTTTTATGTACTATAACTTTATTACTAATCACATTTATTGTAAGGGAATTGAAAACATGCTTCATGTCGCTGTGGGCCTTTAGAATAATGCAAAACATATCCTTGACTCTATCCAGCGAAGCAAACGATGCCAGCCCACTGAATGATTGACAAATGGGTGGAATGGGCGATAATTGTGTAAGTTACTTCACAATCTAATTTCAATTCGGGCTAACCGAATGACGAGGGTGAAGAGGTTGATTTAATTTAGAACATCAATAATCTAATGATGAGTTTGTTATGCCTATTATTTATCAGCATTGGTGCTAATTAAAAAAATTTGACGGTGCACCTTCTGGTTTGATACCATTCTCTTTTATATTTGACTTTGTAAAAATAAGCTGTTAGAGGACTGTTTTATTTACTGTAACTCTATTACTAATCAAAACATGCTATGTGTTGCAGTCGGCCTTTAGAATAATGCAAAACATGTCCTTGACTCTATCCAAGTTGATGAGCGGAAAACAAACAATGCAAGTCAACCTGCACAGCCGGCCCATCGAAACTACACCTGAACTATACCAAAACAAATTTCACACAAGAGTTAGCCTACAGTATAGACAAGATTAAATTGACAATCGGATGAGTGACAATATTAGGCCTATCAGTTATCAAATTGTACATAAAAAGATGGGTGCATCTTGTAATTGACAGATGCTGGGAAAAGATCATCGCTTCATCAAATCCTTCTTCAGAGTCACATGCAGGTGAAACATTGTGATTTCTATATAGTATATGCTGCAGTTTCTATGAGAATTACCTTTGTCAAATAACTCTCAAAATTCAAGAGGTGCAGCTCTTTTTCCAAGAATATCCGAGCTTTCAATGCATTCAGCGCAAGACCACTCGCGTGGGAGCATTGCTCTGGCTACTATAAGCAAAAACTAGTAACATAATAAACCTACATTAAAATATGTTTTTCTGTCGTCAATGGATGAATGGGCGCTAGAAACTGATAATGGTGCATGTGACTTCGGTTAAGTTTTGGTTAGGCGCCAATGTCGAAATCAAGTACATGCTCAATGGCTTTCCATATCTGGAGAAAAATTAAACCAGGCCAGCGGGTGAGCGACTGTCTGAGACTGGGGTTTTGAAACTCCTGGAGCCTTACATGGGCAAAGAAAGAAATGTGACCATGAACAACTTCTTCACATCAATTTCCCTGGCAGACATGTTGATAGCAAAGAAGAATAGCCTGCTCGGAACGGTGAGCAAACAAAGGTGGGAGCTGCCACCCTTGCGCAAAACAACATACCAGCGGAACTGTACAGCAACACTCACGGTGTACAGATGTGAAATAAATAAAAGTGTTTGCATCCTCAGCAACATGCATCCCACTTGATCTGGCATGTGAGCTTCGAGAAATCCACATGAACGCCAAGAAAGAAGCTACAGCCGTCATATTATTATTATTATATTTGTTGTTTCTACTTTGTCAAAAGAAGCTGTCACTGGACTTTATTAATTACTATTACTAATCGAATCACAAATAAAGTTGGTCACATTACACTGTAATATTTTTGGTAGAATTATACAATCATATCCTTAACTCTATCTGAACAAATAACTATTGTTGTTATTTGAAAATGTATTCATGCAATCATTTACAATAGTTTATGCACTATTTATAAAGCATTTATTTATCAAGCGTGTTTGCGCACCTTGCAGGCTGATATGCATCTGTTGCATATGCCAAAGGGGATGCCTGGCAACGTTCTCTCGTGGGTACTTATATGATGAAAGACCAGGCGGTTCTAGTGTTATTGGGATCAGCAGGTTTTCCTAATGTTTTGTGCATCTTCTACTTGATTTGGACAGGTTGTCTCACGAGCTGCTAGAGAAGCAGTTGTCATCTCAAGCATATTATACAGGCAGCTGCAAAATGAAGGAAACACTAACATACAGTGCGGAAAGTATTTAGACCCCTTGACTTTTTCCTAATTTTGTTATGTTAAAGCCTTATTCTAAAATTGTATAAATAGTTTTTTCCCTCATCAATCTACACACAATACTCCATAATGACAAAGCAAAAACTGAAATATCACATTTACATAAGTATTCAGACCCTTTACTCAGTACTTTGTTGAGTCTTCTTGTGTATGATCCTACAAGCTTGGCACACCTGTATTTGGGGAGTTTCTCAAATTTTTCTCTGCAGATCCACTCAAGCTTTGTCAGGTTGGATGGGGAGCGTAGCTGCACAGCTATTTTCAGGTCTCTTCAGAGATGTTCAATCGGGTTCAAGTCCGAGCTCTGTCTGGGCTACTCAAACACATTCAGAGACTTGTCCCCCGAAGCCACTCCTGCGCTGTCTTGGCTGTGTGCTTAAGGTCGTTGTCCTGTTGTAAGGTGAACCTTTGCCCCAGTCTGAGATCCTGAGAACTCTGGAGCAGGTTTTCATCACGGATCTCTCTGTACTTTGCTCCACTCATCTATCCCTCAATCCTGACTGGTCTCCCAGTCCCTGCCGCTGAAAAACAGCGGCAGGCAAAAACATCCCCAAAAGCATTCAGGCCAAAGTGTTCAGTCTTGGTTTCATCAGACCAGACAATCTTGTTTCTCATGGTCTGAGAGTCTTTAGGTAACTTTTAGCAAACTTCAAGAGGGCTGTCATGTGCCTCTTACTGAGGAGTGTCTTCCGTTTGGCCACTCTACCGTAAAGGCCTGACTGGTGGAGTGCTGCAGAGATGGTTGTCCTTTTGTAAGGTTCTCCCAACTCAACACAGGAACTCTAGAGTTCTATCAGAGTGACCATTGGGTTCTTGGTCCATTGGGTTCTACAGGGAGTACAGGAGAGGGCTCAGAACGCACCCTTGTGGGGCCCCAGTGTTGAGGATCAGCGGGGTGGAGATGTTGTTACCTACCCTCACCACCTGGGGGCGGCCCGTCAGGAAGTCCAGGACCCAGTTGTACAGGGCGGGGTCGAGACCCAGGGTCTCGAGCTTGATGACGAGTTTGGAGGGTACTATGGTGTTAAATGCTGAGCTGTAGTCGATGAACAGCATTCTCACATAGGTATTCCTCTTGTCCAGATGGGTTAGGGCAGTGTGGTTGCGATTGCGTCGTCTGTGGACCTATTGGGTCGGTAAGCAAATTGGAGTGGGTCTAGGGTGTCCGGTAGGGTGGAGGTGATATGGTCCTTGACTAGTCTCTCAAAGCACTTCGTGATGACGGAAGTGAGTGCTACGGGGCGGTAGTCGTTTAGCTCAGTTACCTTAGCTTTCTTGGGAACAGGAACAATGGTTGCCCTCTTGAAGCATGTGGGAACAGCAGACTGGGATAAGGATTGATTGAATATGTCCGTAAACACACCAGCCAGCTGGTCTGCGCATGCTCTGAGGACGCGGCTGGGAATGCCATCTGGGCCTGCAGCCTTGCGAGGGTTAACACGTCTTACTCACCTCGGCTGCAGTGAAGGAGAGCCCGCAGGTTTTGGTAGCGGGCCGTGTCAGTGGCACTGTATTGTCCTCAAAGCGAGCAAAAAAGTTATTAAGCCTGTCTGGGAGCAAGACATCCTGGTCCGCGACGGGGCTGGTTTTCTTTTTGTAATCCGTGATTGACTGTAGACCCTGCCACATACCTCTTGTGTCTGAGCTGTTGAATTGCGACTCCACTTTGTCTCTATACTGGCACTTAGCTAGTTTGATTGCCTTGTGGAGAGAATAGCTACACTGTTTGTATTCGGTCATGTTTCCGGTCACCTTGCCCTGGTTAAAAGCAGTGGTTCGCGCTTTCAGTTTCACGCGAATGCTGCCGTCAATCCACGGTTTCTGGTTTGGGAATGTTTTAATCGTTGCTGTGGGTACGACATCGTCAATGCACTTTCTAATGAACTCGCTCACCGAATCAGCATATTCGTCAATGTTGTTGTTGGACGCAATGCGGAACATATTCCAATCCGCGTGATCGAAGCAGTCTTGAAGCGTGGAATCAGATTGGTCGGACCAGCGTTGAACAGACCTGAGCGAGGGAGCTTGTTGTTTTAGTTTCTGTTTGTAGGCTGGAAGCAACAAAATGGAGTCGTGGTCAGCTTTTCCGAAAGGAGGGCGGGGGAGGGCCTTATATGCGTCGCGGAAGTTAGTATAACAATGATCCAAGGTTTTACCAGCCCTGGTAGCACAATCGATATGCTGATAGAATTTAGGGAGTTTTGTTTTCAGATTGGCCTTGTTAAAATCCCCAGCTACGATGAATGCAGCCTCAGGGTGTGTGGTTTCCAGTTTACAAAGAGTCAGATAAAGTTCGTTCAGGGCCATCGATGTGTCTGCTTGGGGGGAATATATACGGCTGTGATTATAATCGAAGAGAATTCCCTTGGTAGATAATGCGGTCGACATTTGATTGTGAGGAGTTCTAGATCAGGTGAACAGAATGACTTGAGTTCCTGTATGTTGTTATGATCACACCACGTCTCGTTAATCATAAGGCATACCCCCCCGCCCCTCTTCTTACCAGAAAGATGTATGTTTCTGTCGGCATATTAAATGGATTTTTCGAACAGGGAGTCGGAAATGGGGCTTGCTCCGTCCGCTCCACGCATCGACCCGGTATTGCAGTACCTCCGGGAACGGTGCAACACATTCCTCCCGTTGTCAAGGAAAGAAAAAACATCCAAAGTGAAAGTAGGGCGAGTAGTATGCTAGGGAGTGGAGCGCGATGTGCCCGTCTCCGAAGCCTGACCAGGAGACCGCTACGTTTGCCCCTTTTACGGCGTCGCATAGGGTCGCCGGCTGGGATCAGATCCATTGTATTGGGTGGAAGGCAAAACACTGGATCCGTTTCGGGAGAGTCATATTCCTGGTTGGAACGATGGTGAGTTGACGTTGCTCTTATATTCAGTAGTTCCTCCCGACTGTATGTAATGAAACCTAAGATTACCTGGGGTACCAATGTAAGGAATAACACATAAAAAAACTAAATACTGCATATTTTCCAAGGAACGCGAAGCGAGGCGGCCATCTTGGTCGGCGCCGGAAGTCAAACAAAACATGAATGTATTGGAATGGCCTAGTGAAAGCCCATACCTCAATCCAATTGAGAATCTGATGTATGATTTTAAAATTGCTGTACACCAGCGAAACCCATCCAACTTGAAGGAGCTGGAGCAGTTTTGCCTTGAATGGCAAAAATCCCATTGGCTAGATGTGCCAAGCTTATCGAGACATACCCCAAAAGACTTGCAACTGAAATTCCTGCAAAAGGTGGCTCTACAAAGTATTGACTTTGGGGGGGTGAATAGTTATGCACGTTCAAGTTTTCTGTTTTTTTGTCTTATTTCACATCTTCAAAGTGGTAGGCATGTTGTGTTCATCAAATGACACAAACCCCCCCAAAAATCTATTTTTATTCCAGGTTGTAAGGTAACAAAATAGGAAAAATGCCATGGGGTTAAATACTTTCGCAAGCCACTGTATATACAGAATATCACATTCGACCTGTTCTGTAGTCCATAGTGAGTAGTTATAGGTAGACTATCACATTTGACCTACGAGTCATAATACCTATAAAACCTATTGGAAAAACCTGTAAATGGTTCCAATCGTTTTTCCCCCATGAATTCTTCTGTAGGGGATTTTAGAACTACTTCATACTGTATAAGGTCTGTGTTATTATAGCCTTTTTAGTTTCTTGTGTAAATAATTAATATTGTGTATTTCTCATATGTTTTCTTGTTTAGCATTTTCAAATGACCTAGCAAGCTACTAGCATTTTTTTATTACTATAATTTTTTTCATTTCCCTGGCCTTTGTAGCTAACAAGGTCTCTCCGTCGATCAGAAGCAAGGACGGTTCTGTGCTATGTACAAGATTGCAACCACTACTCCTATAAGCACACATGCGCATTAATCGTTTTCTGACCTCTGTAAGTGAGAGGATCTGTGTGACAAGGTAAGCCCCGTTTGCTAGTTGTTAACAAGCTGGTCAAAGATCTGTGGTAAGATGCTAGATGCTTTTGAAAATTTGCTAGACTATCTTGATCATTTAGTTGAGCATTGCAGATAATTCCTCAATCCTAGCAGAAATGTCCCATTCACATAGTAGAACTTTAGATGTGCAGATAGACCAAAGCCCAGTCTATTTTACTGTTACTATAGTCAAGTCTGTGGGCTATGGTATTTTAATATAGATGTTACCATTTTTGTCATCAACTTAGCTAGCTAGTAAAAAATGTTTGTCTTTCAGATGGTTGGACCAGAAACCCAGTGACAACACACAGGTCTGTAGCTACCAGAAAAGGTAGCTCATCCACCATGGCAGAAGAGGAAGATCCAGACTGTTGATTGGGAAACAAGAACAAACAATGAGGCATGAGGATTGGGTGTTGATGGACCACTTGTCACATTGTCCAAGATGTGTTTGTGTTATGATAAACAATTAGTTTTCTGTTCAAATAAAGAAGGTGATACGGCATTGAAAAAAAACCTACCATTGACCAAATCTCACTTTGTTTTCCAGTCCAACAGGAGTGCATCTCTCAGGCCATCCGGTGCATGGACACCCTGTGCCAGTGTGATCCGAGCGCCAGCGTCCAGATGTGGAGACTGCAACACATTGAGCCTGTGGGCGGACAGGCCAGTGACTCATCAAATATCATACAATATTGTGTAAAACATTAAATTTGTAGATGCATCGACATTTTTACTTTATCTCGCCTTTTCCCTATGTTTTAGACATGAGGCGTGACATGTGGAACATCAGGCACACCCCAGGAGAAGCAGTGCATGATCAACACCACACTCAGCAAGGAGATCTGCTGGAAATGATGTACTCTTTCTCTCACTCGCTCTCATTCTGGGGGTAAGACATTATTTAAACATCACAGATATAAATTCCCACTGTGCCCATGATAAAATGCAATATGAATTGTGCTGAACTTTGAATGAAACTGAAGAGATGCACTCTGACCAGCCTTTGTGATTGAACTTACGTTAACTACATTCATTTAATTGGCTGCTTTGGGAAAAACTTTAATATAATATAACCTATTCTAGGAGCGTATGGTGAAAAATGTATGACCTTTATTAATTATTAACTTGTTTTCCAACAATGCCAGGTACAGGCAAGAATGACTGGGGCATTCAGCAAGTACAATACAATTCAGATATAAATTCCCACCGTGCCCATGATAAAGGGAACTACATTACTTTAGTTGGCTGCTTTGAGCTAAACTTGTATGTAATATAACCTATTCTGGGAACCTAGTGTGTGTGTATGAACTATGTGGAATATGTTTTTTAATCATTGGCTTCCCTGAAAACAGGTACTGACAGGAGGAGCAATCTGAGTCTGTCAGAGGTTGTCACGTTGGATGGGGACGGTGATGGAGGCTTTGGTGGTCCACACAACAAAGAAGCACGTCTCCCTTCCAGTGATGTGGAGCTGACCTTGGACCTGGTGCCAGTAAGGATGGTCTTCGCGGAGGCGGTAAGACCCTCCCTCCTTGTTAAAGAAATCCTTTGACTTCACTGCCTTCTCAATAGTAAGGTCCTTTTTGCACCATAGGGACACTTGACCTCCACCACTGCTGTGGTGCCCACCAGTCCACCCAGTGTGGCACCCAAGATCCCAGACCCCGTGACCCAAAGCACATCAAGAGTGCCTTGATGCACTCTTCTTCGTTATCTGTGCCCCACTTTACAGACACTTTACACCCCATCCAACGACTGTGATCGGAGGACTCTTTTTAGCAGCGACAGACTAGCGTGCTTGCCATTAACCACGGCTCCATAATTGCTCCCTCTCCTCATGGTGTCCAGTTGGGGTTGGTGCACTGTTCAAATGTAGCCTGCCGTATAGCCTCCTGCTGCTCCACCGAGAGCGCCATGCCAGCCAGGATGCCTGCATGCCCCAGGTGTCCTTGTTTTTTACAATGTCTGGTACAGACAGGGATGACAGAGAGGGTAGCGGTTGTTCTGGCTCAGGTGCAAGGAAACATGCCATTCCCCTGAACCTGCCCTAGAGGGTTCCTTAGCCCTGAAGATCCTCCTCTGTGGGCTCTCGGGACGGAGGGTTGAAGTCTTCAGTCGGGTACAGGTCCTCCACTGACTGCACCTGGTTGGGCACTGCTGGATCCCTCCACTTGCATTCCACATCCGTACGGCCGATATTGTGAACCGCCAAAATAGGCTGCGTGGCTACACTTATGAGCTCCATTGAGACATTTTCATGTGGTAGAGAGAATCCCCTGGTCACCTATACAGACCTGCCAAGAGGAAGGATGTTAAGTGCCACATGCTTTTCAATGCATGACTTTGAATACCTTGAAATGCATGTTGTAAAAAATGTGCTATTTAATTAAATAAAGTAATTTTCACATGAGGACAAGTCCAGTTTTTCCAATAACTTTTAATTGATGCCTTGGGATTTAACACTTGACATATCAATCATATAGTGGGAAGGATCCTATAAATCAAGACTGTGACTGCATCTACCACTCCAAAATAAATAAATACCGTGCCTTTGAAAATGTGTCTCTGGTCATGTAACTACAATACAGGCTGGATGTCTAAAGAAAGTCACTTCTGAATGTCAATAGTTTTTCAGATTCATTCTCATCAATGACAACATTCTAGAAGTGAGTTATCACTCATCTACGTTTTGTATCCGGGGTAATTTAGTTAATGACAATAAATTTGATTAAGTGGCTATTTCCTTGTAGAATGTTGACAGCAGTATATAACACATTTTATTGCTAAGATGCTCAAACTTCACTTAATAGCTAAACTCACTAACACAGGATATATTTTATCCCTCATGCTGGCCCTTACCAAACCGGCAAGTTGCCCCTCACTATAGCTGCACTTCTCCACATGGCCAGACTTACGGTGGTCTTCTCTCCTTTTAATGCTCCTATGCTCATCCTTGAAAAATGTCATAAGATCTGAAATAGACAAAAGTAGACAAACTGTATAAAGAATTATATACGGTAGGCTAAGATTTATTTTAGCTATAGTGCCTTTGCGAAAGTTTTCACCCCCTTGGCGTTTTTTCCTATTTTGTTGCATTACAACCTATAATTTAAATTGATTTTTATTTGGATTTCATGTAATGGACATACACAAAATAGTCCAAATCTTTCAAGGAATAAAAAAAATAAAATAAAAAAAGCAGTACGTGCATATGTATTCACCCCCAATGTTATGAAGCCCCTAAATAAGATCTGGTGCAACCAATTACCTTCAGAAGTCACATAATTAGTTAAATAAAGTCCACTTGTGTGCAATCTAAGTGTCACACGATCTCCGTATATATACACCTGTTCTGAAAGGCCCCAGAGTCTGCAACACCACTAAGCAAGGGGCACCACAAAGCAAGCGGCACCATGAAGACCAAGGAGCTCTCCAAACAAGTCAGGGACACAGTTGTGGAGAAGTACAGATCATGGTTGGGTTATAAAAAAATATCAGAAACTTTGAACATCCCACATAGCACCATTAAATCCATTATTAAAAAATGTAAAGAATATGGCACCACAACAAACCTGCAAAGAGAGGGCCACCCACAGAAACTAATGGACCAGGCAAGGAGGGCATTAATCAGAGAGGCAACAAAGAGACCATAGATAACCCTGAAGGAGCTGCAAAGCTCCACAGCGGAGATTGGAGTATCTGTCCATAGGACCACTTTAAGCCGTATACTCCACAAAGCTGAGCTTTTACGGAAGTGGCCAGAAAAAAAGCCATTGCTTAAAGAAAAAAATAAGCAAACATGTTTGGTGTTCACCAAAAGGCATTTGGGAGACTCCCCAAACATATAGAAGAAGGTACTCTGGTCAGATGAGACTAAGCTTTTTGGCCATCAAGGAAAACGCTATGTCTGGCGCAAACTCAACACCTCTCATCAGCCCAAGATCACCATCCCCACAGTGAAGCATGGTGGTGGGACTGGGAAACTGGTGGGACAGGGACTGGGAAACTGGTCAGAATTGAAGGAATGATGGATGGCGCTAAATACAGAGAAATTCTTGATGGAAACCTGTTTGTCTTGCAGAGATTCGATACTGGGACGTAGGTTCACCTTCCAGCAGGACAATGACCCTAAGCATACTGCTAAAGCAATTCTCGAGTGATTTAAGGGGAAACATTTACATGTCTTGGAATGGCCTAGTCAAAGCCCAGACCTCAATCCAATTGAGAATCTGTGGTATGACTTAAAGATTGCTGTACACCCGCGCAACACATCCAACTTGAGGGAGCTGGAGAAGTTTGCCTTGTGCCAAACTTATAGAGACGTTCCCCAAGAAACAGCTGTAATTCCTACAAAAGGTGGCTCTACAAAGTTTTGACTTTGGGGGTGAATAGTTAGGCATGTTCAAGTTTTCTGTTTGTCTTATTTCTTGTTTGTTTCACAAAAAAATATATTTTAATCAAATGATACAAACACCCCAAATTGTTTTTTTATTCCAGGTTGTAAGGCAACAAAATAGGAAAAATGCCAAGGGGGTGAATACTTTCGCAAGCCACTGTACTACTCTGCTAATTATCTAGCTAAGCTGTAGTCAGTTTGCTAGCTAAGACAGAATAAGGGGATGGAAGAAGTTCAACACTTTATTCAATTAATTTCAATACAGCACAATTCATCATGGATTGGGCACAGGTCTCTGATCGCACTGGTGAATTGTAGCTGACAGTGTTGGCTAGAGATGACCCACAGGAGCTTCCTGCAGGAATTTGTAGTCTTGCTGAGGTCTTTTCTAAATGCTAATTAGGAACAGAGTTTTTGAGAGTAAATTGAGGCAAATATTTTGATCAACCTCATCTTGTCCGAGAAAGAGTCACAAATGAATCAAAACGGCACGCCAAAGTAAGCCTACAGCAAACCCATAGCTTAGTTGGAAGTGTTGTAAAATTCACGATGTGAAAAATGAATGGTGAAAAAATGATTGGAACCATTTTTGTGTTTGATCACTAGGTTTTGTGGATTTTATGACAAGTCCACTGTTCCAGACTTAAGCCCATCTATCCTCTTTAATAAGGACTGAAGACAGAATCAGATCATTTCGTTCCATTTCAACATATCAATTATTGAAACCAAAGTGCTGTAACATATAAATTAAATTAAATAGCCTAGTACACACACCAAAACATTTCAAATGTTCAAATCAAAAGGCTATTGCACAGAAAAATGTGGACAGACAGGTGCATCAAATTCAGAACCGCTGGACAGCAGCATAAACTAAAACACTAATCACTAGGAATGAGATCAGAATGACTGCTAAGGCTTGATCCATAAACGAAATAATTAAATAGGTAGCCTAGTCAACAAATCTTAAACAATCCATATGTTCAAATCAAAATGCCTGATTAACATGACAAACACTTTAATGACAATTTTTTTTTTTTTTTAATCCTTCTGTTTTCAAATATGTAACCTACGATGCAACACTCGTGATCATTTTAAGGAGAACAAAAACTAGACTGAACCAAAATATAAATGCAACATGCAACAATTTCAAAGATTTTAGGAAATCAGTCAATTAAAATAAATAAATTAGGCCCTAATCACATGACTGGGAATACAGATACCGTAAAATATTTTTAGGGGCGTGGATCAGAAAACCAGTCAATATCTGGTGTGATGACCATTTGCCTCATGCAACGCGACACATCTCCTTTACATAGAGTTGATCAGGCTGTTGATTGTGGCTTGTGTAATGTTGTCCCACTCCTCTTCAATGGCTCTACGAAGTTGTTGGATATTGGCGGAAACTGGAACACTGTTGTGCATGTTGAATTCAGAGCATCTCAAACATGCTCAATGGGTGACATGTCTGGTGAGTATTCAGGCCATGAAAGAACTGGGACATTTTCAGCTTCCAGGAATTATGTAGAGATCCTTGCGACATGGGCCCGTGCATTATCATAATGAAACATGATGTGAAGGCGGCGGATGAATTGCACAGCAACGGGCCTCAGGAATCCCATTGCCACCATGAAGCCACCGCTCGCCCACACAATGCTATACACACTGTCTGCCATCTGCCCGGTACAGTTTAAACCAGGATTCATCCATGAAGAGCACACTTCTCCAGCGTGCCAGTGGCCATCGAAGGTGAGCATTTGCCCACTGAAGCTGGTTACGACGCTGAACTGCAGTCAGGTCAAGACCCTGGTGAGGACGACGAGCATGCAGATGAGCTTCCCTGATACGGTATCTGACAGTTTGTGCATACATTCTACGGTTGTTTAAACCCACAGTTTCATCAGATGTCCGGGTGGTTGGTCTCAGACGATACCGCAGGTGAAGAAGAAGGAAGTGGAGGTCCTGGGCTGGCATGGTTACACGTGGTCTGTGGTTGTGAGGCTGGTTAGACGTACAGTCAAATTCTCTAAAACAACGTTGGAGGCGACTAAGGGTAGAGAAATTACATTACGTTGCTGGCCACCAGACGGGGTGGGATATTTTTTTGTTGCTGTTTGAAAGCCTGTTGTTGCAGTTTTCCAAACAGCAGTTATGGATGATAGGAGTAGATATGGTTGATACATTATAGATGGCTTCCACCAGACAGTGAGCAGAACACTGTTTTATAGCAGAGACATTTGGGAGGGACCGGCTCGATTCAGTCTTATGTAGCAAAATGTTTTTTGTTTTTTTTACATTGGATAAAAGTAGAGACTCAGAGCTAGAAAAATTGTATATCATACACTACAGTTGAATGAAAATGGGAAAGTAAATCTGCTTTGAAAGTTGATAAACTTGTAACTCCACTTTTTCTCAAAAGTTTTTTTTTTTAACCAAAAATTGAATATTTTGGTACACCTACTGGAGAGCTCTTCTTTGTCTACACCCATTCAGCATCGTTCACACCCTCTTAAGCCGTAGCCCCACCCATCTCTTTAAGGATTCACATGTGAGGCCATGTGCTCAACAACCACATTTTTCAAGACTAAAGGCTGATTTACACTATGTCTATCAACATGTCTGTATACTGTTGTCATTATGAAATCATGGACATTCTATTGTCGTCCGACATCAAACTTGTCCTTGTCATTATCAAAAAGTATAAAAACAAAAATGACAGGCTGCATGTCATCAGAAGTCTGGAGGTCCAAAATAGCATAACTGGTGTATTTTAACACCAATAAACCCATCAGTTAAATAATGAATATAGTATATGTCAATCTAGCAAACCAGGCAACTGAAAGCAACTTTCTAAACAATGTTTTAGTTTGCGTCTAGCATTATAGCTGGCTAGCCAGTTAAAAAAAAAGTTTTTATTTAACTAGGCAAGTAATGACCATATCATATAGCTGACAACGTCTTAACTCTATAAAAAAAACATTTGTACAGGAAAATAAACTCAAAGCAATATCTTTAGTTACAAGTTAATGGCGAGCTAATTACAGAAAATAGCTTACGGTTGTGATGGTGACAAAATAAAAGGCATGGAGTCTTTCATTTAGACATGTAGCTAGCTAGACCATAATCCCAATTCATAACGTTACTACCCTGCATGAATCTACAGGTAGCTAAAGCTAAACAACTAGGTTCAATGTTAGCCTAATATTAGCTAGCTAGCTATGACTAGCAATGTAAATGGCTCTGAAATACAGATCATACACGTAATGTTAGCTGTCGAGCTAGCCAGCTAACGTTAGCTGGCTAATTATCAGTATGCTTTAATTTGCAATGAAAACGACATCGTGACAAAATTTGAAATGTATAATATCTGAAAATGTAGCTAGCTAGAATCTTTTACTCCTATACATGGATGAATGCTTCTCACTCTCTGTCATGGATGCCATAGTTGTCCTTAGTTTGAAGATGTAATCCAGAGACAGGTTTTTATTCTTAGATAGCCCCCTTTTTTAAATTTTCACCTAAAATGACATACCCACATCTAACTGCCTGTAGCTCAGGCCCTGAAGCAAGGATATTCATATTCTTGGTACCATTTGAAAATAAACACTTTGAAGTTTGTGGAAATGTGAATGTAGGAGAATATAAGACAATAGATCTGGTAGAAGAAAATACAAAGAAACAAATACTTTTTTTCTACCACCATCTTTGAAATGCACCAGAAAGGGCTAAATCTAGCCATCACTGTGTTTGTAATTCCGATGGTGTCCACAAAATGGCAGCAGTGTATGTGCAAAGTTTCAGAGGGATAACTTGAGCTATGAGCAAACTACATGACATTTAGCGTGAAGTCACCCAGGTAACTTGTGAAGGAGACATTTATATTCACATTACATTTTTCTGCAAGAATATCGTCAAATCTGTATACTTTGACTTTGATTTAGCTTTTCCAGTATTAGTAGCCATATTATAAGTTCAACATTTGCAAAACACCCAGTTTTCATAACTTTCCATATTCTTATAATTTTTGTCCAAAAGGAAAAGGCTTGATGTCGCACAAGGTTAGCAGCAACATTTATACTCCCGCAAAGCCCAGCTCATTGGCTATCTAGCTAGCTTTGTTTGACCCCGATTGGTGCTTATTTGACAAAGTTAGTCAATCAAGTGAAGACCGCCCGCGTCATCGGCGTGCCATAAAGGCCTTCGCTCTCTGAGGAAATTTGGTGTCCTATAAGATATACTACACTCCTAATGATATAGTGAAGTCTGGTTATGTTCTAGGATCTCTGAGGAATAAATACTAACGTGACTGGTTTTGACTGGTTGAAACAACGTTTAGGGTTAGATCTTCACAGATTCCTTTCTTTGCAAATTGAACGAGTGGAAATACAAAATCGACCGTGCATGCTATATGGATCTTTTTAGGATATAAAAAATTATTTTATCTCACAAAACGACACTTCATGTTATCTCTGGGACCCTTTGGATGATAAATCAGAGCATTTCAGAATATAAGTACACATTTCACCTTTAGAGGTGAATTTATCAAACCTATCACGGTAAAAAAAAGTGTTTTGTTATTAGGAGCTCTCCTCAAACAATAGCATGGCATTTTTTCACAGTAAAAAAGAATATACGTTCAAATGCCTCTCCTGTGAAGTAGTGACGCGAGATGTACGCCTAGTATCCTGAAACAAGTCACATTTGTAAGGTAGAAGATAAAATCCGCTACGAAGAGCATATGTCTCCTCCTGAGTTTTGGGAATATGGGACAGAGTTGAATGGTAAAAAAAGTGGTGAATGCAGGATCAGCATCTCTAGTGCCATATAAATGTACAAAGTCTAACCATGTTCATGGCCTAAACAGATGTTTTGCTTTTATGAGCTGTCGACCATGTTAGTGTTGTTTTCATCAGTATTTAGTGCCTGATGAAAGCCTCAGCGTGGCACATTTCAA
Organism: Salvelinus namaycush; assembly: GCF_016432855.1. Taxonomy (NCBI): domain Eukaryota; kingdom Metazoa; phylum Chordata; class Actinopteri; order Salmoniformes; family Salmonidae; genus Salvelinus; species Salvelinus namaycush. Next base: position 1,695,685 of record NC_052327.1, on the reverse strand, counting down.
TCTATACACACTCCTTTGATGTTAGGACATTAAACCAGTGATCTTTCTTTGTCTGTCTCACTGCCCTCATTGATTATGTGTAAATCTATGGGTCATCTGCTTCTATGGGCATATTTTCAGACTGAAAGCAACCAGTCCTTTCGTATCAGCGTGTCTGCATGCAACTCTGCAGGCAAAATGAAAGTAAAGCTACTCTCTGATGTGAATCTCGAGCGCTGTGATCTCATTTAGTTTAATTCAATAATGATGTTCAAAGCGCCCACTCATCAGCCTGGTAACACTATTTTCAACTTTAAAGTTCCTGCCACAGAATGTACAACAGCACTACCATTCCACCTGCCATTGACACACTCTCTCTTCATACAAGCCAACCCACCCACAACCCACTTATTTTACCTTTATTTAACTAAGCTAGTCAGTTAAGAACAAATTCTAATTTTCAATGACGGCCTAGGAACAGTGGGTTAAACTCTCTAGGGTATGTGGGACGCTAACCTCCCACTTGGCCAAAAGCCAGTAAAAATGCAGCGCGCCAAATTCAAATAAATTACTATAAAAATCCATCTTTCATGAAATCACACATGAAAGACACCAAATTAAAGCTACACATGTTGTGAATCCAGCCAACATGTCTGATTTCAAAAATAATTTACGGCGAAAGCACACCAAACGATTGTATTAGGTCAGTACATAGTCACAGAAAAACACAGCCATTTTCCCAGCCAAAGATAGGAGTCACAAAAAGCGGAAATAGAGATAAAATGAATCACTAACCTTTGATGATCTTCATCAGATGACACTCATAGGACATCATGTTACACAATACATGTATGTTTTGTTCGATAATGTGCAAATTTATATCCACAAATCTCAGTTTACATTGGCGACATGTTCAGAAATGCCTCCAAAATATCCGGAGAAATTGCAGAGAGCCCCATCAAATAACAGAAATACTCATCATAAACTTTGTTGAAAGATACATGTTTTACATAGAATTGAAGATAAACTTGTTCTTAACTGCCTTGTTCAGGGGCAAAACAATAGATTTTTACCTTGTCAGCTCAGGGATTCAATCTTGCATCCTTTCAGTTACTAGTCCAACGCTCTAACCACTAGGCTACCTGCTGCCATTCAACACTGGTTGAATCAACGTTGTTTTCACGTCATTTCAAAACCTCTAGGCTAGATGGGACGCTACCGTCCCACCTGACCAACATCCGGTGAAAGTGCAGGGCGCCAAATTCAAACTACAGAATTGTTCATATTTAACATTCCTGAAAATACACATGCGATATGTCAAATTAAAGGTTAACTTCTTGTTAATCCAGCCAAGGTGTCATATATCAAAAGGCCTTTACGGCGAAAGCATACCATGCGATTATCTGAGGACAGCACCCCATCATACAAACACATGACAATCATATTTCAACCCACCAGGCGCGACACAAAACTCAGAAATAGCGATATAATTCATGCCTTACTTTTGAAGATCTTCTTCTGTTGGCACTCAAATGTCCCATAAACATCACAAATGGTCTTTTTGTTTGATAATGTTCTAATTTATTTCCATAACTCAGTTTAGCTGGCACGCATCAGTCAATAATCCACCCAGTTTCCCTCCTTCAAAATGCATACAAAATGAATCCCAAACGTTACTAATAAACTTTTCCAAACAAGTCAGACAACATTTATAATCAACCCTTAGGTATCCTAATACGCAAATGAACTATAAAATTTAAGACGGAGAATCGTTATTGTCTTTACCGGAGATAAACAACAAAGAACGCGCTGTGTACTGTGTCAGATGAGGAACAAAGAACGCGCTTTCCTCCACGCGCTTGGAATCACTAAAGCCAAAATGGGAGCCACCTAGAAAAACTACAATTTCCGGGTCATTTTTCTAAAAAACAGCCTGAAACTCTTTATAAAGACTGTTGACATCTAGTGGAAGCCCTAGGAACTGCAATTTCAGAGGACTTGGGCTTATAATGTAAGTTCAAGCCATTGAAAACAGTGGTAAACTGAATTTTTCTGGGGGGGATGGTTTGTCCTCGGGGTTTTGCCTGCCATATCAGTTCTGTTATACTCACAGACATATTTTTAACAGTTTTAGACAACACTAAAGTTTCTATCTAAATCTACTACTTATATGCATATCCTAGCTTCTGGGCCTGAGTAACAGGCAGTTTACTTTGGGCACGCTTTTCATCCAGACGTGAAAATACTGCCCCCTATCCCAAAGAAGTTAAATGATGTGGAACCAACATGGAATAGACATTGAATTGATGGCTATGCCCAGTGAGAAGGGATGCTTTAACATGCCAAAATAACGGAACTCTCCACAGCCACCGTTCAGCTTCCCCAACAGGTGCCTGCACTGAGGACAATGATGGAATGTCTGAATGTCGTCATGGTTTCTCAGGGGTATTGCAGGGCCAGATGTTGTGGGTGTAGACTCATTTTCGGAGCCCATCTCAGTCTGGCCTGTCAGGGCTGCAGAGACGGACTCGCACAACGGTGGCAACAGTGGGATTTGGCAGGGGATTGGTGATGAGGTCAAGCAGACTGACGGCTTCCATCACTGCTCTGCCAGTTGGAGGCGATGCGTAAACTATTTGCCAAAGAATGTCTCGACGGACTGGTCTCCAGAGCACCCTGGCCATCGATCAATCATTCAATTACTTTTACAGGGTCAGGTCTGGCCAGCAGGCTCAATTTTCTTACCTGTCACCTGAAGGACAGATCGAATAAAATCAACAGTTGGCCAGAAAGTGCTATATAAGGTATGCCGAAAAGTATTTTGTCTTTAGAAGCACTTTATGGAAATGAATAACAACTATCAATCTATTACTGGGATGTGACATTAGATGAGTTCATATGAATAGTGATATGAATGGAGCATGACAAGAATGGAACATTTCTACATTTCAGGCAGATTACAGATGGCAACATAACACCAGGCTACGGGAACTGAAGAGCCAGTTGGCATGCCTGGCAGACAGGGAAAACATTTGTCCTGCCAAGATTAGTGTGACTCTTCTCCACACTCAAGTAAGCAGATGCAGGCAGAGTCAGTAGGTTTTCCCTCAAAAATGTAATATCTTTATACTACTAATATCTAGCTACTCTGCAAGCCTTGTTTTGTATAGTGTAGCAGACCGGTCCCAGACATGGAGAAACTGTTCCTGTCAAAGTTTCCTCTGTGTTTTTTCCTAGTGGTTTAAGGACCACAACCATCATTAAACATCTCTCCATACCGTACATCTTTCCAAATCTCAGATGTTCTCCACCATATTTGACTGAGGGAAAATCCAGGCCTCTTACCGGGCAGGCTAAATATGATAAAAATTCCTGAGAAAACTTTGACTGGATAAAATAACAATTTCTCCATGTCTAGGATCATTTGGCAGGGGTCTTACATTGTGTCCTGATCTTTCCTGTACATTGTGGATCCTGTACAGATCCACACATGCCAACATTTCCAACCATTGTCCATGTTCGTGTAATGTGTTGAAAACCTTTTTTTTATTATTCTTTTTTTAAAGAAACATTTGTCTTATCAACATTTATTTTCTACATGCTTAAGCAGTAGTTAGTCCATCCGTCCAATAGATGGCGATGTTGCTTGCATTGTGGTAGTGGGGGAAACAACACGTTCTGGCCAAGCGCGCATACCATTCTTCAGAATAAAGACAGCGTCAGAACTGTGAAGATGATACGTTTTCTGTCCATTTCTCTTTATCACTACAGTCAACCTTCAGATTCAGGCCGGTAACATTTGAGGGCTCGTCTGGGATCGCGACGCCATCTGACAGGTTGCTGATCCTACAACACAGAGATACTGACGTCAGAGCTGCAGAGAGGACTTTGAGAGTCATCAGAGAGCAGAGTACGACATCAGGCATCCAGTCAAGATGGCAACGCGTCGCAAGATCATCTGCAACATCCAGAAACGGTTAACATCACTGAATGGAAGCCAGCTGCACACACTAGCAGTGGCACTAGACAGAGTGAGAGAGACATTCCAGAGGCATCTGAGCCCAACAAACCAGAACTCTTCGACTACATCACTGACTATACCAAGGGTGAGAAGCTGCTGAAGTTGGAGGAGGGTTTGTCCTGCCTGCTTCACCTGCATGATCACCTTGAGGAACTGTTATCAACCAAAATATGCTGAGAAATATGAGTCAGAGGTGGTCAGAAATGTTCTAAAAGTAATCAGACCAGGTACTTCAGGGACATGATGACAAACGAAAAGTGTTTTACTGTAGCTGAGCTGAAACACTTGCTCAGGTCCCATCTCAGAGATAAAAGTAGCCAAGAGCTCTTTCAGGAGTTGAGTAAGGTTATACAGCAGTACCGGGAAAACCTTCAGCAGTTTGCATACTGGTTAATGGGTCTCAAACAGAGTGTACTGTTCACATCACAGCAGAGTGGTGACAAGTTTGATTATGACAAGAAGCTGGTGCAGGGTTTCTCCACACACTTTACCAAGGTCTCAGTGAAAGATTCACCAAAATCGAAGATGACATCAAGAAAAACATATCTGATCGTAGTGTGACTGGTGACTTCATCCTCAACCAGATAACAAAATCAGCCAGTGAGGAAGCAGATGTACAGAAACGCCTAGGTCACAGTGCTAGACACAGACCAGCAAATGTCAGCTCAGCACAGCAACATGGGGAAATTGAACAATGTGACCAGTCTCCCCCACTCAGGTTGACGCTGAAGTGAAGGCCAACCACACAGCCATCCAGGAGCTGACCACAACTGTTGGCACTGTCTCAAAACCTGGAGAAAATGATGAAACCTGCTGCAGGTGTGGCCCAGGGATACACACATCTCCTGCCCTCCAGAGGTCAGATGAGCTCTGAGGCCCAGGGATACGCCCATCCAAAGCACAGAGAAGAGGCGATGCACAGGGATATGCCCCTTCCTCACCATCCAGAGCACAGACGACAGACAGGGCCAACACAAAGGTCAGTTAAGAATGTGCCAAGCAGGGAAATGAAAGCTGCACTCACTGCTTCGGCTGTGGTCAAGAAGGACACGGAGCCGTTGACTGCCTGAAGAGACATACGTCAGGAATCGGGTCCACTGCAAACAAAATGTCCCCACACCATGTGAAGACAGAAAAAACAGCCACACCACCACAGCACACTCAGCCTAAGACACCCAAGGTGAAATGCGTCACACAGCTCATTGGAAATTGTGTATGGTCTCATGTCTAGTCAATTGGAGTCAAAGCAGAGATGATGTTACACATGGGGGCAGAGGTTAGCATTGTAGGGAGGGCCTTGGCAGACAACACTTTGCCAAGTGTTTAGATCCAACCCCTTGAGACTTTGTTAACTGATGGCCAGCTCCACGTGACTGCAGTTAACGGTACTGCTGTCCTCTTTGATGGATGGATAGAAGTGTTCCTGGAGCTTTTGTGTACTGAACATGGGTGAATGGCTATTCATTTGCCTATGCTAGTCAGTCAGAGTTGTGTAGACTGTCCACTACTAGGCTTTCATGTCATAGAGGAACTGATCAGAGAAAACAGCGAACAATCTGATGGTGTCATTCTCAGTGCTCTGCTAAGTGATGTGATGAATGTTAAAGAGAGAGCTGTTGAAACCATGGTCTCTGCCATTCCAGTTATGACACATGAAGAAATGTCAGAGCTGTGTTGTGAAAGTGGGAAAGAAATGACTCCCCATTCATACAGGTTAAATAGCAGAGGTGAAATGCAGAATGAGAGCCTGGCCAGAAGGAGGAACAATGATTTTCGAGCCAGACATGGAGAACCACTGCCTAGACGGGTGGGAGCGTTTTCCATGCCTCGTGTATGTGCCCTCTGGAACCTCCAAGATGGTAAAGATTCCACTCCACACAACAGTGCGGGGCTGGGTAGAGCAAATAGCTGATATCAGACCTGTAATCAATATACCTGGCAGTCAGAAGAAGCCCTGGAGTAAGTCCAGTGATGCATTCCTTATACACCACTCAGCTCCATCCTGAACAACATGAAAATAAAGTAATGTACCAGCTGGGTCCAGAGAAAAACAGCACCACCCTTTTGATCATCTACAGGAAGAGGAGCAGGAAATGGTCAGAAGAATGATGTATGAGGAATCTGATGTTCACACAGGAAGATGGCGACATCGGCTGTATTCCAAATCTGAAGCTAAAACTCAACTTGAAGGATGGCATGCCTGTCCAGAAAAGAAACATCTCCATTCTGAAACCCGTATACAAAGAGGTGAAAGAATGTCCAAAACCTTCTGGATCAAGAAATCCACATCACCATACTCAACCCCGGTGGTCTGCGTGTGCAAGAAGGACAGCAGAGAAGAATGGGGATGGCTGCCGTTTTACGTGCTCTAAACCAACTGTGCTATTTTGTTCGTTTTTTTTGCATTGTTTAACTTATTTTTATAGTAATTTTGTATATAATGTTGCTTCTACTGTCTCTTATGACCAAAAACAACTTCTGGACATCAGAACCTCGAACTGGACAAAGATTTTTTCTTTAATGAGAAGGATATGCTGTTTTCTCGGGAACGGGCCCAAATCCCCGTCATTTGTGTGAAGAAAAGACAGAGAAAATGGGGGCGGAGGTCCGGCTGCCTTCTGAGAATTCGTAGGCGAATGAGTAAACCCCCTCTACCGTCAGTTCTATTAACCAACGTGCAATCATTGGATAACAAAATGGATGAGCTCCGATCAAGGATATCCTACCAACGGGACATTAACCTGGAGACTTATAAGAAATCCTGCTATGCCCTCCAACGAACCATCAAACAGGCAAAGCATCAATACAGGACTAAGATTGAATTGTATTACACCAGCTCCAATGCTCGTCAGATGTGGCAGGGCTTGCAAACTATTACGGACTATAAAAGGGAAGCACAGCAACGAGCTGCCAGGTGACACAAGCCTACCACACGAGCAAAATGACTTCTAAGCTCGCTTTGAGGCAAGCAACACTAAAGAAGCATGAGTGCATCAGCTGTTCTGGATGACTTTGTGATCACACTCTCCATAGCCGATGTGAGTAAGACCTTTATACAGGTCAACATTCACAAGGCTGCAGGGCCAGACGGATTACCAGGATGTGTACTCTGAGCATGCGCTGACCAACTGACAAGTGACTTCACTGACATTTTCAACCAGTCCCTGACCGAGTCTGTAATACCAACGTGTTTCAAGCTGACCACCATAGTCCCTGTGCCCAAGAACATCAACGTAACCTGCCTAAATGACTACCGACCCATAGCACTCATGTCTGTAGCCAGGAAGTGCTTTGAAAGGTTGGTTATGGCTCACATCAACACCGTTATCCCAGAAACCCTAGACCCACTTCAATTTGCATACCGCTCCAACAGAGCCACAGATGATGGTATCTCTATTGCACTCCACACTGCCCTTTCCCACCTGGACAAAAAGAACACCAACATGAGAATGTTATTCATTGACTACAGCTCAGCGTTCAACACCATAGGCCCTCAAAGTTCATCACTAAGCTAAGGACCCTGGGACTAAAGACTTCCCTCTGCAACTGAGTCCTGGACTTCCTGATGGGCCGCCCCCAGGTGGTAAGGTTAGGTAGCAACACATCTGCCACACTGATCCTCAACACAAGGGATCCTCAGGGGTGCGTGCTCAGTCCCCTCCTGTACTCCCTGTTCACCGAATACGGCATGGCCAGACACGACTCCAACACCATCATTAAGTTTGCCGATGACACAACAGTGGTATGCCTGATCACTTACAATGATGAGACAGCCTATAGGGAGGAGGTCAGAGACATGTCAGTGTGGTGGCAGCGTGGCCCCGGGGATGTACTGGGCCATACATACTACCCTCAGTAGTGCCTTGCGGTCAGAGGCCGAGCCGTTGCCATAACAGTCAGTGATGCAAACAGTCAGAATGCTCTTGATGGTGTAGCTGTAGAACTTTTTGCTGCCATCTAGAACCTCTATACCAGGCGGTGTCAGATGAAGGCCCAAAAAAAGCACTCCAGCAACCCTAGTCATAGACTGTTCTCTCTGCCACCGCACGGCAAGCGGTACTGGAGCGCCAAGTCTAGGTCAAAAAGGCTTCTTAACAGCTTCTACCCCCATGCCATAAGACTCTTGAACAGTCAATCAAATGGCTACCCGGACTATTTGCATTGTCCCCACCCCACCCCCAATTTTTACGCTGCTGCTACTCTCTGTTTATTATCAATGCATAGTCACTTTACCTCTACCTACATGTACGTATTACCTTGACTAACCGGTGCCCCCGCACATTGACTCTGTACCGGAACCCCCTGTATATAGCCTCGCTACTGTTATTTTATTGTTGCTCCTTAATTATTTGTTATATTGCTATATCTATAATACATATATATATATATATATTTTTTTTCTTAACTTCGTTGTTGGTTAAGGGCTTGTAAGTAAGCATTTCACTGTAAGGTCTACACCTGTTCTATTCGGCGCATGTGACAAATACAATTTGATTACCATCGAGGCTTCGTGGATGAAAGCTCAAGACATACCACAGTATCCCCTTAGGCCTGACCAATGCCCCAGCCACTTTCCAGAGGTGTATGGAAGGAGTTCTAGAGGGCATGAGGGACGACTGCTGTTCATGTCTGGACAACATTCTCTGCTATTCCAAGACGTTCAGTGTACGTGTGGACGACCTGAGATGAGTACTGTGTCAGATGAGGAAATCTCCCGACGGCAAGTGAGATACATAGGTCGGATGGTATCCGGCGAGGGAATCCAAATTGACCCAAAAGACTTGGATGCAGTGTTGCTGCTAAAGGACAAGGAGCCATGGACAGTTGGAAGGTCCGAACACTGTTGGGAGTCCTCGGCTACTACAGGCCGATCAACCAGGACTTCTCCCGGCTGGTCAAACTCCAGAAGAAGCAAGGGGTAAAACTGCCAAGCCCAAACCAAGCAGAAGCAAAACACAGGCCAAAAAGAAGCGCAATGGATAACTGCATCCCAAGACTCCAGTCCAGTGGACGTCTGTACACAGAGCCATCGTAGCTAAGTTTGTGGACATGCTAACCCATCCACCCATACTAGCATACCCAGACTGACTTCCAATGACGGTCTAGGGAAGGGGTATTCAACTTTTATCCTACGAGGTCCGGAGCCTGCTGGTTTTTGGTTTTACCTGATAATTAACTACACCCACCTGGTGTCCCAGGTCTAAATCAGTCCCTGATTTTAAAGGGGAACAATGAAAAAACACAGTGGAACTGGCTTCCAGGTCCAGCGTTGAATTTGAGGCTTCTAGGGGCTGTGCTTTACCAACATCAGAACGGGAAACTATGTGTTAAAGGGTATGGGTCCAGCAGAGAAAAACTACCATCTCCACTTTGACAAACTTGAGTTTTTAGCTCTTAAGTCTGCAATCTGTGACAAGTTTAGACTATCTATACGATGCACCAACCTTTACCATATACACAGACAACAACCCATTGACCTCCGTTCTGAGCACAGCAAGACAGTGCAGTAGGTCACCGCTGGGTCGGGGAGTTGGCTGACTTCCACTTCCAATCTGAATGCAGACGCTGACACAAGGTCACGTTGTCCTGTCAATCTCCACAGCCACGTAGGGGAATACGCATAAGCTATGCAAACAGACAATGTCTTAGCTGTATAGGCAAAGAAGCAAAGCAGTGAAAAATGAGGTTGTTCCATGAGTGGCTGTGCTGTAATTCTACAGGCGGTGGTGTGTCACCTGGAGGTGTGCCTGCCATCACACTGGAGCACATCAAAGTGGCACAGCACACTGCATTGAGGGCTCTTGCGGTGAACATAACCTCAGCAAAAAAATAAACATCCCTTTTCAGGACCCTGTCTTTGCGTGATTTCCTGCAAGACAGGAATGTCAGTGTTCTGCCATGGCCAGCGAAGAGCCCGGATCTCAAACCCATTGAGCACGTCTGGGACCTGTTGGATCGGAGGGTGAGGGCTTGGGCCATTCCCCCCAGAAATGTCCGGGAACTTGCAGGTGCCTTGGTGGAAAAGTGGGGTAACATCTCACAGCAAGAACTGGCAAATCTGGTGCAGTCCATGAGGAGGAGATGCACTGCAGTACTTAATGCCATACCAGATACTGACTGTTACTTCTGATTTTGACCCCCCCCCTTTACACGTGTTGTTCAGGGACACATTCCAGTTCTGTTAGTCACATGTCTGTGGAACTTGTTCAGTTTATGTCTCAGTTGTTGAATGTTGTTATGTTCATACAAATATTTACACATGTTAAGTTTGCTGAAAATCAACACAGTTGACAGTGAGAGGATGTTTCTTTTTTAGCTGAGTTTATTACCGCCACACCGGCAGTCATGACCCATGACCTCAGTCAAATTTCACTTGACCGTTGAGTCATGGTATTCTCCCCTTATGCACTCTGGGCATGCATTGGTCACTAACGACCGGCTACTGGCCTGGTAATCAGAGCTCTATTGTCCCTGTAACAACTCTGACATCAATGCAAATCACACTCATCATCAAAACAGTGTCATGCTTTTAAAACTCACAGTGAGGCAAAAGCATTTTTACCGCACTGTGATTATCAATTTGAAGAAAGAAATTCAACAACAGGTTGAAACCGTGTTCATTTTGGATGTTGTTTAAAAGCCAATTACAATGAAATGGGCAGCACTTTCTAAGGTGATGATTTATTCAAAGCATTTAAGGTGTTGGATGTAGAACACCTATACGCATATTAGAGCTTATGCGTGCGCATAGGCCTATACAGTGCATTCAGAAAGTATTCAGACCCCTTCCTTTTTTCCACATGTTACATTACAGCCTTTATTATAAAAATGATAGAATCATTATTTTCCTCATCAATCTACACACAATACCACATAATGACAAAGCGATAACAGGTTTAGGGAATCTTTTGCAAATGTATAAAAAAAACAGACACCTTATTTACATAAGCATTCAGACCCTTTGTTATTAGACTCAGAATTGAGCTCAGGTGCATCCTGTTTCCATTGATCATCCTTGAGATGTAGAAACAACTTGATTGGATTCCCACCTGTGGTAAATTTTATTGATTGGACATGATTTGGAAAGGCACACACCTGTCTAAGGTCCCACAATTGACAGTGCATTTCAGAGCAAAAACCAAGCAACGAGGCAGAAAAAATTGTACTTAGAGCTCCGAGACAGGATTGTGTCGAGGCACAGATCTGGGGAAGGGTACCAAAAAATGTCTGCAGCATTGAAGGTCCCCAAGAACACAGTGGCCTCCATCATTCTTAAATGGAAGAAGTCTGGAACCACCAAGACTCTTCCTAGAGCTGGCTACCCGTCCAAAGTGAGCAATCGGGGGAGAAGGGCCTTGGTCAGCATGGTGACCCAGAACCCGATGGTCACTCTGACAGAGCTTCAGAGTTCCTCTGTGGAGACGGGAGAACCTTTTAGAAGGACAACCATCTATGCAGCACTCCACTAATCAGGCCTTTATGGTAGGGTGGCCAGACGGAAGCCACTCCTTGGTAATAGGCAGATGACTGCCTGCTTTGAGTTTGCTAAAAGGCACCGATATGACACCATGAGGAACAAGATTCTCTGGTCTGATGTAACCAAGAATGATCTCTTAGGCCTGAATTCCAAGCGTCACGTCTGGAGGAAACCTGGCGGTAATCACTGCCAAACGTGCTTCAACAAAGTACTGAGTAAAGGGTCTGAATACTTACGTAAATATGATATTTATAAAAACCTGTTTTTGCTTGGTTATTATGAGGTATTGTGTGTAGATAAATTAGATTTAAAAAATGTCATCCATTTTCGAATAAGGCTGTAACGTAACAAATGTGTAAAAAGTCCAGGGATCTGATCACTTTCCAAAAACATGAATTAAAACACTGATTTTATTTATTTTATTTTTATTTCACCTTTATTTAACCAGGTAGGCAAGTTGAGAACAAGTTCTCATTTACAACTGCGACCTGGCCAAGATAAAGCAAAGCAGTTCGACACATATAACAACAAAGAGTTACACATGGAGTAAAACAAACATACAGTCAATAATACAGTAGAAAAATAAGTCTATATACAATGTGAGCAAATGAGGTGAGATAAGGGAGGTAAAGGCAATAAATAGGCCATGGTGGCAAAGTGAATGCAATATAGCAATTAAAACACTGGAATGGTAGATTTGACAGTAGATGTGTGCAAAGTAGAAATAATGGGGTGCAAAGGAGCAAAATAAATAAATACAGTAGGGGAAGAGGTAGTTGTTTGGGATATTTATAGATGGGCTATGTGCAGTGATCTGTGAGCTGCTCTGACAGCTGGTGCTTAAAGCTAGTGAGGGAGATAAGTGTTTCCAGTTTCAGAGATTTTTGTAGTTTGTTCCAGTCAATGGCAGGCAGAGAACTGGAAGGAGATGCGGCCAAAGGAGGAATTGGCTTTGGGGGTGACAAGTGAGATATACAGTGGGGCAAAAAAGTATTTAGTCAGCCACCAATTGTGCAAGTTCTCCCACTTAAAAAGATGAGAGAGGCCTGTAATTTTCATCATAGGTACACTTCAACTATGACAGACAAAATGAGAAAAAAAATCCAGAAAATCACATTGTAGGATTTTTAATTTATTTATTTGCAAATTATGGTGGAAAATAAGTATTTGGTCACCTACAAACAAGCAAGATTTCTGGCTCTCACAGACCTGTAACTTCTTCTTTAAGAGGCTCCTCTGTCCTCCACTCGTTACCTGTATTAACAAGTCCAATACAGCAAATGAAAGGTACACATCTTGTAAATCCAGCCAACATGTCCGATTTTTAAAATGTTTTACAGCGAAAACAGCACGTATATTTATGTTAGCTCACCACCAAATACAAAAAAGGACAGACATTTTTCACAGCACAGGTAGCATGCACAAAGCCAACCTAACTAACCAAGAACCAACCAAACTAACCAACAAACAACTTCATCAGATGACAGTCTTATAACATGTTATTCAATAAATCTATGTTTTGCTCGAAAAATGTGCATATTTCAGGTATAAATCATAGTTTACATTGCAGCTACAATCAGAAATTGCACCGAAAGCAGACAGAATAATTACAGACACCAACGTCAAATACCTAAATACTCATCATAAAACATTTCTGAAAAATACATGGTGTACAGCAAATGAAAGACAGGCATCTTGTGATTCCAGCCAATATTTCCGATTTCTTAAGTGTTTTACAGCGAAAACACAATATAGCGTTATATTGGCTTACCACAATAGCCAGAAACACAAGCCATTTCCAGCAGTAAAAGTTAGCGATCGTGACACACCAGCAAAAGATATATAATTTTTGACTAACCTTGATAAGGTTCATCAGATGACAGTCCTATAACATCAGGTTATACATACACTTATGTTTTGTTCGAAAATGTGCATATTTAGAGCTGAAATCAGTGGTTATACATTGTGCTAACGTAGCTACTTTTTCCCACAACGTCCGGATTTTTTTCTGACACTTTTTCTGACACACATATTCTGACCAAATAGCTATTCATAAACATAACTAAAAAATACATGTTGTATAGGAAATTATAGATACACTAGTTCTTAATGCAATCGCCGTGTTAGAATTCTAAAAATAACTTCATTACCACATAAGGCTTACGTTATGTCGACCGAGTGCCCAAAACCTGGGCGCAAAACTAATAGTACACAGTTCGACAGATATATGAAATAACATCATAAAATGGGTCCTACTTTTGCTGATCTTCCATCAGAATGTTGTACAAGGTGTCCTTTGTCAAGAACAATCGTTGTTTGGATTTAGAACGTCCATTTTCCCTCTTGAATTAGCAAGCGCACTAGCCAAGTGGCGCGAAGCTCTCCTTTCTGAACAAAGGCACACAACGCAACACGCCTAACGTCCCGAATAAATTTCAAAAATCTAATAAAACTATATTGAAAAAACAGACTTTACGACGATATTGTCACATGTATCAAATAAAATCAAAGCCGGAGATAGTAGTCGCCTATAACGAAAGCTATTCAGAAGGCAAATCCAGGTCCAACCTCGCGCCTTCCTGAAAACAGGAAATGGGTGACACGTCATTCCAAGAGGACGTATTCCATCTCAGACCAAGATAAACACTCCATTTCTTCTCTCACTGCATCTTGACATCCAGGGGAAGGTGTATGACGTGCATGTATACTAATAGGTATCATGCCCATTTATAGGCAGGACCCAGAAGAGAGCATCGATTTCAGATTTTCCACTTCCTGGTCAGGAAGTTTGTGCCAAATGAGTTCTGTTTTACTCACAGATATAATTCAAACGGTTTTAGAAACTAGAGAGTGTTTTCTATCCAATAATAATATGCATATTGTACGAGCAAGAATTGAGTACGAGGCCGTTTAAATTGGGCACGTTTTCCCCCCAAAGTGAAAACAGCGCCCTCTGTCCTCATCAGGTTTTAATTAAAAGAAGAATGTATTCATATCACGCTGCGCCTTGATCTCCTCAATACAACGAACGTGACACTAACTGCCTGTGTATATTGGTTTCTAACTTCCCTGAAAAGTTGCATTTCACGGGGGCTGTTCGATGCTAATGCAGAACGCCACAGGATGTTTTTGTGTTGGTTAAGGGCAGTCAGGTCTGGAGAGAACCAAGGGCTATATCTGTTGCTGGTTCAAAATTTCTTGAATGGGGCATGCTTATTTAAGATGGTGAGGAAGGCATTTTTAAAGAATAACCAGGCATCCTCTACTGACGGGATGAGGTCAATATACCCGGGCCAGGTCAATTAGAAAGGCCTGCTCGTTGAAGTGTTTCAGGGAGCATTTGACAGTGATAAGTGGAGGTTGTTTGACCGCTGACCCATTACGGATGCAGGCAATGAGGCAGTGATCGCTGAGATCTTAGTTGAAAACAATCAGTTTACATATGGTGTCCAGAGCACAGCTGGGAGCAGAGGGTGGTCTATAGCAGGCGGCAACGGTGAGAGACTTGTTTTTAGAGAGGTGGATTTTTAAAAGTAGAAGTTCAAATTGTTTGGGGACAGACCTGGACAGAACTCTGCAGGCTATCTCTGCAGTAGATTGCAACACTGCCCCCTTTGGCCGTTCTATCTTGTCTGAAAATGTTGTAGTTAGGGGTGGAGATTTCAGAGTTATTGGTGGTCTTCCTAAGCCAGGATTCAGACACGGCTAAGACATCCGGGTTGGCAGAGTGTGCTAAAGCAGTGAATAAAACAAACTTAGGGAGGAGGCTTCTAATGTTAACATGCATGAAACCCAGGCTTTTACGGTTACAGAAGTCATCAAAAGAGAGCGCCTGGGGAATAGGAGTGGAGCTAGGCACTGCAGGGCCTGGATTCACCTCTACAACGCCAGAGGTGAACTGATTGTGCAGTTATACAATACATAGCCTAATAGCCTGGCAAAAAAACAGATTCAAGATTTGTTATGTAATTGGTCTAGCCTATACTCCAAAATTAAAACAATTCTAGGTATAGCCTTTAGTGCGGACTGTATTATCATGCATACTGGATGGACTGGTTACCTTATGCTACGCTCCAAACGCTCTTTCCTTCAGTCTGGGAGAGGAAATATTCTGTAGGCCTTGAAGATGCTGTTGGTTCATTTATTGTGCAGGGTGGCTTACAGAGTTAGCCTACAATTATAGTGAATTTGTATTTTGTGTAGCCTAGTAATAGGGCTTTTTTTTACCCATAATTAATATGCTGCTACATAATGTATCACCACCGTGCCTTTCCATCTCTACCTCTCTCTCCTTTATTTTGTTCTCGAGCACGTAGAGATGGGGGCTGTCAACAGATTAATTAAATGTGTCAGGGCTCGAACCACCCAGTTTCTAATATAAAGTAATGGCAAAGGACTTATAAGCTTTTCTTCTCTGCTAAATGACCTAGCCTACAGCATGGCACATAGCCAGATAGCATACAGTAGGCATACTCATATTCGGTTCTTCTGAAATACTTTTTATTCATATGTTTTTTGAGACCTACCTAAAATATATAATAGATTTATTGCGGTGGTGTATATTAAATGCATTTATCAATGTAGATATTCAAAAGGCGCGCATCAGCAGCTTGTATGTGTGAAGGCCTGGAGATGCTAAACATGTTAAATAATGGTCAATTACCATGACACAATCAGTCATTTTCATGAGAATAACTGGCTAACAAAATGTCATGAACGCCATAGCCCTAGCTAGCTGCTATCAGAGAAGGCATCTATTTGAAAAACAAAGGATGGAATCCAAATGAGAAAGAGAAAAAGCGGAACAAGTTGGTGATGGACAAAGGAATCCTGTAGTGGTGCTACCCATCAAGCTGAAACCAGTGTCGCTGAAGAACTTACATGACGACATGGGACACTTTGGAGTAGACAAAGATTCTACTGGCCGTTCATGCAGATTGAAGTAGAGGACTATGTGATCAGACAGTCAACCACGGATACTTCAACCAGAAGGTAAATATCATTAGACCTGGGCAGCAGGTAGACAGGAGATGGGATACTGCCAGTTTTCCTGGTTGGAATTCACTGATGCTGAACAATCTGGACAGCTTGAGCTACCTCTGAACAAATCTAGTTCTCAGCCTGCGCCCCTTCCCTTGGATCCCAAGACAACGTTTGCAGTCTGGAACAAAGAGCACAAAAATCTAGGAGCAAGAATATTGGATGTTGGCCAATACTGATGTAGTAAACATCTATGCAAAGTAAACACATTCATTATTGAACATTGGAAAGCGTATAACAAAGAAATGCATAAGTTCCGCAAACATTGTTTCATAGTTTATTCAAGACCTATTTTGTCTGTTCACTTAGCTCTTTCCCTCATGACCTCAACAACTGAAAATATTACTTACAGACCTTGTCTCAATCCGTGCACCACAGGCTGCACACCACACTTTCTTGCCTTTCAGTTA
The DNA here is from genome assembly GCF_016432855.1 of Salvelinus namaycush. Lineage (NCBI taxonomy): Eukaryota > Metazoa > Chordata > Actinopteri > Salmoniformes > Salmonidae > Salvelinus > Salvelinus namaycush. The sequence continues at coordinate 1,678,758 of NC_052327.1, read as the reverse complement.
GCTTATCAGTAGGCCTCCCTGCCATAGATGTCTTCCCCTCTGTTGTTGATTTTTTGTCTACCTTTCCCCGGTTGGATTTGGGAATTGGCTGACGTCTCCTGTGAACACGGTGTAAATGCCACTTAGATAACCTTACATCTTCACATCCAAAAGCTCACCTGCTAAACATTGCCACATTGGGTCAGGTTTGTTCCATGCCATTTATGGCAGACGTGGGGGTTAGCAGTGTATCGCACACCATTACCAGGCCTTGTGCTTCCCCCAGCGAAACCTGCTCCACACTCGGAAGGCACTGAAGCCTGCAGCTAATAACACTTATCTAAGTAGGAGAAGGTCAACTTCCGTTTTACGAGCTGGGGAAAATATATTGGGTTTAAGTGCCACAAAGCACTGCGGTGACAAGCTCTTCGGGATATGATCAACCACAAATATGATTGGAGTGCAGTGGACCAGTGACGGCTATGCCTTTGGGATGGCTTTCATTATGCCAGGAGCTGCCTGCTAAATCAATAGACCCTGACGCTATCTCTGTGTGCACAACAAACAAGCTCACTTTCATGTACCTCGCTTGTCTGGAGGCACCAGCCAATCTGTCCCACCCACCTCTGAAAACAGTCCCTGAATTGAAATTTCATCAAAATATCCTGGTATCTTAATAGAGCGTCTGCACTCAACAGGAACTGTGTGCATGGGTGCTCTCTCGCAGGATCCAAACGACTATGACATTTTTCAGAGCTGTTAAAATCCCCAATTTTCAGAGTGACATAGCATGAGCGACGAGAGTGAGTGACCAGGTTAGGAATCCTTTACCTCCCTCTCTTTGAACGATATCTGCTTCTAGTGCCCAGACAGAAGCTGACAGACTTCCCAAAAATATGCCCTGCCTCTGTGGAGGCATCCAGCCCAGTACAGATCCATCTATCATCAGAGTGAGTTTGTGCATAATTTTTATAACACGGCCTCTTCATGGCTGATTGACGATGGTGGGGCCTTCAGGCAAAACAGAGGACAGAGTGGCGGCAGGGCCGTTCTTTATTACCACGGCTGCAGGCAATTAGGAATATTTATTGTCTTATTTATTTGCTTATTTTTCCTATGCTTCTGACAAAACCATAAAAAGGAGGATACTGCACAGGAAGAGCCACATGGTCATTGCTCAGGCAGGTGTGAGCCCCACCGGTGATCTATTAAATTCCAAATATACTCAACATAAAGCAGTTTTATTACATGTTACATCACAGCCAATGGGCCTTATCTCACAGGGAAGGCGATTTCACCTGAATAGTTTAATGGCTCGGGGAGGTCCTTATTGAAATTGACAGATCATGGATAAAACAACAACCACTAGTGAGCTGCATGGTGGCCATTTAGTACTTCTCTAACCTGGGAGGGAAAAGCTCTTGTGTAGTGAATCTGTCCTATCGCGCATAGTCATAAACACTCAGACGTTCTTCATAGAACACTATATTCTTCCATGTAATCAGGGAATTAGTAATGGGACTATGTTACGCAAAGTTTGTGGTCATATGCATATCCTTAACACTAGAACTGCTAAAGCAGTCATTTGGACTGCTCATGAATTTAAAAATGTATTACTTTGCCATTTTTTTCAAAGTCATGCCCCCCTCCATCCTTGACTTTTCCCAAATACTATAGGTCTATACTGTATAACAACACACTGTAGTTGTTAGAATCTTAATATGACAAACATAACTGTAGTTTAACCAGTTTCAGGAGGGCATGTGATTTTTTTAATGGTTTCTCCCCGTTGCCCCTCCGACAGTAGTGTCTGCTACCCTCCTTCTCCCGGCAGTTGAAGGTGCCATGCCCAGTTTATAATCACCCCAATAATTGCCTCAAAACTGAAACTAAACTATACCGAATAATTTAACTATACCGAATAATATAATTTCACACCTATATCAACAGATAAAGTAAATCTTAAAGTATAATGGGGAGAAATGGGGAGCTGATGAGCAAGGGGAAGCAAACAATGCATAATAATGTAATCACCAATTGTGAATAAAGAACAGAGCAGGCCATTCTATTTTATTGATCTATTCTAATTTCAAAATGGTATGTACCCTGTAACTGTCCACCAAATCCAAACAGTCTTATCAATCTACTCTGGCCTACTTGGAGTAAACAGTGAAAGCCTGAAACATTTACAATGGCAATAAGACCAGGGGTTAAAGCAAAAAAAATCCCATGACTGAAACTTAAAGGTGCACTACGCAGAAATCACTTTGCCATTTCCTGGTTGCTACAATTCTAATAGTTCACCTAATTTCAGTTTTATGCGACAAAACAAGCAAGAATAGTGTAGATAATCATTGTACCATCTAAACCGCTGTGAAATATATTTCCAATTACCAAAAATATTGTATTTTCAGTTGTTTGAAGCTGGTGTACAAAATCTAAAGTGACAAAGGCAAAAACAAATCTTAAATAATGGGAAGCATAGAAATAGCTCACACAGAACAGATCTACCACTTCTTAAACTTCCTTTCAATGAGAATGACAGATCTAGGGGAATTTGGTCAGGTCGCCCAAAGAGTTACATATTGCAGCTTTTAGTCGATCTCAGATCGATTGTCTGGGTTCAAGTTAACCTCCCCTTTCATTTAACAGAGTCATGACCGTTTTCAGGGCAAGAGGATCATGTTGTACATGTATTTCAATTTTTATTTAACTAGGCAGTATTAAACTGCGAGTTTGACCAATTCCAGTCCTATCAGGTATGAAGGGAAGACCCAGATGCAGACCACATCGAATAAACAATAGTTTAATGTTCCAACAGGGACAGGCAATAGACAGGTCAAGGCAGGCAGGGGTCAGAAAACCAGAGGTGCGGCAACAGTACTGGGCGGCAGGCAGGATCAGGGTCAGGCAGAGTGGTCAGGCAGACGGGCTCGGAGTCAGGACAGACAAGGGTCAAAAACCAGGAGGGCGAGAAAAGAGACAGGAAAAGCAAGAGCTGAGACACAAAACACTGGTTGACTTGAACAAACAAGACGAACTGGCAACAGACAAACATAGAACACAGGTCTAAATACACAGGGGATAATGGGGAAGATGGGCGACACCTAGAAGGGTGTGGAGACAATCACAAATACAGGTGAAACAGATCAGGGTGTGTCCCCTTGTTTAGGGGGTCTGGGGTTCTTTCCAGGGATACTTGTTATGTAGAAGGACTAAGAAGCTAGTGACTTCTAGTGACTTTTGAAAATGACATTCTACCCCAAAATATAAAATAAAAAAATTGTGCTGACACCATATACAATATAATTTCCATTTCCAGAAATAATATATTGGTAAAAATGATATAAAAATTATTTTAACAAATTTGACCATGCATATAGCTTATGCATGGCCTATATTATCAGATGTGCTATTAGGAATAACCATTATCACCTGCTGCCCAACTGCTGCTGCGCATTTAATGTTAATTTCTTATAAGCTGCCTCTAACGTTGTTTTAGAGAATTTGGCAGTACGTCCAACTGGCCTCACAACCGCAGACCACGTGTAACCACACCAACTCAGGATCTCCACATTAGGCTTCTTCATCTGCAGGATCATCTGGCTAAGGTGTAGGAGGGGGTGCTGAGGAGTATTTCTGTCTGTAATAAAGCCCTTTGTTGGTAAAAAACGAATTCTGATTGGCTGGGCCTGGCTCCCCATCTACACAAAATACCTTATAATGACAGAGTGAAAATGAAATACAGAAATCTAATTGATATGTATTCACATCCCTGAGTCAACGCCTAGTAGATGCACCTTTGGCGTCGATTACAGCTGTGAGTCTTTTTGGGTAAGTCTCTAAGAGCTTTGCACACCTGGATTGTAAAATATTTGTCCATTATTCTTTTAAAAATTCTTTATGCTCTGTCAAGTTGATTGTTGATCATTGCTAGACAGCCATTTTCAAGTCTTGCCATAGATTTCCAAGCTGATTTAAGTCCAAACTTTAACTAGGCCACTCAAGAACATTCAATGTTGTCTTAGTAAGCAACTCCAGTGCAGCTTTGGCCTTGTGTTTTAGGTTATTGTCCTGCTGAAAGGTGAATTCGTCTTCCAGTCTCTGTTGGAAAGCAGACTGAACTAGGTTGTGCTGTAGGATTTTGTGGAGTAACTGCAATGTTGTTGATCCATCTTCAGTTTTCTCATATCACAACCATTAAACTATGTAACTGTTTTAAAATCACCATTGGCCTCATGGTGAAATCCCTTAGTAGTTTCCTTCCTCTCCGGCAACTGAGTTAGGAAGGACGCCTGTATCTTTGTAGTGACTGGGTGTATTGATACACCATCCAAAGCCTAATTAATAACTTCACCATGCTCCAATCGGTTCCCTTCTTTGCGACCTCCCTGGTCTTTGTGGTTCAATCTGTGTTTGAGATTCACTACTCGATTGAGGGACCTTGTATGTGTAAAATTCAAGCAATCTGTCCGGCGCCATCTTGGAGAGGCACCTATTCTAATCGAAAACTATTCATAAACTTGACTAAAAAATACAAGTTGGACAGCAAATGAAAGATAAATTAGTTCTTAATGCAATCGCTGTGTTAGATTTTTAAAATTAACGTTACTGCGCAATACAGCGTGCGCCAAAGCGAGACCGCACCATAATTCATGGCGGAATTATTATTTGACATTTGTCAACATAAGTACGAATTAACAGCATAAAGACTGCTTACTATTAGCTGAGCTTCCATCAGAATCTTGGGCAAGGTGTCCTTTCTCCAGAACAATCGTCTTTGGGTTGAAAGATGTCCTCTTGTCCTGTCGAAATAGCAGCTAACGATAGCCACCCACTGGAGACGTGTCCAACTCGTGAAAGCGCATGACAAAGATATCCCAGAAAATCGCAATAAACTGCTATAAACTGCTATAAGTCGGTTTAAATTAACTACCTTATGATGTCTTTAACACCTATAACGAATAAAAACATGACCGGAGATATAGAACTACTAAAACGAAAGCGTTTGCAGGACGCCATTGTGATGTCTTCTTGCGCCAGGCGCACCGTTGAAAAGGACGGTACTTCCGTTCCACGGTCTTATATCGGGTCCCAGATTGCGCAATCCACTCCATTCAAATTCTCCCCGCTTACTGACATCTAGAGGAAGACGTATGCAGTGCATGTAGCCCGATGGCTTACATGGGGACTTATAAACTGACCTCAGAACAGGGACCTCGATTTCTGAAATCTCACTCCCTGACAGGAAATGTGCTGCAGAATGAGGTCTGTTTCACTCAGAGAAATAATTCAAACAGTTTTAGAAACTAGAGTGTTTTCTATCCAATAGTAATAATAATATGCATATTGTACGAGCAAGAATTGAGTACGAGGCAGTTTAATTTGGGAACTCATTTTTACAAAGTCGAAATGGCGCCCCCATAGGCTCAAGAGGTTAACAGTTTTGGAAACTTTAGTGTTTTCTATCCAAATCTACCATTTATATGCATATCATATCTTCTGGGCCCGAGAAGCAGGCAGTTTAATTTGGGCATGCATTTCATCCAAAATTCCGAATGCTGCCCCCTACCCTAGAGAAGTTAGTGACTATGCATAGATGACAACAGTGAGTAGCAGTGGTGTAAAAAAGGGGTGAGAGGGGGGCACTGCAAATAGTCTGGGTAGCCATTTGACTAGATGTTCAGGAGTCTTATGGCTTGGGATTAGAAGCTGTTTAGAAGCCTCTTGGACCTAGACTTGGCACTCCGGTACCGCTTGCTGTGCGATAGCAGAGAGAACAGTCTATGACTAGGGTGGCTGGAGTCTTTGACAATTTTTAGGGCCTTCCTCTGACACCGCCTGGTCTTGGTGTGCTTGGACCATGTTAGTTTGTTGGTGATGTGGACACCAAGGAACTTGAAGCTCTCAACCTTCTCTACTGCAGCCCCGTCAATGAGAACGGGGGAGTGCTCGGTCCTCTTTTTCCTGTAGTCCACAATCATCTCCTTTGTCTTGATCACATTGAGGGAGAGGTTGTTGTCCTGGCACCACACGGCCAGGTCTCTGACCTCCTCCCTATAGGCTGCCTGGAGTGCAAGGCAGTGTGGAGTGCAATAGAGATGGCATCATCTGTGGATCTGTTGGGGCGGTATGCAAATTGGAGTGGGTCTAGGGTTTTTGGGATGATGATGTTGATGTGAGCCATGACCAGCCTTTCAAAGCACTTCATGGCTTGAGTGCTACGACGTGAGTGCTACGATTCTGTAGTTGTTTAGGCAGGTTACCTTAGTGTTCTTGGGCACAGGGACTATGGTGATCTTCTTAACTTCCACGGGACGGTTGAGCTAACATATGCTAATCGCATTAGCCTGAGGTTGTAAGTAACAAGAAAATTTCCCAGAACATATACATATCTGGTATTGGCAGAAAGCTTAAATTCTTGTTAGATAAACTGCACTGTCCAATTTACTGGAGCTATTAAATGAAAGAATACCATGCTATTGTTTGAGGAGAGCGCACAATTTTGAAAAGTTATTAATAAACAAATTGTAGAACATAAATGCAATGCTTCATTGGGTCAGTCTAAAACCTTGAATGTACACTGCTGCCATCTTGTGGTCAAAACCCAAATTGCACCTGGGCTGGAATAATACATCTTGCATTTCAAAGATGGTCGTACAAAAAATATACAAAAGAACGGTTGGTATTTTCTTGAAATTATCTTTTACCAGATCTATTGTGTTATATTCTCCTACATTCAATTCACATTTCCACAAAATTCAAAGTGGTTCCTTTCAAATGGTACCAAGAATATGCATATCCTTGCTTCAGGGCCTGAGCTACAGGCAGTTATATTTTGGTATGTCATTTTAGGCGAAAATTGGGAAAAAAAGGGGCGGATCCTTAAGAGGTAGAAGAGGAAGTTGGTATTACAGATTCAGACAGGGAGAGGTTGAAAATGTCAGTGAAGACACCGGCCAGTTTGTCAGTGCATGCTCGCAATACATGTCCTAGTAATCCGTCTGGCCCTGCGGCCTTGTGAATGTTGACCTGTTTAAAGATCTTACTCACATCGGCTGCGGAGAGCGTGATCACACAGTCTTCCGGAAGAGCTGGTGCTCTCATGCATGTTATAGTGTTATTTGCCTCGAAGCGAGCATAGAAGTAGTTTAGCTCGTCTGGTAGGCTGGTGTCACTGGGCAACTCTCGGCTGTGCTTCCTTTTGTAGTCTGTAATTGTTTGCAAGCCCTGCCACATCCAACGAGCGTCAGAACCCCTGTAGTATAATTCGATCTTAGTCCTGTATTGAAGCTTTGCCTGTCTGATTGTTTGTCGGAGGGCATAGCGGGATTTCTTATAAGCTTCCGGGTTAGAGTCCCGCTCCTTGAAAGCGGCGGCTCTAGCCTTTAGCTCAGTGCGGATGCTGCCTGTAATCCATGGCTTTTGGTTGGGGTATGTACTTACAGTCACTGTGGGGACGACGTCATCAATGCACTTATTGATGAAGCCAATGACTGATGTGGTGTACTCCTCAATGACATTGGAGGAATCCCGCAACATATTACAGTCTGTGCTAACAATACAGTCCTGTAACATAGCCTCTGCTTCCTCTGACCACTTTTTTATTGATCTAGTCACTGGGGCTTCCTGCTTTAATTTTTGCTTGTAAGCAGGAATCAGGAGGATAGAATTATGGTCAGATTTACCAAATGGAGGGTGAGGGAGAATTTTGTATGCGTCTCTGTGTGTGGAGCATAGGTGGTCCAGAGTTCCGTTTACTCTGGTTGCACATTTAACATGCTGAAAGAAATTTGGTAAAACGGATTTAAGTTTCCCTGCATTAAAGTCCCCGGCTACTAGGCGCGCCGCCTCTGGGTGAGCGTTTTCTTGTTTGCTTATGGTGGAGTACAGCTCATTCAATGATGTCTTCGACTGTGGTGTTATGTAAACAGCTACATAGAATACAGATGAAAACTCTCTCGGTAGGTAGTGTGGTCTACAGCTTATTATAAAATACTCTACCTCAGGCGAGCAATAGCTCGAGACTTCCTTCGATATCGTGCACCAGCTGTTATTTACAAAAATACATAGACCGCCGCCCCGTGTCTTACCAGACGCCGCTGTTCTATCCTGCCGGTACATCGTATAACCAGCCAGCTGTATGTTGATCTTGTCGTCGTTCAGCCACGACGCCGTGAAGCATAAGATGTTCCAGTTTTTAATGTAGTTTAATCTTCCGGGTAACTCGTCGATTTTAATGTCCAAAGATTGCACGTTTGCTAGCAGAATTGAGGGAAGTGGGGGTTTATTTGATCGCCTACGAATTCTCAGAAGACAGCCCAACCTCCGCCCCCTATTTCTCTGCCTCCTCTTCACGCAGATCACAGGGACCGGTGCCTGCACCCGAGGAAGCAGTGTGTCCTTCGCGACGGGCTCGTCAGAGTCGTGAAAGGAAAAAGAGGATTCTGCAAGTCCGTGGTGAGTAATCGCATGTCTAGAAGTTATTTCCGGTCATAAGAGACGGTAGCGGCAACATTATGTACAAAATAAGTTAAAAAATAAGTTACAAATAACGCAAATAAACAAACAAAAAACACAATCGGCTGGGTGCACGTAAAACATTTGCCATTCTATCCAGCGCCAACTCTCCGGCACCATCTCCAGCCAAGCAAGGAGGGATGGCTGAGTCAAATAGGAATCCTGACTTAATGAAGTGGTAATTAAAGAACTCAGCCATACACTCCGTGTCAGTAACAACCACATCATCAACATTAAGGGACAAAGTGGAAGAAAAATTTTAACATTTGGAAAAAAAGAAAAGAAAAGTATTCAACCCCAGAGTCAATACATGTTGGAATCACCTTTGGCAGCGAACACAGCTGTGAGTCTTTCTGGGTAAGTCTCTAAGAGCTTTCCACAACCTTGTTTGTGCAACATTTGCACATTATTCTTTTCAAAACTTTTCAAACTCAGGTCTTTCCATAGTCTTAGTCAGTAGTCCAACTGAATGTATTCAACTGAAATGTGTCTTCCGCATGTAACCCAACCCCTCAATCAGAGAGGTGCAGAGGGCTGCCTTCATCAATATCCACATCTTCAGCGCCTGAGGAACAGTGGGTTGACTGCCTTGCTCAGGGGCAGAATGACAGATTTGTCAGGTCAGGGATTCGATCCTGCAACCTTCCGGTTACTGGCCCAACACTCTAACCACTAGGCTACCTGCGCCTCTTATCATGTAGATTTGGGGTCAAAACTGTAACTATGGCCAGTCAGGAATATTCATTTTCTTCATGTGTTTTGCATTATTCTCCTGCTGAAAAGTGTCTGATGGAAAGTAGACAACCAGGTTTTTCTCTAGGATTTTGCATGTGCTCAGCTCCATTCAGTTTATTTTTTTTATCCTGAAAAAGCTCCCTAGTTCTTAACAATTCCAAGAATACCCACATGATGCAGCCACCACTATGCTTGACAATATGGAGATTGGTAATGTGCCGTATTGGATTTGCCCCAAACATAACACTTTGTATTCAGAACAAAAAGCTTTGCCTAATCTTTTGCTTTATTACTTTAGTGCCTTTTTGCAAACAGAATGCATTCCTTCTTTTCACTCTGTCAATTTGATTACTATTGTGGAGTAACTACAACGTTGATCCATCCTCAGTTTTCTCCTATCACAGCCATTAAACTCTGGCCTAATGGTGAAATCCCTGAGCGGTTTCTTTCCTCTAAGGTAACTGAGTTAAGAAGGATGCCTGTAGCTTTGTAGTAACTGGATGTATTGATACACCATCCAAAGTGTAATTAATAACTTCACCATGCTCAAAGGGATATTCAATGTCTCCTTTTTGTTTTGTTTTACCCATCTACCAATAGGTGCCCTTCTTTGCGAGGCATTGGAACACTTCCGTGATTTTTGTGATTGAATCTGTGTTTGAAATTCAATGCTCGACGGAGGAACCTTACAGATAATTGTATGTGTGGGGTACAGAGATCAGGTAGTCATTACAAAATCATAGTAAACAATATTACTGCAGACATAGTGAGTCCATGCAACTTATTATGAAACTTGTTAAAGGTGCAATATGCAGAAACCTTTCGTAGTTGCTAAAATTCTGATAGTTTGCCACAGTTAATGTGACAAAACAAGCAATGTATAGTGTAGAGAATCATTGTACCATCTAAACCGCTGTGAAATATATTTTCAATAAGACAAAATATTGTATTTTCAGCTGTTTGAAGCTAGAGTACAGAACCGAATGTAAAATATGCAAAAGGAAGCATAGAAATAGCGCACATAGAACAGATCTACCGCTTCTTAGACTTGCTTCAATGAGAATGACAGAACTATAACTCATTTCTATGTGAATTTGGTCAGGTTGTACAAAAAGTTATGTATTGTAGCTTTAAGTTGATCTAGATTGATTGTCTGGGGTCAAGTTAACCTCCCCTTTCATGACCTTTATGCTTTTAGGGAAAGAGGATCATTTTGTACATGTATTAAACTGCGAGTTTGACCAATTCCAGTCCCCTTGCTTAGAGAGACAGATTATGCCGCGTCCCCCCGGGATAATTTTTATGTAGAAGGACTGAGAAGCTCAGTACTAGTGACATTTTAAAAGGACATTCTACTCCAAAATGAATGCTTACACCATCTAAAACATAATTTCCTTTTATATTGTAGCTTAAATTTTTACTGCTGAACTTATTTAGGCTTGACATAACAAAGTGGTTGAATATTTACTGACTCAAGACATTTCAGCTTATCATTTTTATTCATTTGTAAACATTTCTAAGAACATAATTCCACTTTGACATTATGGGGTATTGTGTGTAGGAAAGTGACAAAAAAAATCTATATTCAATCCATCTTAAATTCAGACTGTAAAAACAAAATGTGGAAAACATCAAGGGGTAGGAATACTTTCTTAAGGCATCGATCCTCTACGGGATCGATGTCCGCCCGCGGGACAGTTGAGCCAACGTGCGCTAATGTGATTAGTATGACATTGTAAGTAACAAGAACATTTCCCAGGACATAGACATGTCTTATATGGGAAGAAAGCTTAAATTCCTGTTACTCTAACTGCACTGTCCAATTTACAGTAGCTATTACAGTAAAAAAATACCATGCTATTGTTTGTGTAAAGTGCACAGCAACTTAATTATCCATAATTTATGACATTCCTGGGTGTGTAAATTTACATTTTGTATTGTTCTCTATAGTAATCTACTTGAAAATGCATCAATTGACAAAATCGGCACAATTGGGTAGACTTGATACAACATTTTGAACAGCAATGCAATGGTTCATTGGATCAGTCTAAAACTTTGCACATACACTGCTGCCCTCTAGTGACCAAATATAAGTTGCGCCTAGACCTAAGCGATATAATCACCTTTTTCTTGCATTTCAAAGATGGAAAAAAAAATATATAATCTTTGTATTTTCTTTTACCAGATCTAATGTATTATATTCTCCGACATTAACTTCACATTTCCACAAACTTCAAAGTGTTTCCTTTCAAATGCTATTAAGAATATCCATATCCTTGCTTCATGTCCTGAGCTATACGCAGTTAGATTTGGGTATGCCATTTTAGGCTAACATTTTTAAAAAGGGTCCGATCCTTAAGAGGAGCAAGTAACATGCCCCATGAAGCCCCATGAAAATAATCCAGGCAGTGGGTTTCAATCTGCATTATTATTAACATGTCGCTTCAGACAGTCACACGGCCCTCCCAGTGGAGTCAAAGTGCTGCACAAAAAGAAACGTTTAAATTGACGACGTTATTGTCCGGTTGAAATATTATCGATTATTTAGGCTAAAAACAACCTGAGGATTGAATATAAACATAGTTTGACATGTTTCATGAACTTTACGGATACAATTTTGATTTTTTTGTCTTCCTGTTTTGACTGCGTTTGAGCCTGTGGATTACTGAAGAAAACGCGCAAACAAAACAGAGGTTTTTGAATATAAAGAGACTTTATCGAACAAAAGATTCATTTACTCAATAAATGTTCGTCTGCTGAGTGCAACCATATGAAGATCATCAAAGGTAAAATATTAATTTTATCTCTTTCTGACTTGTGTAACTGTTCTACTTGGCTGGTTACTGTTTGTAATGAATTGTCTAGTGGGCTATGTTCTCAAATAATCGTAAGGTATGCTTTCGCCGTAAAGCATTTTTTAAATCTGACACCGTGGTTGAATTCACAAGAAGTTAATCTTTAAACCTATGTTTTGTTTTCTGAATTTTTATAATGAGTATTTCTGTATTTGAATTTGCCGCCCAGCAGTTTCACTGGCTGTTGAAGAGGTGGGACACTAACTTCTCACGTACCCAAGAGAGGCTAACCTCTTTGACGCTAGGGGTCAGATTATTATTATTTTTTTTTTAAATAACGTTCCCAAGGTAAACAGACTATTTTCTCAGGTCCAGATCGTAGAATATGCATATAATTTACAGATTAGGATAGAAAACACTCAAGTTTCCAAAACTGTCAAAATATTGTCTGTGAGTATAACAAAACTGATTCTGCAGGCGAAAACCTGAGAAAATCTAACCCAGAAGTGATATATATATATTTTTTTAAAAATCTGTGTTTCCTGGCCCGTCTTTCTTCCATTTAAAGGGGTATCAACCAGATTCCTTTTCCAATGGCTTCCTCAGGCTGTGACCAGGCTTTAGACATAGTTTCAGGCTTTTATTTTGAAAAATGAGCGAGATTTTTCAAAAGTAGTCAGGTGTCCTCGGATTAGTTCCTGCGCGCGAGAGGGTAGTTCTCCATTTTCTTTTTCTCTCTTATTGAGTAGGTTACGGTCCGTTTGAAATATTATCGATTATGTTTGTTAAAAACAACCTGAGGATTGATTATAAAAAAACATTTGACATGTTTCTACGACCATTACGGATACTTTTTGGAATTTTCGTCGAACGGAACGAGGCTTTGGTTTTCTGAACATAACGCGCAACCCAAATAGTGTTTTTTTGTTATAAAAGTAATATTTATCGAACAAAAATAACATTTGTTGTGTAACTGGGAGTCTCGTGAGTGCAAACATCCGAAGATTATCAAAGGTAAGCGATTAATTTTATTGCTTTTCTGACTCTCGTGACCATGCTAATTTGGGGCTAGCTGTTCTAGCATTGATTGATACACTCACAAAAGCTTGGATTTCTTTCTCTGTAAAGCATATTTTCAAAATCTGACACGATAGGTGGATTAACAACAAGCTAAGCTGTGTTTTGGTATATTTCACTTGTGATTGCCTGATTATAAATATTTTTAGTAATATTTTGCGCCCTGCAATTTAGCGGTTGTTTAGGAAAATGATCCCGTAAAAGGGATCTGTAGCGCAGAGAAGTTAATAACCTTACCTACATGTACATACTACCTTAAATAACTGGTGCCCCCGCACATTGTCTCTGTATCGGTACCCCCCTTTATATAGTCTCGCTATTGTTATTTCACTGCTGCTCTTTATAATTACTTGTTACTTTAATCTCTTATTCTTATCTGCATTTTTTAAAATAAACTGCATTCTTGGTTAGGGGCTCGTAAGTAAGCATTTTACTGTAAGGTCTACACCTGTTGTATTTGATTCGCTTGTCCAACACTTCCTCATCTCCCAGACCTTCTAATGTGACTAGCCCTGATGGTCCTCCCTCTTTTCCCCCTGCCTTGCTTCGCAGACTCTCCCTGCAGGCGGTCACTGAGTGAGGTGCTAAATGAGCTCCTTAAACTTGACACCAAAAAACATCTGGGTCATATGGTTTATATCCTTTCCTCTTTAAGGTTGGAGCCCCTATCATCGCCAAGCTTATCTCTCACCTTTTTTAACCTGTCTCTCCTCTCTGGGGAGGTTCCCATTGCCTGGAAGGCAGCCAAATGGGAGATCAAGCTGATCCTAACTGTTATAGGACCATTTCTATATTGCCCTGTTTACCAAAAGTGTTGGAAAAACGTATAAATAATCAACTGACTGGCTTTCTTGGTGTCTATTGTTTTCTCTCTGGTATGCAATCTGTTTTTTTTCTCAGGTTATGGATGTGTCACTGCAACCTTAAAGGTCCTAACTAATGTCACCTCTGCCCTTGTGCTGCTATTTGTATTGACTTGGCCAAAGCTTTTGATATATTCCATTCTTGTGAGTCTGCTAGAGAGTATTGGTGTCTCTGAGTAGTCTTTGGCCCTAACCATAACCCTAAGCGCAGTGTGAAAGTGAGAACATCTGCTGTCTCAGCCACTGCCAGTCACCAAGGGAGTATCCCAAGGCTCGATCCTAGGCGGCCTCGCTCTTCTCAATTTTAATCAACAGCATAGTTCAGGCAGAAATAGGCTCTCTCATCCATTTATATGCAGATGATAGTCTGGCCCCTCTCCGGATTTTGTGTTAAACACTCCACAACAAAGCTTTCTTATTGTCCAACAAGCTTCCTCTGCCCTTAACCTTGTTCTGAACACCTCCTAGACAAAGGGCATGTGGTTTGGAAAGAAGAATGCCTCACCACTGGTGAGACTACTACCTCTTACACGCCTGCTCCCATTCCCCCTCCCTGGCGCTCGAGGGCGCCTGTTATCGAGGGCGCCTGTCATCATACGCACCTGTTACCATCATTACACACAGCTGCACTCATTGGACTCACCTGGACTCACTTTGTTGATTGCCCCTGCATATATATCTGCTCCTCTGTGTTGTTCCCTGTAGTAGCATTGTTTGTCGGGTTGTGTTTATGTTCAGACGGTGTCCCTGTTCCGTTGCATGTCTGTCTGTATTAAATGGTTCACTCCCTATACCTGCTTCTAATCTCCTGCGTTGGGCCTTACAGAATGCTACTATCCCAGAACCTGAGACCATCCTTCCCACCTCGTGCCTGGCGACGGCACTCAGCTGGGAAATAGGGAAGCAGGTTCGGGAGGCGCAGTGTTCCCAGCCGAATCCCGGGGGGGGGGGGGTCCAGATAACTGGATGTTTGTGCCTGATCACTTTTCCAAGGCCGCCCACTTCATTCCTTTCTGCCTGCGGTTATGGAACCCCTACCTGTCCCAGACCTGCTGTTTTCAACTCTTAATGATCGGCTATGAAAAGCCAACTGAGATTTATTCCTGATTATTATTTGACCATGCTTGTCATTTATGAACATTTTGAAAATCTTGGCTCTCTCTAATTTTCTCCTTCTCTCTTTCTTTCTCTCGGAGGACCTGGGCCCTAGGACCATGCGTCGGGACTGCCGCCCGTGGTGACTCCTTGCTGTCCCCAGTCCGCCTGGCCTTGCTGCTATTCCAGTTTCAGCTGTTCTGCCTGCGGTTATGGAACCGCCACCTGTCCCAGACCTGTTGTTTTTCAACTCTTAATGATCAGCTATGAAAAGCCAACTGAAAATTATTCATGATTATTATTTGACCATGCTTGTCACTTATGAACATTTTTGAACATCTTGGCATAGTTCTGTTATAATCTCCACCCGGCACAGCCAGAAGAGGACTGGCCACCCCTCATAGCCTGGTTCCTCTCTAGGTTTCTTCCTAGGTTTTGGCCTTTCTAGGGAGTTTTTCCTAGCCACCGTGCTTCTACACCTGCATTACTAGCTGTTTGGGGTTTTAGGCTGGGTTTCTGTACAGCACTTCGAGATATTAGCTGATGTACGAAGGGCTATATAAAATAAAATTGATTGATTGAAAATTGATTGATTCCTCTCCCCAAGCTACCCTCTGCCAAGGAAACGGCCCTGCTCATGGTGCAGCACATCTTCCGGATCCATGGACTGCCCGTGGACATGGTCTCCGACAAGGGTCCTCAGTTCTCGTCCCGATTCTGGAAGGTGTTTTGCACCCTCATTGGGTCGTCGACCAGCCTGTCCTCCAGGTTCCACCCCCAGTCCAACGGCTAGTTGGAGCGAGCCAACCAGGACCTCGAGACTACCCTGCACTGCCTGGTCTCCGCCAACCCCACCACCTGGAGCCAGCAGCTTGTGTGTGTGGAATACGCCCATAACACCCTTCTCTGATCTGCCACGGGCCTATCGTCATTTGAGTGTTGCCTGGAGTTTCAGCCCCCGCTCTTCCCTGAGCAGGAAGAAGAGGTCGGCATAGCTTCTGCCCAGATGTTGGTGCACCGCTGTTGTTGTACCTGGAGGAGAGCCCGGTCGGCCCTCCAAGACCATCTCCAGGTATCAACAACAAGCAGATCGCCACCGGTCCCCGCCTCCCCGGTATCGTCTTGGGCAGAAGGTATGGCTATCCTCCCGGGATCTGCACCTCCGGGTGGTATCCCGCAAACTCTCCCCCCGGTTTATTGGCCCGTTTCCCATCTCAAAAATGATTAGCCTTTTGCTGTTTGTCTTCTGTTGCCCCGTACCCTTTGTTGTACATCCCACCTTTCATGTGTCCAGAGTTAAACCCATGTCTCACAGCTCTTTGTCTCCCGGGTACTGTCACACCCTGATCTGTTTCACCTGTCTTTGTGATTGTCTCCACCCCCCACAAGGTGTCGCCCATCTTCCCCTTTATTTATCCCTATGTATTTATACCTGTGTTCTCTGTTTGTCTGTTGCCAGTTTGTTTTGTTCGTCAAACCTACCAGCATTTGTTTCCCTGCTCCTGCATGTTTTCCTGCTCCTGTTTTCTAGTCCTTCCCAGTTTTGACCGTTCTGCCTGCCCTGACCCTTGCCTGCCATTTTATACCTTCTCTGGATTATTGACCCCTGCCTGCCTTGACCTGTCGTTTGGCTGCCCTTTAGGAATAAACTTTTGTTTCTTCAACTCTGTCTGCATCTGGGTCATACCTCAAACGTGATAAGCTCTAAGGGCTTAGAGCTTGAGGTGGTCACATCAAACAAATACTTGGGAATATGGCTAGACATTACACTGTCCTTCTCTCGTCACATATCCAAGCTGCAGGCTAAGGTTCAATCTAGACTTGGTTTCCTCTTTTGTAATCGCTTCTCTTTCACCCCAGCTGCCAAACTAACTCTGATTCAGATGAAAATCCTACTCATGCTACATTACGGCTTTATAGATCGGCAGGTAAGGGTGCTCTCAAGCGGCTAGATGTTCTTTATCATTCGGCCATCAGATTTGCCACCAATGCTCCTTATAGGACACATCACTGCACTCTGTGCTCTATACTGTAAACTGGCCATCTTGTATACCCTGCACAAGACCCACTGGTTGATGCTTATTTATAAAACCCTCTTAGGCCGCACTCCCCCCTATCCCTAAACATCATCTTCCACATACAACACCCGTTCTGCCAGTCACATTCTGTTAACCTGTTTGGCGTGCAAGCCCGACGTCGGTACACTTATGACAACAGCCACTTCAAGTGCAGGGCGCGAAATTCAAAAGATATTTTTTTTTCATATTTAACTTTCACACATTAACAAGTCCAATACAGCATATGAAAGGTACACATCTCGTGAATCCAGCCAACATGTCCGATTTTTAAAATGTTTTACAGGGAAGACAAAATATGTAAATCTATTAGCTAACCACGTTAGCAAAAGACTCCACTTTTATTACTCCATCAGTTTTTGACTCCATCAGTAGCTATCACAAATTCGGCCAAATAAAGATATAAATAGCCACTAACCAAGAAACAACCTCATCAGATGACAGTCTGATAACATATTTATTGTATAGCATATGTTTTTTTCGAAAAATGTGCATATTTCAGGTATAAATCATAGTTTACATTGCAGCTACATTCAGAAATTGCACCGAAAGCAGCCATAATATTTACAGACACCAACGTCAAATACCTAATTACTCATCATAAAACATTTCTGAAAAATACATAGTGTACAGCAAATGAAAGACAGGCATCTTGTGATGCCAGACAATATTTCCGATTTATTAAGTGTTTTACAGCGAAAACAAAATGTTGCGTTATATTAGCTTAGCACAATAGCCAGAAATACTTGGGCGCCGGCGACTACGACAGATATATGAAATAACATCATAAATTGGGTCTTACTTTTGCTGATCTTTCATCAGAATGTTGAACAAGGTGTCCTTTGTCCAGATGAGTCGTTGTTTGGATTCAGAATGACAACTTTCTCTCTCCATTTAGCAAGCGCGCTAGCCGGGTTGCACGGATCTCTCCATGTAAACAAACGGAAGAGAACGGAACACGGCAAAACTCCCGAAAAAATTTCAATAATCTGATGAAACTATATTGAAAAAACATACTTTACGATGATATGGTGACATGTATCAAATAAAATCAAAGCCGGAAATAATAGTCGCCTATAACGTCAGCAAAACAAAAGGCAACCCCACTGTCCAAATCGCGTTCTTCAGAGTACCGGAACTGGGGTACACGTCATTCCAAGAGGATTTATTCCATCCCAGATCGAGATAATCACCTCATTTCTTCTCTCACAGCCTTCTTGACACCCAGAGGAAGGTGTATGACGTGTATGTATACTAATAGGTCTTGTGCCCATGTATAGGCATGAAGAAGAACAGAGCATCGATTTCAGACGTTCCACTTCCTGGTCAGGAAAAGTGCTGCAGAATGAGTTCTGTTTCACTCAGAGAAATAATTCAAACGGTTTTAGAAACTAGAGAGTGTTTTCTATCCAATAGTAATAATAATATGCATATTGTACGAGCAAGAATTGAGTACGAGGCCGTTTGAAATGGGCACGATTTAACTGGCTACTCAATACTGCCCCTTGCAGCCATAAGAAGTTAAAGGTCCCCAAAGAACACATCACTGTGTTGCTCCTCTTTTCAGTTCGCTGCAGCTAGCACCTGGAACGAGCTGAAAAAAACCCTCAAACTAGACAGTTTTATCTCCATCTTTACATTCAAACTCAATCATGGACACTCTTACATGTAGCTGCTTCAAGTGATGTGTTGTTGTCTATACCTTTCTCCCCTTTGTGCTGTTGCCTGTGCCTAATAATGTAAACACCATGTTTGTGCTGCTCTCATGTTGTATTTCTACCGTGTTGTTGTAATGTGTTGCTGCCATGCTGTGTTGTTGTCTTAGCTCTCTTTATGTAGTGGTGTGGTGTCTCTCTTGTCATGATGTGCATTTTGTTCTACATTTTTATTTTTATTCCCAGACCCGTCCCTGCAGGAGGCCTTTTGCCTCTTGGTAGGTCGTCATTGTAAAAAGTAATTTGTTCTTAATTGTTCTTAGTTAAATATAAAATATATATTCTCGTACTCTTACACAAAATCAAGATTAACCTTTACCATCATAGTATACATTGAACGTCTATATCCAAACTGGCTACAACTCTGTTGTTGGCCGATGGTAGCTATAGCTTGCCACATGCTAACCTGAGTGCTAACGTTACTAGCAGCAGTAACAGTATATCCAGGTATAATAGCTAAAATAAACATTGGCTACCATGATATCCTGCAAATTATATCGACCAATAAAGGGCAATCAGGTCAGCAAAAATAAGACATACACTATATATACAAAAGTATGTGGACATCCCTTCAAATTACTGGATTCGGCTATTTCAGCCACACCCGTTGCATAAAATTGAGCACATGGCCATGCAATCTCCATAGACAAACATTGGCAGTAGAATGGCCTTACTGAAGAGCTCAGTGACCTTCAATGTGGCACCGTCATAGGATGCCACCTTTCCAACAAGTCAGTTTTCACATTTCTGCCCTGCTAGAGCTGCCCCGGTCAACTGTAAATGCTGTAATTGTGAAGTGGAAATGTCTAGGAGCAACAACAGCGCAGCTGTGAAGTGGTAGGCCGCACCAGCTCACAGAACGGGACCGCCGAGTGCTGAAATGCGTAGCATTTATAATCTTTTTTCCTCGGTTGCAACACTCACTACCGAGTTCCAAACTGCCTCTGGAAGCAATGTCAGCACAATAACTGTTTGTCGGCAGCTTCATGAAATGGGTTTCCATGGCCGAGCAGCCGCACTCAAGCCTAAGATCACCATGTGCAATGCTAAGCGTCGGGTGGAGTGGTGTAAAGCTCGCCGCCATTGGACTGGAGCAGTGGAAACGCGTTCATGGAGTGATGGATTACACTTCACCATCTGGCAGTCTGATGGACGAATCTTGGTTTCGCAGATGCCAGGAGAACGGTACCTGCCCGAATATGTAGTTCCAACTGTAAAGTTTGGTGAGGAATAATGGTCTGGGGCTGTTTTTCATGTTTCAGGCTCCTTAGTTCCAGTGAAGTGAAATCTTAAAGCTATAGGATACAATGACATTCTAGTCAATTCTGGGCTTTCAACGTTGTGGCAACAGTTTTGTGAAGGTAATTTTCCTTTTTCAGCATGACAATGCACCCGTGGCATAAAGCAACGTACATACAGAAATGCTTTGTTGAGATCGGTGTGGAAGAGCTTGACTGGGCTGCACAGAGCCTTGACCTCAACCCCATCGAACACCTTTGGGATGAATTGGAATGCCGACTGGGAGCCAGGCCTAATCGTTCAACATCAGTGCCCGACCTCACGGGTGAATGGAAGTAAGTCCCCGCAGCAATGTTCCAACATCTAGCGGAAAGCCTACCCAGAGAGTAGAGGCTGTTATAGCAGCAAAGTGGGGACCAACTCCACATTAACGCCCCTGACTTTGGAATGAGATGTTCGACGAGCAAGTGTCCACATAAGTTTGGTCATGTACCTTGAAATAAATAATGGCATTAATCAGATTGGTATTTGACCATTCATTTCTGCAAAATGTGCAGTGTTGATGGAGTTTTTGTAGCTTGCTTGCTAGCTTATTCCATCCACTCACACCATGCTAGATTCAAGTGGGCCAGTTAGTTGTGCATGGCCTGGTGCACTTAGATAGTCAGCTGTCTTTGTTTTTATCATCTCCTAGCAACATAACATGACAAAAATATTTGGACACTTTAGTACCTTCTTCCCCGAGTCGCCACCAGCGGGCTGTTCCTTTCTTGACATCAAAGCCGCAATGTATTGTTGGTATATGAGTTTTTGATAAAAGTAATTCAATTTGCAAAAGTGTATAAATATTTTACTTTTAATAAACTTTAGCATTAAGGCCATTTAGACGGCAAATAATCAATCTATGTTGTTAGATTTGTGGAATATACAGTATATCGTGCATCCTTTCCTTTAATCTTTCTGTCAATGTGGTGTTGTGCTCAAATCCAGGATCCTATTGCAAAGTAACTTTGTGCAATGGTTGTGTGGTGCCTAAATGCAGTTTTAGGATATGGGATACACATCCAAGATGGGAGATTTTTAATCTGTAATAGAATACAACAGTTTTTTCTGATTATATTTCAGTTTGTAATGTACATTAGTCATGTAAAGGTTTTAAATGGAGAAGAAGGGAGGTTGAATGGTTGTTGTCTGTGAAAGTATAGTTTCCCTTGTGGAGGTCAAGGGCTGTCTGGACATGAAAGTATGACATTTGACCAGAAATGTGACCCATAACGTCTTGCTTTGCTTCTTTTCTTTATGAAGAGATTTCGTTATAGCACTCATTCACACACCTCTGTCTTATTAAACCTCAGGAATCACGATTTGTCATCTCTGTCTACGCCCACTGGCACAATCTCCTCTCCTTCATAGTGAGTTTTACAGAACGAGTAGCCTGCAGTGTTTAACACATCATGTCCTTCCTCATTGTGAGTGGGGAGGGTATGAAAAGGTGGATGCGGATGGTGTGGTGAATGCCCTTGCTTTTTATTACCCCCTCTGGTACTTCGAGCATGGCTGGTCAGGCGGGTGCCGAGGGTGCAGCAGAAATGTGACAGACTCTTTCACAGTAACACTCGACTAGCTGGCTCTGGCATACTGCATTTAACCCATTGACATCCGATTGGCCTACTTGTAAATCTCTGGAACTTGTAAATCTCCTGTAGTCTACTGTAAAGTAAAGAACAACATCAGAAAGAGGAGACTCAGAGAAAAAGACCTTATGGGCAAATTGCAACAATCGAAAGCCACTAGATTAATCGCCAGCTGATATCTCAATAAACCATCGATACGCGCTAAAATCTCCCACACAGCTCATCTCAATTGTAACCAACACTGGCCAGTGATTTACCACTACTGTAACGGCTGTCTAATTCCTCCTCCTCGGAGAAGGAGTAAGGGTCGGACCAAAACGCAGCGTTGTATGATGACATACTGATTTATTTAAATAAAGAAGAAACACGAGGAACACTTGAATTGATTACAAAATAACAAACGACGTAGACTGACCTGAACATAAGAACTTACATAAACACGAAGAACGCATGAAACAGGAACAGACTACCCAAACGAACGAACAAACGAAACAGTCCCGTGTGGTAGACACAGACACAGGAACAATCACCCACAAACAAACAGTGAGAACAGCCTACCTTAATATGGTTCTCAATCAGAGGAAACGTCAAACACCTGCCTCTAATTGAGAACCATATCAGGCAACACATTTAACCCAACATAGAAACACATAACATAGAATGCCCACCCCAACTCACGCCCTGACCAACTAAACACATACAAAAACAAGGAAAACAGGTCAGGAACGTGACAGAATCCCCCCCCTCAAGGTGCGAACTCCGGGCGCACCACCTAAAGTCTAGGGGAGGGTCTGGGTGGGCATCTGTCCACGGTGGCGGCTCCGGCTCCGGACGTGGTCCCCACCCCACCATAGTCAAACCCCGTTTCTGTATCTTCCTCCAAATGGCCACCCTCCAAATTAACCCCACTGGATTAAGGGGCAGCACCGGACTGAGGGGCAACACCGGACTGAGGGGCAGCTCCGGACTGAGGGGCAGCTCCGGACTGAGGGGCAGCTCCGGACTGAGGGGCTGCTCATGGCTGGCTGACGGCTCTGGCTGCTCATGGCTGGCGGATGGCTCTGGCTGCTCATGGCTGGCGGAAGGCTCTGGCTGCTCATGGCTGGCGGAAGGCTCTGGCTGCTCATGGCTGGCGGAAGGCTCTGGCTGCTCATGGCTGGCGGAAGGCTCTGGCTGCTCATGGCTGACGGAAGGCTCTGGCTGCTCATGGCTGGCGGACGGCTCTAGCGGCTCCTGTCTGGCGGACGGCTCTAGCGGCTCCTGTCTGGCGGACGGCTCTAGCGGCTCCTGTCTGGCGGACGGCTCTGAAGGCTCAGGACAGACGGGCGGCTTTGAAGGCTCAGTACAGACGGGCGGCTTTGCAGGCTCAGTACAGACGGGCGGCTTTAAAGGCTCATTACAGACGGGAGGCTTTGAAGGCTCAGGACAGACGGGCAGTTCAGGCGGCGCTTGGCAGACGGACAGCTCAGACGGCGTTGGGCAGACGGGCAGTTCAGGCGCCGCTGGGCAGACGGCAGACTCTGGCCTGCTGAGGCGCACTGTAGGCCTGGTGCGTGGTGCCGGAACAGGAGGTACCGGGCTAAGGACACGCACCTTCAGGCTAGTGCGGGGAGCAACAACAGGACGCACAGGACTCTGGAGACGCACAGGAGGCTTGGTGCGTGGTGTAGGCACTGGTGGTAATGGGCAGGAGACACGCACCATAGGGCTAGTGCGTGGAGGAGGAACAGGGCTCTGGAGACGCACAGGAGGCTTGGTGCGTGGTGCCGGAACTGGTGGTACCGGGCTGAAGACACGCACCATAGGGCTAGTGCGTGGAGGAGGAACAGGGCTCTGGAGACGCACAGGAAGCCTGGTGCGTGGTGTAAGCACTGGTGGTACTGGGCTGGGGCGGGGAGGTGGCGCCGGATATACCGGACCATGCAGGCGTACTGGCTCTCTTGAGCACTGAGCCTGCCCAACCTTACCTGGTTGTATGCTCCCCGTAGCCCGACCAGTGCGGGGAGGTGGAATAACCCGCACTGGGCTATGTAGGCGAACCGGGGACACCATGCGTAAGGCTGGTGCCATGTATGCCGGCCCGAGGAGACGCACTGGTGGCCAGATGCGTTGGGCCGGCTTCATGACATTCGGCTCAATACTCAATCTAGCCTTGCCAGTGCGGGGAGGTGGAATAACCCGCACCGGGCTATGCACACGTACAGGAGACACCGTGCACTCTACCGCATAACACGTTGTCTGCCCGTACTCTCGCTCTCCACGGTAAGATCGGGAAGTTGGCGCAGGTCTCCTACCTGACTTCGCCACACTACCCTTTATCCCCCCCCCCAAGAAATTTTTGGGCTTGACTAACAGGCTTCCTACCGCGTCGTCGTGCTGCCTCCATTCGCCGGTATCACTCCTCACACTGCGCCAGAGATTCCCAGGCGGGCTCCGGCACTCTCCTTGGGTCGATCGCCCACCTGTCGATCTCCTCCCACGTAGTGTAGCCCAGATCCTTCTCCTGCTTCCGGGCTAGCTCCTCAAAACGCCGCCTCTCTGCTTTCGCTGCCTCCAGCTCAGCTTTGGGGCGGCGATATTCTCCTGGCTGTGCCCATGGACCTTTACCGTCCAATATTTCCTCCCATGTCCATGAATCCTGCGATCGCTGTTGCTTTCTACCACACCGCTTGGTCCTAGGTTGGTGGGTGATTCTGTAACGGCTGTCTAATTCCTCCTCCTCGGATGAGGAGAAGGAGTAAGGGTCGGACCAAAACGCAGCGTTGTATGATGACATACTGATTTATTTAAATAAAGACGAAACACGAGGAACACTTGAATTGATTACAAAATAACAAACGACGTAGACTGACCTGAACATAAGAACTTACATAAACACGAAGAACGCATGAAACAGGAACAGACTACCCAAACGAACGAACAAACGAAACAGTCCCGTGTGGTAGACACAGACACAGGAACAATCACCCACAAACAAACAGTGAGAACAGCCTACCTTAATATGGTTCTCAATCAGAGGAAACGTCAAACACCTGCCTCTAATTGAGAACCATATCAGGCAACACATTTAACCCAGCATAGAAACACATAACATAGAATGCCCGCCCCAACTCACGCCCTGACCAACTAAACACATACAAAAACAAGGAAAACAGGTCAGGAACGTGACAACTACCTAAAGCTAGGCATACAGTACCAGTCAAAAGTTTGGACACGCCTACTCATTCAATGATTTTTCTTTATTTTTACAATTTTCCAAATTGTAGAATAATAGTGAAGACATCAAAACTATGAAATAACACACATGGAATCATGTAGTAACTATAAGGGCACAAGGCGGGAGGCAGATGGTTTGAGTCTTTGATATTTATTAATAATCCAAAAGGGGTAGGCAAGAGAATGGTCATGGACAGGCAAAAGGTCAAAACCAGTTCAGAGTCCAGGAGGTACAGTGTGGTAGGCAGGCTCGAGGTCAGGGCAGGCAGAATGGTCAGGCAGGCGTGTACAGAGTCCAGAAAACAGGCAAGGGTATTCGCATTTGACTCCATTGTTGTTTTCCTTACAAATAATAACTTTGGGCATGTGTGCATTCCTATGAAAGTAAGTGCCTTATTATCTGTAAATCGTGTTGTCGTTTCTACTGTAGCATGAAGTATGTATGGAGCATAATGTACTTACAGTTTTCAAGTACTGGTGACAAATAATGCATTCCGATTATTGCATAGATTGTAATAGCCACCTTTGATGTGTGTAAAATACTTTTTTGAAGGTTGTACTAATTATAATATGCTAATGATAAGTTGTTAGCCAGCTATGTGTGGGGCCATGTTTGTTGACATTATACAACGCATTCTGGGTGTCACGTAAACGTCTGTCAGACCAAATATGTTATAATGAGGTGAAGGAATGGTTACCTCATCTTTCGGGTAAACTTCGGGAAGTGAATGAAAGGAAGTGAATTGATTGTAGAAGACACACCACCTTCAACATGCATACTGCAAACAGACCAAACTCATCTTGTCTCCTCTTATCTTTGGTTGACGCAAAAAAAAAACATGGCGGCGTGCACAAACTACCCATTATCAGATTACTTTCGATTTCTAGAAAGTGTTTTACTGAATTATTTTGAGATCACCCATGATGTGATTAATTATAAATAGTAATTGCGGTTTCTATCAGCTGAGAGTTATCTAAATATGGCCACTTGTGTTACGTCAATATTTCCTCAGTTAACGCAAGGCCTAATGTAGCTTACATTCTAAGGTATGGATGATTGTGTACACTATTCCTATTTCTGTGAATGTCTGAACAGTGCATACAAAAATAAATAATGGCCAGCTCAAATTCTAACTGTTGCGTCTAATCAAACTTTGAGGGTACACTGTTGAGTCCACCATAGAATGATCACACCTGTTTGTTGGTACGTGTGAAAAGGTTTATGACTTCACCATGCCTTCAGAAAGGGAGTATTCACAATACCCCATAATGTTAAGCTGAAATAGTTTTTCAAAATGTTTACAAATTTATAAAAAATGAAAAGCTGCATTGTCTGGAGTCAATAAGTATTTAAGCTCTTTGTTGTGCCAAGCATTAATAACCTAAATAACAGGAATAAACATGTGCTTAACAAGTCGCATAATACAGTGGCTTGCGAAAGTATTCACCTCCCTTGGCATTTTTCCTATTTCCTACTCTGGAATTAAAAGGGATTTTTTGGAGGTTTGTATCATTTGATTTACACAACATGCCTACCACTTTATTGATGCAAAAAAATACAGATGACTTTGGCATGCATAACTATTCACCCCCCCCCCCAAAGTCAATACTTTGTTAGAGACATTTTTGCAGGATTTACAGCTGCAATTCTCTTGGGGGTATGTCTCTATAAGCTTGGCACATCTAGCCACTGGGATTTTTGCCCATTCTTCAAGCCAAAACTGCCCCAGCTCCTTCAAGTTGGACGGGTTCCGCTGGTGTACAGCAATGTTTAAGTCGTACCACAGATTCTCAATTGGATTGAGGTCTGGGCTTTGACTAGGCCATTCCAAGACATTTAAATGTTTCCCCTTAAACCACTCAAGTTTTTTTTAGCAGTATGCTTAGGGTCATTGTCCTGCTGGAAGGTGAACCTCCATCCAAGTCTCAAATCTCTGGAAGACTGAAACAGGTTTCCCTCAAGAATTTCCCTGTATTTAGCGCCATCCATCACTCCTTCAATTCTGACCAGTTTCCCAGTCCCTGCCGATGAATAACATCCCCACAGCATGATGCTGTCACCACCATGCTTCACCTTGGGGATGGTGTTCTCGGAGTGATGAGAGGTGTTGGGTTTGCGCCAGACATAGCGTTTTCCTTGTTGGCCAAAAAGCTACATTGTCGTCTCATCTGATCAGAGTACCTTCTTCCATATGTTTGGGAAGTCTCCCACATGCCTTTAGGCAAACACCAAACGTGTTTGCTTATTTTTTTCTTTAAATCTCTCTAGGGTACGTGAGACGGTAGCATCCCACCTCTTCAACAGCCAGTGAAACTGCAGGGCGCCAAATTCAAAACAACAGAAATCCCATAATTAAATTAAATTAAATTCCTCAAACATACATGCATTTTACACCATTTTAAAGATACACTTGTTTTAAATCCAGCCACAGTGTCCGATTTCAAAAAGTCTTTACGACAAAAGCACACCAAACGATTATGTTAGGTGAGTGCCTATTCACAGAATAACACAACCATTTTTCCAGCCAAAGAGAGGAGTCACAAAAAGCAGAAATAGAGATAAAATGAATCACTAACCTTTGATCTTCATCAGATGACACTCATACGACTTTATGTTACACAATACATGTATGTTTTGTTCGGTAAACTTCATATTTATTTCCAAAAATCTGAGTTTACATTGGCGCGTTATGTTCAAAAGTTCCAAAACATCCTTTGATTTTGCAGAGAGCCACATCAATTTACAGGAATACTCATAATAAACATTGCTAAAAGATACAACTGTTATACATGGAATTTTAGATGCACTTAACGCAACCACTGTATCAGATTTCAAAAAAGCTTTACGGAAAAAGCAAACCATGCAATAATCTGAGTTGGCGCTCAGAGCCCAATCAAGACACAAATATATCCGCCATATTGTGCAGTTAACCTGTTATGGCTGCAAGGGGCAGTATTGAGTAGCCAGTTAAATCGTGCCCATTTCAAACGGCCTCGTACTCAATTCTTGCTCGTACAATATGCATATTATTATTACTATTGGATAGAAAACACTCTCTAGTTTCTAAAACCGTTTGAATTATTTCTCTGAGTGAAACAGAACTCATTCTGCAGCACATTTCCTGACCAGGAAGTGGAATGTCAGAAATCGATGCTCTGTTCAACTTCCTGCCTATACATGGGCATGATACGTAAGAGTCTACGTACACTTCATACACCTTCCCCTGGTTGTCAAGAGGCGGTGAGAGAAGAAATTTCGTGTTTATCTTGGTCTGAGGTGGAATTAAAGCTCTTTGTATGACGTGACCGTCCATTTCCTGTTTCTGGAGCGCGCGAAAGGGGACATGGATTTGCCTTCTGTTTAGCTGTCGTTATGGACGACTACTATCTCCGGTTTAGATTTTATTTGATACATGTGACCATATCATCGTAAAATATGTTTTTTCAATATAGTTTAATCAGATTATTGAAATTTTTTCGGGAGTTTTGCCGTGTTCCGTTCTCTGACTTTGTTGACGTTGGAGAGATCCGTGCCACTTGGCAAGTGCCCATGCTAAATGATGAGGGAAATTTGCCGTTCCAGATCCAAACAACGACTGTTCTGGACAAAGGACACCTTGTCCAACATTCTGACGGAAGATCACCAAAAGTAAGAAACATTTTATGATGCTATTTCTAATATCTGTCGTGCATGTGAACTGGTCGTCGGCGCCCAAGTGTTTCTGGCTATTGTGGCTACGCTAATATAACGCTACATTTTGTTTTCGCTGTAAAACATTTAATAAATCGGAAATATTGTCTGGAATCACAAGATGCCTGTCTTTCAATTGCTGTACACTATGTATTTTTCAGAAATGTTTTATGATGAGTAATTAGGTATTTGACGTTGGTGTCTGTAAATATTATGGCTGCTTTCGGTGCAATTTCTGATTGTAGCTGAAATGTAAACTATGATTTATACCTGAAATATGCACATTTTTCTAACAAAACATATGCTATACAATAAATATGTTATCAGACTGTCATCTGATGAAGTTGTTTCTTGGTTAGTGGCTATTTATATCTTTATTTGGTCGAATTTGTGATAGCTACTGATGGAGTAAAAAACTGATGGAGTAAGAAAAGTGTTGTCTTTTGCTAACGTGGTTAGCTAATAGATTTACATATTGTTTCTTCCCTGTAAAACATTTTAAAAATCGGACATGTTGGCTTGATTCACAAGATGTGTACCTTTCATATGCTGTATTGGACTTGTTAATGTGTGAAAGTTAAATATTAAAAAAAAATATCTTTTGAATTTCGCGCCCTGCACTTGAGCTGGATGTTGTCATAAGTGTACCGGTGTCGGGCTGCACCCCAAACAGGTTAACCTGTCAGAAATAACATTATAAACATTCACTTACCTTTGATGATCTTCATCAGAATGCACTCCCAGGAATCCCAGTTCAACAATAAATGTTTGTTTTGTTTGATAATGTCCATCATTTATGTCCAAATTCCTCCTTGTTGTTCTAGCGTTCAGTACACTTTCCAAACTCACGACGCGCGGGCAAGTCCAGCGGAAAGTACGGACGAAAAGTTAAAAAAGTTATATTACAGTTCGGAAAAACATGACAAACGAAGTGTTGAATCAATCTTTAGGATGTTTTTAACATAATTCTTCAATAATGTTCCAACCGGAGAAAGCAAATGGAACGGGAGCGAACTCTCATGTGAACGCGCATGGTCAGAGCATGGTCAGCTCATGGCTGCTGGCAGACCTTTGACTCATTCCCCTCTCATTCGCCCCCACTTCACAGTAGAAGCATCAGACAAGGTTCTAAAGACTGTTGACATCTAGTGGAAGCTTTAGGAAGTGCAGACTCATTCCTCTCTCCTTCGGCCCCACCTCACAGTAGAAGCATCAGACAAGGTCGACCAACCTCAGATTTCCCACTTCCTGGTTGGATTTTTTCTCAGGTTTTTGCCTACCATGTGAGTTCTGTTATTCCCACAGACATCATTCAAACAGTTTTTGAAGCTTCAGAGTGTTTTCTATCCAAATCTACTAATAATATGCATATTCTAGATTTTAAGGCTTTGTAGCAGGCCGTTTACTCTGGGCTTGCTTTTCATCCGGACGTGAAAATACTGCCCCCTACCCCAAAGAAGTTAAGCAATGGCTTTTTTTCTGGCCACTCTTACGTAAAGTGGTCCTATGTACAGATACTCAAATCTCCGCTGTGGAGCTTTGCATCTCCTTCAGGGTTATCTTTGGTCTATTTGTTGCCTCTCTGAATAATGCCCTCCTTGCTTGGTCCGTGAATTGTGGTGGGCGGCCCACTGTTGGCAGGTTTGTTGTGGTGCCATATTCTTTCAATTTTTTAATAATGGATTTAATGGTGCTCTGTGGGATGTTCAAAGTACCTGATATTTTTTAGAATCCAACCCTGATCTGTACTTCTCCACAACTTTGTCTCTGACTTGTTTGGAGAGCTCCTTGGTCTTCCTGGTGCTGCTTGCTTGGTGGTGTGCCTTGCTTAGTGGTGTTGCAGACTTTGGGACCTTTCAGAACAGGTGTATACTGAGAACCTGTGACAGATTATGTGATGCTTAGATTGCACACGGTTGGACTTTATTTAACTAATTATGTGACTTCTGAAGGTAATGGGTTGCACCAGATCTTATTTAGGGGCTTCAAAGCAAAGGGGGTGAAAACATATGCACACACCACTTTCTGTCATTTTTTTTCATTTTATTTCATCAATTTGGACTATTTTGTGTATAGTCACAAAAAGCAAGCCCAGAGTAAACGGCCTGCTACAAAGCCTTAAAATCTAGAATATGCATATTATTAGTAGATTTGGATAGAAAACACTCTGAAGTTTCAAAAACTGTTTGAATGATGTCTGTGGGAATAACAGAACTCACATGGTAGGCAAAAACCTGAGAAAAAATCCAACCAGGATTTTAGATGAAATCCAAATAAAAATATATTTAAATTACAGGTTGTACTGCAACAATAACGCCAAGGGGGATGAATACTTTTGCAAGGCACTGTAAGTTGCATGGACTTACTCTGTGTACAATAATAGTGTTTAACATGATTTTTGAATGACTACCTCATCTCTGTACCACACACATACAATTATCTGTTGGTCAGTGACAAAATCTCAAAGTTATCCATTTTAAATTCAGGCTTTGTAACACAACAATATCTGGAAAATGTCTAGGGGCACGCTTTCCAAAGGCATAGTAAATATGTACAAATTAACATTACAGAGGTGCACAACATAGTTGAAGCATCAAGGTGTCAACGACAGAATACATTTTTGATAAGCTCTTATTTAACTCTTATTTAATGTGAAAAACATATTCCACAGTCCTGAAAACACACTTAATTATTCCTGAGATAATCACTGACTAGAAAACAAATTGAATATCAAATTCACAAAAAGTATAATTCATGATAACACTACTTTAAAAATTTTCATAAAATGAGCTAAATTTGATGACAGACATTTCTTTAAGAAACAGGAAGATAAAGTTGTCAAGGTCACACCCCCACACATCATTGAGAGGACATTCTGGGGTTTTCAAAGGGACTACAGGACTTAATACAGTGGCTTGTATAGATTGGAATCAATGTATAGAAAATGAATGCATAGAAACTCAGCAAAATAATGAATGTCCTCTCACTGTCAGCGTTTATTTTCTGCAAACTTAATATGTGTGAATATTTGTATAAATATATACGTAACAATATTCAACAACTGAGACATAAACTGAACAAGTTCCACAGACTTCTGAACAAAGGGGGGTCAAAATCAAAAGTAACAAAAGTAAAAAGTAAAGATGTTATTTTAATTGACAGAAAATGTGCCTTTCTTTCAAAAACAAGGACATTTCTAAGTGACCCCAAACTTTTGAACGGTAGTGTATATTCATTTACAGTATGCCCAAAGCGAAACAGCATACCTATTAGGGCAGTCACATGTACCAAAATCCATTTAAACTTTCTTTGATTTTAAGTTGCACTGTAAACAAAGCAGGCTGGCTGGCTTCATCACTATCAATCATTGACCGAACATAATACTAATTAGCTGTCGGCATTACGTTATTTCTCTCCAGCCATTCAACTACGAGGGATTGACAAATATAAAAACAATGTTTGGCGGTCAATCTTCTGTGTGTGAACTAACCAAACTTGTCAAATTAAAAACTTTTCTTCCACGAGTTGTGTGCTTCTGGGTTCTTGAAGGAAATAAGGTACCACATTAGATACAAACACTTTGGGAAACTCACCCCTGTCAGTTTGCTGTCAGTTACAAACTCGATATCAAGATTTGTAACTCGATAACTAGCATTCTCCAAACAGTAATTACTCAACAATATACTGCCTGGTGAGAAATGTACTTGAGCTGGGCTAGGTAGCTGAAGTTTTGAATGTGAATGATACTTCCTGACAAGTATCCACAGCTCAGTGACACCTCTGAAACAGTGGAGCATACGCACTGGGCACACACTGCTGAATAAATGTTGTTTCCACGTCATGTTGAACCAACGTGGAATAGACATTGAATTGACGTCTGCGCCCATTGGGTAGCCTTTACTTTACTGACTTTCTTGTCCCCATGGGGACATTTTCTTGCAGTGTCATGTACACGTTTAAAGTGGCGTTTTAATACAAAATAAATTGACAGTACAACTTTCATAACAGTTATATACCAATAAAAAGAGACTAGCCTGCTGGCCTTACTGGGTCGATAGGAACATTAGCCCAAGCTATTTCTTAGCTCAAGCCTTGCTAGCGTCATGGTGCGCTTGCTTTTCAGCGTGGGCAGGACTTGAAGGCTGGCTTCTATTGAGATGTTTTTCCCCCTCCCTCCATTCTCTTGAAGGGCAGTGCATTCATAAGCACTGAGGGAGCGACAAAACAGCACAACCTGATGGAGAGGGAACAGCGAAGAAAGGATTGTGACAGGGAGATAATAACGTCTCAACACCCACGGAGGAGGAGACATCGAGAGGCCCCGCGCAAATTAATTCTGACGGGGCGTGCGGCACACCACCATTAAATAAACATAAAACCAGTGCAGATACCTGATCAAAAAGGCGTGCTCCGTGACAACCCCATTCACAGACAGCGGGTGACAGGTGTGCTTCCCAAAGTGGAGAGATGGGACACTAAGTGACAAGTCAAGTCTATAAGACGGCAAAGGGAAAGGGGGCTTTTTGGATCCTTGTTTCTCTCCCTCGTTCTCTCCCTGAATGACATGCATTGCAAGTGCATACGCTGAGGGCTTAGAATTGATTAGAAGATTACTCTGAAAACATCTGAGGTAGAAGACACTTACTTGTAGCAAAGGATATCATGTCTAAGCCACTCTGTCCTTGTAATCAAACACACAGTGAGAAAATACAAACATTTCAATAAGACAAGCTCCCCTTCAGCCTATGCACTGATGCAGAGATATAAGAATCACATGCATATGTGGTCAAGCAGGCAATACACATCAAGCAGGCAATACACAAATCAATTTGGCTTGATTGTGTGCTGCTGGGGTGATTTTAAAGACTACAAAGTCTTTATACATTATGCCTTCAGAACAGCCAATTGGAAATAATCCATTTCTGGGATAACTATAGTTTTAACTATGCTTTGTGGAAAGTAACAATTTTTACGGGGGAACAAATAGTTACTTAGGCAACAACTATTTGAATACAGAACTCAGAAAGTAACTACTTGAATACATAGAGAAAGCAACTACTTTTAAAAAATTATACAGATTAATACAGATCTCAGGAAATGAAACTTGTCTGCCGTCATCTAATGGCAGGGCTGTATCTGGAACTGCTTGTTGAAGATAGATTAGAATAGTGTGTGCTCTATTCATTATATTTCTATCTGACTGTCATATTGGATTTTTTTGTTCCCAAATGCTATATACACACATTTTTCATATTAGTGTTTTTCATCAGATTATTTTATTTTATTCATAGATTTTAGATGTGTATTAAAATGGGTTTTGTTGCAAAACGCTATACTGTATATCCATTGTTTTGCTGAAATGGAATGTTGGTATCCTGTATATTTAACTGTGATATGTGATTGTCTCACCTAGCTATCTTAAGATGAATGCACTAACTGTAAGTCGCTCTGGATAAGAGAATCTGCTACATTTGACTAAAATGTCAAATGTAAATATTTGACATAGATACACCATGTTACTGTATTTATTCATTTATTTTAACATGTTTTCAAATATTGATGCCACAAATACATCAATGTGTTCGTCACATTTGACTGTGTAAAACACAAGCAGTACTACCTATTTCTCTGAGAGTGAGGTTTCGCAAGAAACCGTGATTATTTGTCTCTCTGAAATGAATCTAAGTGATAGATTTCAAAGAAACTGAACAACCCCATTCCATGATTAGATGGTGAAAAAAACACACCGATCTATTTCAGAAGTTCTTTAAATAATGAAAGCTAATTTACCAATATTTCTGAAAATGCATATATAATGTTTTGGAAATAAAGTTTTCGTTTGATCTGCACAAAAAAAGTATTTCTGATGGTCCATTGCCCCCGGTGTACATAGTCGAGTCAAACCAATTACATGTTGTACAGATAAGTATAAATACGTTGTGACACTCAAGACTCATTCAACATGCCACTGAAAAGGTTGAATGCTGCAATGCATTTTATGATACCTGAAAATACTGCAGAGTAATTCAAAGCCATTTGCAAACATTACAAAAAGCCAGTTGGATGCTTAGCAAAAACAACGTCAAACCTCTTTGTCCATCTGAGGCTAAGTATTCTTGTTTCAAACACACACTATACCATCTTTAAAGGGATAGTTTACACATACAAACACATTATTTTCAACCTACCTTGGCTGTAGTTGATTCAATAAGGCAGTTTTGGGATATTTAGTTTCCTTTCGACACATAGTAGCCGCCATATTGTGTTACTGTTAGCATTCTCAGTAACACAACATTCAACTGTTCTTGTGCCTGTGTAATAAATATGTAATTACTTTTGGGGCAACATTTTTATTAGCATTTTGTTACTTTAGTAATTGCATTTTAATTGCATAGCAATGAGCTGAGAGTTTTTGGAACTACTATACACGAGGAATAGTGACTTATGTAATAACTCCATTATTATGCAATTAAAAAACAAGTCCTATGTTACAACAATATTGCTATTGTAATAATCAAACAGTTACTACACATGTATAAGAGCTTGATGTAAAGTGTTACCTTGTGTCTCACTCATTATGGAAATATACGTATTAGTCATTTTGAAGCTGCAAAAGTGGTCTACTCTAATGTTGAGGTGATTCCATGGCCCTCATGAATTTAGTTTTAGGCTATATTTAAGATTAATATCTAAGAAACCTCCAAACCATGTGTTCATGATCATATTTTTTGACTAATTCAAATAACTGTTGTAGCTTTTGGTCTTCAAATACTTGGCAGCCCTCAAATAAATCATGTTTTTGTTTTCAAATAAACAAAGTCATGTCGGGTGACCGGTGAAGATGGCACACTAGGCGCCAGCTGCGAAATCCAGAACATATTACAAAGACAACTTGACACTATGAACAATTACATTTTGACCCTGAACAAAGACACAAAAGCCATTCTCGACAGGATGGTGAGAGCAGAGAAAAATGCAATGGTGATTTGGAGGAAGACATGGCTGCAGTTCAGAACTAGGTGTCACAGTCAGAGAAAGACATCGCTCTGTATCTTGCTGACCTCTAAACTATTATTAGTCTAATACTTTGGGCCGTTGCCCAGTGCAACACCAAGCACCAAAACCATTTTTTATCTTCTTGATCTCTTGATTATACGCTCTAAATGCCTGGTAAACCATGTGGGATGCATGTTTAACACTATTACCATATGACATGGTTATTACAATTTTAACGAGGTCTGGGCAGTTTTGTCCCAGTTATGTGTACACCATACTTTCACGGATAGGCTACAGGAAGGTGGCATTTATTTACACCTTCAGTGTTGACAGCTGTCTAGTACACCAGTTGACCACGTTTATGACACGTTATTTATTTTATTTCTTCCATTTTCTTCTCCACAATCAATGTTCTCCCCCCGCCCCACTTTTACAGTGCAGATGCAAATTACATAATGTCAAGATTAGAACTACGAAGGCCCCACATAGGGCACAGGTACAGATCTGTGCAGCCAAATTACTATCGCTATGAACAGCACAGTAACTAAGACAAGACAAGTGAGTTGGAATTCTTAACGGAATTCAGAATACCGTTAAAGGTAAACAATTCTGGTGCATTTAAAATCTCTTTACTGTGATGTGGCAATGTTGCAGGAGACACATTTAAATGCAGAATAATCTAAGAAATTGAGAAAGAGATGGGTGGGTCAGGTGTTCTCCTCCCCAAGTGGCAATGGTTCTAAGGGTGTCAGCATTCTAATTGCAAAAATAAGGTATTTCAAACTTTCTAACTTGCATATTGACCAGGACAGTAGATACAGTATGTCATAGCCTCAGGATGGTTACAGAATGAGAAGTGTACCCTTAGTTAGGGGCGGTGACTTTAATTTGGTTTTCAGTCCCTTACTAGGCCGTTCTAGTGACCCTTCCCTCAGACAAGCCTGCCACAGCAGCAATCATAGAATTTCAATCACAGCTATATCTTTCAGGTGCATTTCAACTGGTTAATCCAGATTTAACTTCTTCGGGCTAGGGGGCAGTATTCGGAAGTTCGGATGACTTACCTGCCCAAAGTAAACTGCCTGTTACTCTGTCCCAGAAGCTAGGATATGCATATAATTGGTAGCAGTGGATAGCCAACACTCTGTAGTTTCTACAACTTTTAAAATAATGTCTGTTAGTATAACAGAACTGATATGGCAGGTGAAAACCCGAGGAGAATCTATCCGTAATTTAAAAAAATTGAGGTCACCACCCATTCAAACAGTTGTCTATGGGATATTCAAAGGAAATCCTTACAGATTGCAGTTCCCATGGCTTCCACTAGATGTCAACAGTCTTTAGAAAGGGTTTAAGGATTGTTTTTTGAAATAGGAGCTAGAATTTGTAGTTTTACAAGGTGGCTCTCATTTGGACTATAGTCTTGTGGCGCGCGTGGATGAGGGCGCGCACCTCATTATTTATTTCCGGTATAGAACATACTATTCTCCGTCTTAAATTTGATCGTTTATTTACATATTAGGGTACCTGAGGATTGATGAGAAACGTTGTTTGACTAGTTTGGACGAAGTTTATTGGTAACTTTTGGGATTGCTTTGTCTGCATGTTGAAAGACTGGAACGGGTGGATTACTGAATCAAACGCGCCAACTAAATTTACTTTTTTGGGATATAAAGAAGGACTTTATCGAACAAAATGACCATTTGTTGTGTAGCTGGGACACTTGGGATTGCAAACAGAGGAAGATCTTCAAAGGTAAGTGATTTATTTAATCGGTATTTCTGACTTTTGTGACACCTCTGCTGGTTTGGAAAATGTTTTTAATGATTTTGTATGTGGGGCGCTGTCTTCAGATAATCACATGGTAACCAGATTGCATTGTGCAGAAGGTATGGTGGGATTCAAAATGTTCGATCTGTTAACCTATCTAGGACTGGGGTTCCGCTAGCTAATTCAAATTTCTCAAACATACAAGTATTAGACACCATTTAAAAAAATAAAATTCTCGTTAATCCAACCACAGTGTCCGATTTCAAAAAAGCTTTTCGGCGAAAGCAGAACATATCACCAACTAGTCACAGAAAGCATACAGCGATTTTCCAACCAAAGAGAGGAGTCACAAAAAGCAGAAATAGAGATAAAATGAATCACTAACCTTTGATGATCTTCATCAGATGACACTCATAGGACTTCATGTTACACAATACATGTATCTTTTGTTCGATAAAGTTCATATTTATATCCAACAATCTCAGTTTACATTGGCGCGTTACGTTCAGTAATGTTTTGCTTCCAAAACATCCAGTGATTTTGCAGAGAGCCACATCAATTTACAGAAATACTCATCATAAATGTTGATGAAAATACAAGTGTTATGCATGGAACTTTAGATAAACTTCTCCTTAATGCAACCGCTGTGTCAGAATTCAAAAAACCTTTACCGAAAAAGCACACCATGCAATAATCTGAGTACATCGCTCAGAGCCCAAACAAGCCATACAGATATGTTGTGGAGTCAACAAAGTCAGAAATAGCATTATAAATATTCACTTACCTTTGATGATCTTCATCAGAATGCACTCCCAGGAATCCCAGTTCCACAATAAATGTTTAATTTGTTCGATAAAGTCCATAATTTATGTCCAAATACCTCCTTTTTGTTGCGGGCAGGTCCAGGCGAATGTTCAGACGTAAAGTCATATTACAGTTCGTAGAAACATGTCAAACTAAGTACAGAATCAATCTTTAGGATGTTTTAATCATAAATCTTCAATAATGTTCCAACCGGAGAATTCCTTTGTCTGTAGAATTGCAATGGAACGAAAGCTACGTCTCACGTGACCGCGCGTGACCAGCTCATGCCACTCTGGCAGACCTCTGACTCATTCAGCTCCCATTCCCCCCTCCTTCACAGTAGAAGCATCAAACAAGGTTCTAAAGACTGTTGACATCTAGTGAAAGCCGTAGGAAGTGCAATATGACCCCATTTCCACTGTATCTTGGATAGGCAAAGAGTTGAAAAACTCTGTAATCATCCTTGCTAAATAAATACCGGAGGAAAGTGGAAAGTCTACCTGACCACATGCGAAAAAATACGCTGACTCAACCTCTCTCTTTAATATGACTTTAATGGATGAGGCGATGGAAGCTATCAAATCATTCAGAATTGTTTTCAACATCCCAGAAAAGACAGTCGAAAGTTCCATATGTTCAGCAAGTATAGCATCATAACGTGCAATTACCTCTGCAAGCTCCTTGTTGCCCTTGTTATTGGAACTTTCCCTCTCGTCGTGTCCTCCTAAAAGCAAATTCTTGCATGCCCTGCTTTTTGTTTCTTTCGATTAGCTGAACGATCGATGTTCTTCAGATCACTGCACCCATCTTTCGACCGAGGCTCAGACTTTCCATAAAGCAGGTCAGCAATAAAGGCAGCCTGATGAAAGGCTCCCTGTTAACCAGATATACTTTTGATTCAAGTTAGTATTGAACACCCTCACCTTTTCTCATCATTTACAATGATGGCCTAGACCGGCCAAACTCAGACGATGCTGGGCCAATTGTGCGCCGCCCTACAGGACTCCCAATCACAGCTGGTTGTGATACAGTCTGGATTTGAACCAGGTTGTCTGTAGTGACACCTCTAACTGAAATGCAGTGCCTTAGACCACTGCGCCACTTGGGAGCCCTTTTCTGTGTACCCCAGAGAATGAAAGTGGTTCTTCAACAGAAAGTCCACAACATTTTCGGCAGCATTGGCCATTCTACCATTCTTGCAGAGAAAACTGCACACTCGTGGTGGTAGCTAGCTAGCTACTGAAGTTAGCAAAGCAAATTTAAATAAATTGCACTAACTGAACACAAAAATAAAGTTCTAAAACCAAGAAATAAATTTATAATATACCTCCTCTGTCTCCTGTAATTTGAAAAAACGAATTTGAATTGAATAATGTCCCAAAAATGCTAAACTGTCACTCTTCCCTCATAATCTCTATCCAACATTGTCACCATGCTTCTCAACACATAGAACCCCTATAATGCTCTGCGGCACAATCCCAATACAACTCACTAGGTTTGTTCTCTGATCGTATTTCTATGATTGGATGGAAAACATGTCAGTTCATACTGCAAAGCTTTGATTGGTTGGAGGACGTCCTCCGGAAGTGGTCATAATTACCATGCATGTCTATGGAAGGGGGTGAGGCCTACGAGCCTCCTAAGTTTTGTATTGAAGTCAATGTAGCCAGAGGAGGATGGAATCTAGCTGTCCTCCGGCTACATCATGGTGCTAGTTGAATGTACTGTAGGCCTTCATTGCAAAACAGTGTATTTTAATCAATTATTTGGGGACATATGAACAGTTTTATCTAAAAAGGTTAACTGTTTTAATGTTTCACCATTTTTATGTTTATGAAATATGACTGAGGAGGATGGTCCTCCCCTGGTTTACATGGTCACTGGGACACTGTACGCAAATTCTTGGACTCTGTACACATTCAAGTTTGAATTCTGTAGAATATACTTGAATACCTGCCAATTACAGAATTCTATGAAATTAAAACCTTGCAACTAATGTATTTGACTTTTATATGATGCACTAATCCACCCTTCCTTCCCTTCCCCTGTTTTTTGTTCTGTATGTTCTGTCATTCGTGTGATGTTTCTAAAAACAAAAACTGTGTATGGTTGATTTTGCAAATATCGGCACTTTTGGATGTTAAATGTTTTCGAAAATGAAACCTCAAACTGCTTTTTATCTATCTGAATATTTTTTTCACTCTGTCTGGAAACAAGATCTAATAGTGGCTGAGACCATACTATTTAAGAATATAAAGAATGTTATCTGTTTCCCCAAATACCCGAGAGGAAATGTCATTTCCACCACGTCCTAAAATTGGCTATTTTAGATAAAAAAGGAAATTATAGAAATTGTGCCAAAGGGACATTTCACATCAAAAATCATGTTTTTCTTTACTATTTGGAATTTTTCTTAATTTATGTATGTATCATTGTCATGTTTAAATGTCAATATATGCCTTGATGATACTCAGAAACATGTATTTACCACATCAAAATCTTAATATTTCACATTATTTTAGGAATTATCTTATCTTAAGAACAAGCATATCAGGTACACATATGGGAAAAATCATCAATACCAATTGTAATTTAATACACCTTTTCCTCAAAAATATGTAGTGTGATGGTAGTGACTTAGCGTTGTGGTAATGACAGAGTGTGGTGGAAAGGACATTTCATATAAAACAAATTATGAAAAATACCATTAAACATTTACATTTTATTGAAGATATATAACACACCATTCAAAACCTCAAAAAACAAAAGTTACATGCCTCAAAAACTTAAAGCATCTTTTAGAACAATTTTGGGATTCAATGCATTAGGCAGAACTCTATTGCCACTCTAATGCTTAACGAGAGAGCACATTTCTTCCCTGACTGCGCCATCAAGCATAATTTGCCGTTTTGTGACTGTATGATGCTCAGGGTGAAGCCCAATAACATTCTCTAGTTGGTAACATAAAATGTCCTCTCTCATTGTCCAAAATAATCGGTTGGCTCCTACATGACCCATCGTCTTAAATAGAGCGAATCTCTATGCATCAAAATCTTGTATAATACCAGGCTAAGGGTCTTCATCATATTTCACAACACACCACATTTTCAATCAGTCTCTCGTATGACTGTGGTGTTGTGCAGGTTGAAGGGGAAGGTTGTGTTTTGTCTGCTTCTGTTTGTTGAATTATCACGGTTAATCACATAGATGTGGAGTCATTTGAGGGGCAGGTAGGTCATTATTCTGTAGCTGTAAGAATTCAGGTGAGTATGGTGGTGTGTTCCTTGACAGGTATGACTCCATAACCACTCTTTTCTGGAAAGTTGATCTTCTGTTTCTTTGGTTCACTTTCCATTGCCTCCTTTTTTTCAGTTCACCACTTCCATTGCCTCCTGGATGTCAGTTCACCATTTTATTTTCTCTTGAGATATCTTTCTTTTTGATACTCCTGGTATCTTATAAGATATTGTTTGATTTTGTTTATATACACTACATGACCAAAAGTATTTTTGGTCATGTAGTGCTCGTCGAACATTTCATTCCAAAGTCATGGGCATTAATATGGAGTTGTTCCCCTTTTTTCCGCTATAACAGCCTCCACTCTTCTGGGAAGGCGTTCCAATAGATTTTGGAACATTGCTGCTGTGATTTGCTTCCATTCAGCCACAAGAGTATTTGTGAGGTCGGGTACTGATGTTGGGCAATTAGGCCTGGCTCGCAGTCGGCATTCCATTTCATCCCAAAGGTGTTCGATGGGGTTGTGTGCAGGGGCCCTGTGCTGGCCAGTCAAGTTCTTCCACACCGATCTCGCCAAACCAATTCTTTATAGACCTCACTTTGTATTCGTGGGCATTGTCATGCTGAAACAGGAAATGGCCTTCCCCAAACTGTTGCCACAAAGTTTGAAGCAAAGAATCATCTAAAATGTCATTGTATGCTATAGCGTTAAGATTTTCCTTCACTGGAACTAAGGGGCCTAGCCTGAACCACGAAATACAGCCCCAGACAATTATTCCTCCTCCCCCAAACTTTGTATCAACTTTGCAGCACTATTCAATGGGGCAGGTAGCTTTCTCCTGGCATCCGCCAAACCCAGAATCGCCCGCCGGACTGCCAGATGGTGAAGGGTGATTCATCACTCAAGAGAACGCATTTCCACTGCTCCTGAGTCCAATGGCAGCGAGCTTTACACCACTCCAGCCAACTCTTGGCATTGCACATGGTGATCTTAGGCTTGTGCGGCTGCTCGGCCATGGAAACCCATTTCATGAAACTCCCGACGAACAGTTCTTCTCCAGACATTGCTTCCAGAGGCAGTTTGGAACGTGGTAGTGAGTGTTGCAACCGAGGATAGAAGACTTGTACACGCTTCAGCACTCTGCGGTCCCGTTCTGTGAGCTTGTGTGGCCTACTACTTTGAGGCTCAGCCGCTGTTGCTCCTAGAAGTTTCCACTTCGCAATAACAGCAGTTCCAGTTGACCAGGGCAGTTCTAGCAGGGCAGAAGTTTGACCAACTGACTTGTTTGAAAGATGGCATCCTATGATGGTGCCAAGTTGAAAGTCACTGAGCTTTTCAGTGAGGCCATTCTACTGCCAATGTTTGTCTATGGAGATTGCATGGCTGTGTGCTAGATTTTATACACCTGTCAGCAATGGGTGTGGCTGAACTAGCCGAATCCACTAATTTGAAGGGGTCTTTACATACATTTGTATATATAGTGTATCTTGTTAACATAGCATTCACTCTGACATAGGCCTAATTTAAAATGCATTATGTCTGAGCCATGGACATGCAAAACGTTGTCAGTAAGCAATATTAAATGCACTATTGCTAAGACCTA
Organism: Salvelinus namaycush; assembly: GCF_016432855.1. NCBI lineage: Eukaryota > Metazoa > Chordata > Actinopteri > Salmoniformes > Salmonidae > Salvelinus > Salvelinus namaycush. Next base: position 1,635,713 of record NC_052327.1, on the reverse strand, counting down.
AAAAGACAGTGAATAATTATAATCAAACGAAACCAAAACTTGTTTTAAAACAGGCTATGTCTAAATACAGTGACAGGCACCATAATTGCTCTTCGTGGGCAAATAATATTAGGCCAAAAACAACGTAGACTATGAAGGGTTTTATTCACATCCAAACTTTTCACAGGAGCTGGAAAAAGATCCAATTTAAAGAGAAAGGGGGAATGTCCACTCCCGTTACTGCTCCCAAATCTATATAGCTATAACCTACCATCGCCGTCAGCAGTGACTTTGGTAAACAAACAAACAGACAAATATAGGGACAGCAAGATGGACTTCGGATAATCCTGAATTAATCGTGAATAATGATGAGCGAGAAAGTAAAAAAATATGTCTTTCTCTGAGCAATTGTATTAGTGTAAAATAATATCATTTCCCAATTTCTTTGAGCATACAATATAGCTCAGTATTTGAACTATTTACTTTACACAGTCATTATTGCTCAACTTTATCAAGGGTGTCAATCATTTCGGACCCCACTACTGTGCGCGCCTCACTTGGTTAAATCAATGCCATAACCAATTGCATTACCGCTATGACCAGATTTTGGTCGGTCATAAATATCCCTATTTGCGCTGACTGAAATTGGCATATTGCTGCACGTTTATAATGACACACCTCAAATATTTCCACACCTTCCACCTCAGCACAAGTGTGCCGAAAATGCAAACTAACATGCCTTTGACATGTGCGCCTCCTTACCGCCAGCAGAAAATAAAGCCCCTAATGTTAATGTCCCCACTACAACAACAAAAATACATGTAATTTTGTCCTTTAATTGAAATACTGTAGAATTCTATTCATTTCTATAGACGGGTTGGTTGTTTAGCAACAAAACCGACGCATGCACAACTATGGGGTAAAACAGACAGGGTTAGATTAGATTGTTGACAACATGTAAAGTATATTTAATCTACGATGTTTATTGAAAACATAAATAAATGTGCACAATGAGCACTTGACTCTCAAATGCATCGTTACAGTTGTTCGTTAGCTAGCTAGTGAATTTTAGCCATATTAGCATTGGGAAGAAATCAAGAACAAGATGAAACTAGGTGAAACGAGCCAATTACGATTCCCAACATGGCAGTTTCTTGTCATTGTTGCTAACTATCTGGCCATCCAGAATCACAACAACACACTTCTGCCCCATTGAAGCTTGTGCATTGTGTTCGTGACATTGTCAGCTACCCCATCTAGGGAGGACTGCTTCTTCTGGGGAGTGGCTTCAAAGCCTCTAATTGACCAATACATAGCATCAACAATCCAGGGTTTACATACAGTAGATCAGGGGCAAATTGAGCTGCCCTTCTTTGTAGGAAACCATAAACAAAAATAATAATTTTACCAACTATTTAGGAAGAGGTCAGCATTCCATTGAGTCTGTTCAGGAAGAAACCACATGGAAAAAAATATATTTTTTTAATTCAGTAAAGTCAAATTATTTATTGTGTTAGACACGCAATGCCGTCAGGGTACGCCAAATAAAAATGTGATTCACATAAAAAAAAAAATATATATATTTATATACAGTGGGGAGAACAAGTATTTGATACACTGCCGATTTTGCATGTAGAGGTCTGTAATTTTTATCATAGGTACACTTCAACTGTGAGAGACGGAATCTAAAACAAAAATCCAGAAAATCACATTGTATGATTTTTAAGTAATTAATTTGCATTTTATTGCATGACATAAGTATTTGATCACCTACCAACCAGTAAGAATTCCGGCTCTCACAGACCTGTTAGTTTTTCTTTAAGAAGCCCTCCTGTTCTCCACTCATTACCTGTATTAACTGCACCTGTTTGAACTTGTTACCTGTATAAAAGACATATCCTAGCTTCTGGGCCTGAGTAGCCGGCAGTTTACTTTGGGCACTCTTTTCATCCGGACGTGAAAATACTGCCCCCTAGCCCGAAGAAGTTAACAAACTAAGCCCTCCTGTTCTCCACTCATTACCTGTATTAACTGCACCTGTTTGAACTCGTTACCTGTATAAAAGACATATCCTAGCTTCTGGGCCTGAGTAGCCGGCAGTTTACTTTGGGCACTCTTTTCATCCGGACGTGAAAATACTGCCCCCTAGCCCGAAGAAGTTAACAAACTATAGTTTTGGCAAGTCGGTTAGGACATCTAATTTGTGCATGACACAAGTCATTTTTCCAACAATTGTTTACAGACAGATTATTTCATTTATAATCCACTGTATCACAATTCCAGTAGGTCAGAAGTTTACACACACTAAGTTGACTGTGCCTTTAAACAGCATGGAAAATTCCAGAAAATTATGATGTAATGGCTTTAGAAACTTCTGATAGGCTAATTGACATCATTTGAGTCAATTGGAGGTGTTCCTGTGAATGAATTTCAAGGCCTACCTTCAAACTCAGTGCCTCTTTGCTTGACATCATGGGAAAATCTAAAGAAATCAGCCAAGACCTCATAAAGAAATTGTAGACCTCCACAAGTCTGGTTCATCCTTGGGAGCAATTTCCAAATGCTTGAAGGTACCACGTTCATCTGTAAAAACAACAGTACGCAAGTGTAAACACCATGTGACCACGCAGCCGTCATACCGCTCAGGAAGGAGATGCGTTCTGTCTCCTAGAGATGAACGAACTTCATGGTGCGAAAATTGCAAATCAATCCCAGAAAAACAGCAAAGGACTTTGTGAAGATGCTGGAGGAAACAGGTACAAAAGTATCTATATCCACAGTGAAACAAGTCCTATATCGACATAACCTGAAAGGCCGCTCAGCAAGGAAGAAGCCACTGCTCCAAAACCGCCATTAAAAAAGCCAGACTACGGTTTGCAGCTGCACATGGGGACAAACATCGTACTTTTTGGAAAAATGTCCTCTGGTCTGATGAAACAAAAATAGAACTGTTCAGCCATAATGACCATTGTTATGTTTGGACGAAAAAGAGGGAAGAACACCATCCCAACCATGAAGCACTGGGGTGGCAGCATCATGTTGTAAGGGGTGCGTAACTGGTGGCAGCGAAGTCAGACGCAGGAGAGCAGAGATAGGTAATAGCCGGAGCAGTTTAATGGCAAAACCAACGGCATCAAAAATAGGAACACATGGGTACAAAACCCGTCGCGCACCAGTCAACATGTGCACAAGCACTTACAACAAACAATTCCTCACAAGACATGGGGGGGAACAGAGGGTTAAATACACAACAATTAATGAGGGAAATGAAAACCAGGTGTGTAGGAAAACAAGACAAAACAAATAGAAAATTAAAAGTGGATAGGCGATGGCTAGAAGACCGGTGACTCCGACCGCCGAACGTCGCCCGAACAAGGAGGGGATCCGACTTCGGTGGAAGTTGTGACATGTTGTGGGGGTGCTTTGCTGCAGGAGGGACTGGTGCACATCACAAAATAGATGGCATCATGAGGGTGGAAAATGATGTGGATATATTGAAGCAACATCTCAAGACATCGTCAGGAAGTTAAAGCTTGGTCGCAAATGGGTCGTCCAAATGGATAATGATGCCAAGCATACTTCCAAAGTTGTAGCAAAATGGCTTAAGGACAACAAAATCAAGGTATTGGAGTGGCCATCACAAAGTCCTGACCTCAATCCTATAGAGAATTTGTGGGCAGAACTGAAAAAACGTGTGCGTTCAAGAAGGCCTACAAAACTGACTCAGTTACACCAGCTCTGTCAGGAGTAATGGGCCAAAAGTCACCCAATTTATTGTGGGAAACTTGTGGAAGGCTACCCAAAACCTTTGACCCAAGTTAAACAATGTTAAGGCAATGCTAACAAATACTAATACTGTATGTAAACGTCTGACCCACTGGGATTGTGATGAAAGAATTTAAAGCTGAAAAAAATCATTCTCTCTACTATTACATGCTGACCGGACACGTCACATGCGCGAGCGTCGCAAAATAAATTTAGAAATTCATGTTATTCAATTATTGCACCCACATTGCTCGCGAGCGTCTGCGACGCCAAGGGCTAAAATAGAAGTAATTCCTATTTCTGACGCAGATCGCGCTGAAAGTCCTGCCTCTCCCATCTCATCATTGGTTTATAGAAGCAGGTACCCACGTGCCATCTCCTCATTGGTTATACCCACGTGGGTGATTGAAAGACGAACTGTTTTGCCGGTAGTCCTGGTAATACTATGAAAGTTTAGATGCGATCACTATATAAGTTCAACGATGAAAAAGCCTGGAAGGAGGAGAGATGACTAGAAACGATTCGGTTTGCCGTTTTAATTTGTCGGAGTAGAAGACCTTGTGCAGTTCAGGTAAAATAACAACTCAATGTTTATATCCCAGGACAAATTAGCTAGCAACAGCAAGCTAGCTAAATAGGACAAATGAGCTAGCAATAGCAAGCTAGCTAAATAGGACAAATTAGCTAGCAAGTGCAAGCTAACTAGCTAAATTGCCATACATGTTTAATGCTTTTCGACCTGTCCCCAAATGAATGTCATTGGTTCAGAGTTTGTTTTGATATTTTAACCTGCGTGTCGTGATCGCGTTTGGTGTAGGGGGACAAAATACATTTATGCACGATGGCGCACGCGAGGAGCCGGTTTGGGTTCCGTGTTATTCTGACATTTCACATTCTTAAAATAAGGTGGTGATCCTAACTGACCTGTGACAGGGAATTTTTACTTGGATTAAATGTCCGGAATTGTGAAAAACTGAGTTTAAATGTAATTTGGCTAAGGTGCATGTAAACTTCCGACTTCAACTGTATTTATGAGGCAGCTTCAATGCCTGCCTTTTCCAACAACGTAGAACTTAGTTGTAACACTTGCATAAAACATGCAAAAACACTTTAATAACAATTTATGAGCAGAAAATAACCGGTTATGATGGACTGTAGATATTAGATTTTAGTTTACCAAGGCTTTATGAAATGTCTTATGACTGCCACCTTAACACAGTTGCCAGCTGATTGTGATAATCAAGGTTATTTAACACAACAATTTGAACTAATATTATTTCAGCATTATTTCACAGAATATGTTGCAGTCTAAATTTTGAAATGTACCTTACAATAGATTAGTAGATTAAATACACACCATAAAAATCAATCAGTCAGTGATATTGAACTGTATTATTCTTTGCAAATGTCTGCCCTGCCATTCTGTTACGATATTACTTAAATACAGAGTAAATACATTGCATTGAGAATAACGGCCAACAGCGCTCCAATCCAGAATAAAGCAAGGAAAATGAATTTATCTTATCTCAGAGGGGTGAGACCTGATCATTAAAATGAAGAAATAATAAGTCTGGCTTTCATCTGCAGTTAGAATGAAAGTTTTTTTTGTTCCCATCATGGCAAAATGTTGTCAGTCTGTATAGAAAAGACTGCTCTGTCCTCTATAGACATGACTTTGGGTCCTTTGGGCAATTGGTAGGCAGTGGATAATGCCCGCAAGCAGACGAGGGGCAGGTGCACCGCAGGCATGCCTCCTCAGAGAAATCAACTCTTCATTATTCATTACCGTACAGAATGAAGCCATGAGAAAAGTCAGTGAGACGTGAAGCTGGCGGGATGTTGTTCTGCCTGCGAGGGACACAGCCAGGAGCAGTTAGTGTGTAGCTGCCAAAATGGCAGCAGCCACACGAGCGGAAGACAGAACCAACATGAGATTCACTCCTACCGACTGTGTGTGACATGCCAAAAATAGACTATTAGATGGAGTTGTCAATTTCCAGACTGCACACCACCGGAAGTCCATAAGAAAGAGACCAGTTAGGCTACTATAAGCCTCAAGTTAATCATGTATCATGCCCTTTGCTCTGTTCCTTTCAACATTTTATTTTTCCAGCCATTGTCTTCAGCCTTGATTTTTCTACCATTCAAGTCTCTTAGGAACAATTTCTCTTTACCCTGACCTGGCCTTATATCCTTAATAAATGCCAGTTATGAAAATAAAATAAACATCTTTCTATGTCAAGCTGTGACCTACGTGGATTCCAGTAATGACCCATCATTGAGCCCCGACTCACAGGTTGAGGACCACAGAATTTGAGGAAATGTACAAGAATGCTACAAACCAACTCAATATCTTTTTCCTCTGGATGCTGTAGAAGTTGATATAAATTCAATTAAATCTATGAAGTTAAAAACCAGGTCAAAAACCCAGTTTAAAGCTGCAATTTTGTTGGCTTGATGTGGTGCTGGCTACTTTATAACCACATCCTAATGTGCCTTATGGGATTTGACAACACCTGGCCACGGACTGTCCTTTCATAAAGGTGGCTGTGCTATCCCTGAGGAATGACTTGGCTGCCTAGCCAACGGAAAGAGAGAGGGGGGGTAAAAGCTGTTCTAGCGGTAAAATAAATCTGGTCCAAGCTTCTCTTCCCTCCCTTTATCGCTCTCTTTCTCTGTGAAAATGCTCTGCAGCGTTGGTGGAAATGAACCTGGGACAAGTTTCTCAACAATGGGAGTGTGGGTGTAAATAGAGAGTATAGAGGTAAATGGCAGTATTCCATTCAGGCAAACATTTATGCAGTAGCCTCTTTCTTGTGGTTAAGAGAGGGACGTCTCTAAACTAGTGTAGCAACCCAGGGGTGTCTGCAGTGTGTGCAGGCATTTGTTCCATCCCAGTTCCAACACACCACATTAAACTAACCAACTAATCACTATCCTTAAGTTTGATCAGAGATGTGCAGGAGCACATCCAGGAGTTGCCCCACCAACTTTGCATTATCCTACATGGTTTCAGTCCCACATTTAGCCATCATGTGTATACTGTATTTCTCTTAAAATGGTACATAGTTCATGACACCATAATGTTTTCTGTTTATTGGCATTCATAGTCAAATGATGTTACCCATATAGCATGTCAATCAAGATGACTGTGACCGTTAGACAAGCTTCTATTCAATGACGTGACATGCTCAAGTTGTTTGAAGTGTACAACACCGGTAGCTAACAGTAGCTGTTTCGAACTAGAGAGGGCTCGTGGTATATAATGTCTGACGCTGGTGCTGCTGAATAGCATCACTGTTGTCTTTGCTTTACTGCAGAGTTAGCAATCCCTCCTCTTCTCACCTGACATGCACTTTCTTTCTTCTCCATATGTGCCTTACCTTGTTACAGCTGCTCCCTGTATTCCCCAAATGATTAATCATACTCATAATCTAAAGGCTGGTTCAACACTATTTCCATAGCTGACAGTATAGCCAAGCACATTTGTTTTTTGACTGAGCAAGGTAAAGGTACACAATGTGTTACTTGTTTAAAATCATTGTTTATGTTTGTTCAGTTTTACACAACTCAGTGGCCTCCTGAGAGGGAAATGCTCAATTTTAATGCACAGAGACAATGTGACAAGATCCTGAGGCCCATTGTCCTGCCATTCATCTGCCGCCAACACCATGTTTCAGCATGATAATGCACGGCCACATGTCGCAAGGATCTGTACACAATTCCTGGAATCTGAAAATGTCCCAGTTCTTCCATGGCCTGCATACTCACCAGACATGTCACCCATTGGGATGCTCTGGATCGACATGTACAACCTCGTTTTCAAGTTCCCACCAATATCCAGCAACTTCCCACAGCCCTTGAAGAGGAGCGAGACAACATTCCACAGACCACAATCAACAGCCTGATCAACTCCATGCAAATGAGATGTGTTGTACTGCATGATGCAAATGGTGGTCACACCAGATACTGACTGGTTTTCTGATCCAACAGATTCAATACGTATTCCCAGTCATGTGAAATCCACATATTAGGGCCAAATGTATTTATTTAATTGACTGATTTCCTTTTATGAACTGTAACTCAGTAAAATGTTGGTTTATATTTCTGTTCATTATAGTTTCTGTAAAATGTATTTGATTTTTTTCTTGGAATAGAAACACCATAACATTCAGTACCGTTCAAAAGTTTGGGGTCACTTAGACATGTTTTTGAAAGAAAGGCACATTTTTTGTCTATTGATATATCAACAAGTTGATCAGAAATACAGTGTAGACATTGTTAATGTTGTAAATGACTATGGTAGCTGGAAACGGCAGATTTTTTATGGAATATCTACATAGGCTTACAGAGTCCCATTATCAGCAACCATCATTGCCGTGTTCCAATAGCACATTGTGTTAGCTAATCCAAGTTTCTCATTTTAAAAGGCTAATTAATCATTAGAAAACCCTTTTGCAATTATGTTAGCACAGCTGAAAACTGTTGTCCTGATTAAAGAAGCAATAAACCTGGCCTTCTTTAGACTAGTTGAGTATCTGGAGCATCAGCATTTGTGGGTTCAAAATGGCCAGAAACAAAGACCTTTCTTCTGAAACTCGTCAGTCTATTCTTGTTCTGTGAAATGAAGGCCATTCCATGTGAGAAACTGCCTTCACAGAACAGTGCAAACTGGCTCTAACCAGAATAGAAAGAGGAGTGGGAGGCCCCCGATGCACAACTGAGCAAGAGGACAAGTACATTAGATTGTCTAATTCACAAGTCCTCACAAGTCCTCAACTGGCAGCTTAATTTAATAGCACCCGTAAAACAACGTCTCAACGTCAACAGTGAAGAAGCAATTCTGGGATGCTGGCCTTCTAGGCAGAGTTGCCAAGAAAAATCCATATCTCAGACTGGCCAATAAAAATAAAATATTAAGATGGGCAAAAGAACACAGCCACTGGACAGAGGAAATCTGGGATGCCCTCGGACTCCGGGATGCCCTCATGCACTGAACAAGCTTTTGAATGTTGAATGTTCTTCTCCTTGATGTCCCTCACTTGGGGATGCTAAAATGTTTATTCTATTCTACTGAGCCATTTACTCGTGTTCGTATTCTTATCTTTTATCATTTCTTATTGTTGTTGCATTGTCGAGAAGGAACCTGCCAGTAAGCATTTCATCGAACCATGTGTATCCTGATCATACAACTAATAAAATGGTTAATATTTGTAAAAAGTGTTGTCACCCTACAATTCTGGTTTTGAGGCTTGGGCATCTGGGGGCTGCAGTTCAAGTCGAATCCCCTGTTTGAGAGAGAAAGACATTCATAATATTTAAATAGTGTATTAATTGAATTTAATATAAATTCCTGTTTTATATGCATGCATAATTAAATAAAGGTTAAATAAAAAAATATCAATACAATTAATTGGACATGTTCTCCTTTATAATATGACAGTGTTTGCAAGGTATCCAATGCATTTAGCATTAGGATGAAGTAGCCTTCTCATCTAGTATTGCATCATATCGCCTATCAATATTAGTTACCAATGCATGGGGTGAATATAAAACCAAGCTATCTTGAACATCAGTGTATTTTAATGACATGTATTGGTGTCATAGTTGTATGAGTTTATCACAATGCAAACCTGCTAATTGGAAATAAAACACCAGCAAGCCTAATGCAATACAATATTTGCTTCACAGTTTAACACCACTATTCTGGCTATTTATTATTGTTAAACAGTAAGCAAAATAGCTTATTTCGCTATTTATATATTTCTTTAGCTTCAGCCTCTGTAAAATGCATGAAAGCTTACCTGTCATACGTCCACAACGATGTAGCAGCAGACCAAGCAATTTGCAAAATGATTATGGTCAGTGTCCACCTAATTCACTTACACTAACAGATACCTATACTTTTCTGGGATAGTTGTTCACTGAATTGCTAGCACTTGTTGCTGATGCTGCTACATTGGTTACAATGTAAACAGACGTAGCTCGGTACCATAAAAGCTGGCTTTGCTGATGCCTGTTGTGTGATGATGCAATTCTTGTTTAGGTTAGAGGTCATGTCGAAGTACATTTAAAATGTATATTCCCACTAATATTCCTTTATGTAATTAAGCTTTTACATTTATGTTTCTGTCTTTATAGTAATAATAATATTATTTAATTGTAGAGTGAATTTCCCCAACTCAAAGCATGATTTATTTTTCTAAAATTGTACCTTTAAATGTATTAATATTATGGTGTTTCTATTCTAAGAAAAACTAAAATACATTTAACAGTAGCCTATGTATTGCCTACCTAAAAAATATGTTAATACATTTAAAGTCCTTCAAAATAGAAACTATATAGATAATTCCAAGAGTCTTAGGTTCTGTTTTTTTTTGCCTTGGGCTTCAGGGCTTCTGTAGATATGCATTTGAAGTTTAATGGTGAAAAACAACAGACGTAGAGATAACCCTTTGAAATAATTTGAAATTATCATTCAGGAAATATCATATTGCCCTGACCTTGATCATTTTGATTATGCAGGACATGGCCAAGTAAATGTAAATGTAGCATCGAACCTCCAAATATGCATGAAACAAAACTGTGCAGAGGATTAGATGCGTAACGTGTGTGTGGAATATTTATATTCCCTCATAAACCCTCCATGGGCCCCACACTCACACGCACTTACACACACACACTGATGTCTGCCTCTGCACGCCAGAATGTTTTCTAAAACACGTGATGGCACAGAACCTGCCACACATTCACAGATGAGGGGAGAATAAAAACATCAATGCTTGAAAATAGCTCAGGCAACATGTCTCCTCATGTCTGAATTAATTGGGTTGGATACTGCGGAACAAAGAATGGTGCCCTGCTGACAGCCACTAGGGGGCCTCCTTGTGCTTCAACAAAGTAGGTCATGATTCACCCATCCTGTACAGTTATATGATAACACTCAATGAAAACAGTGTTCACCTCCCATCGACTGCTCTGTAAACGTATAGCTCTGTAATTGGCATTGAGAGTGCACTCTGGAAATTCCCCTCACGGTGGAGGGAAGATATTTGAATAAACATATCAAATGAGCCTCTCGGATTTAGTTGGCTCTCCTTGTCGAGAAACAGTGCTGCCTCAATTCAGATTCCCTTATACCCTCCCTGGTAATAGGAGATTTCAACAGCGAGGGGGGGGAGGCGACGACAAGGAGAGACAGAGGGAGTTTTGACAATTTCTCTGGACAATTTCCATGCGTCTGCATTGCAGAAGAAACCACACAGTGTATCTGATTCCACTTAGCTGGGTACCCCTGCAACATTCAGGTGCCAGCTTTTTCCCCCGATGCCATGCTCCCCCTGCTCCAAGCAGGGCTTTTGGCCAAGCTTCTGACGGAGAGGTGGGTGCAGAGAGAGAGGGGGGAGAGAGGGAGAGAGAGTGCCTAAAGCTGCAGCCAGACACCACTGAACGACGCAGACACTGCAAAACAGGTTGTCAGCAGAGCTCCATAACCAGTACTTAAACAAATACAGCCAGAGGGATGGGACTCATGTACTGTAAGGGGCTGCACAAATGCAAGCTAGCTATGCTGTGAGAGAGGAGAAAGAGAGCTGCTCTATTTCTAAAGGTTGACCTTGTCGCATCACAAAGGGCGGGCAGTAGACTGTACTTCACTGCTCTGATTACAACCATGGGCAAGGAAATATCAGCACAACAGTATTTGAGTTTGTGTGTGTGTGTGTGTGTGTGTGTGTGTGTGTGTGTGTGTTGAGGGGGATGATGTTGCTCTTTTTGATATGACACAGCTCTGTATTAGCATCACTTCCTCTTGTTTATGCCACAGGCAGCATGTCCACCGCCTGAACCGAGTGAACTTCCCTCAACGCAAGGTTAAAAGCACAGAACGCATGCCCCAGGTTGCTTTTAAACAGATGTTCTCATTCCTCCCCCCTTCTTCTTAGCACATAAATGGGGGGCCCTTATCAAATTCACATATGATAGGCTACGCAAGCTCTGTGTCTGACTGAAGTGGATCCCTTCAGGCTAGAATCTCCTCTGCATCTTAACGCGTCCTCTTTGCCATCTTCTCACGCAACTCAGATATTGGGGTATGGTGGCAGTGGAGACAGACACAGATATACCACCAGGTTTGAGTTGAGTTCTGTCCCAAAAGTTTGATCCATCAAAGATGATATTTTATGCACAGATATAGCTGGGTTCGACTTCAAGAGTTATAAAATATAGGGAGCCATTCCTGATTTATCAAAAGTCATAAATATACCGCATATTGAAGAAATTTACATTAAAACAGAACAGTATGTGTTTAAAACAATAACATTCTTCCAAGAACTTCGGAACTCACAAATTAAGAGAAACTCTCATTCCCAAGAGGCATACAGTACACTGAAATAAGAGTCCTTGCACCCATCAATTTCAAAGAAGAACCGCTCCCGTCAATTTTGGCTTGCATAAATGGAGGAGTGGGAAAGTTGATAAGTCATTCCGTGGACATTTAAAATCAATGCATCAAGATCAATAAGGCGAAAAGAGGAGAGGTGAGGGAACCTACCTGAGATATGGCCTGCGAGGAACATAAATGGAATTCAGTTCAGCTTCGACTCAGCTGGAGCAGAAAATAATAGGAAAATCTCCATATCCAGCCAAAAGTAATCAACCACTCTAGTTTAGCTTAAACAGCAACACTTTCAGTGCTAAAATGTAAATAATAATTTAATATGATTTATAAACAAATGGATTTAATTAGTGACACGATCAGGAATATTCTTTGTCCAATTCCTAATATACAGTGTATGGATAAAATAGGAGTATCTTTAGGATGAGCTCTGACAGCAAGCTATACCCAAATGCTCCCTTTAGGGGATTAATAAATTAGTATCTTAAATATCGTAGATCTCATTGCAACAGGATGTTTGATTGTCATAATATTATCGATTTCATTATCCCTCAGATCCGAAATACTAGAAGGAAATTAGACTTGCATGTGTTGGACTGTTTACCTTAGATGGTAATGCATTCAGTTTATTGTAACCCACTCACCATGTAAAATATCTTATATTTTACAAATATATTGAGTTTAAAGTAGTATCTCACATGAGAATGAAATGAATTGAAATGGGAAACATTTGTAATGCCTCTTAAGATTACCATAATGCTGTTCATCCGACCTAAATTACAGAAATAATCATAATGTACAAAATAGAGGCTGAAAACATGAAGAACAAAAAGAGCTTTTGGAAGACTGGAGCCCGGTGAGGAGGCCACTTTTTATGGAAATCCACACGGTAAAGAGAAGACTTCACGAGACAGTTGTGGCTTTATAAGATCTTCCATGGAGTTTAGAAACTAGATTGTGTCACAATCATTACAATGTAAACACAACTTGAGACACCTCGTCATTTGTCACTGTCATGTGACAGTGTATAGGTAGCAGGCAAAATAGTGTAGAAGCAGTTGCAAACAGACTGACGTTAGCTAGCTAACTACTTGGCTTATTGTGGGGCGAAACCATTCACTTATTTATAATTAGTTAGCTAAAGAACCTCTCTTTGTAAGGAACATTATGTTGTCTCCAAAACTGTTAAGATGTTCAAATGTTTGTTTGTTACGCCTCTACTTTCCAAGCGTATAGTTTTAAATAAAGGTAGCTAGCTGGCTAGCTAGCATGGTTTCGAGATGATTTATGCAGCCAACATGGAACAATATGGGTCCACTCTACCTAAGTTGGTAGAGCATGGTGCTTGTAATGCCAGGATAGTGGGATCGATTTCCGGGACCATCCGTACATAAAATGTATGCACGCAGGATTGTAAGTTGCTTTCGATAAAAGCATCTGCTAAATGGCATATCATTATTATTATTACTTATTTTTTTATTCAAATTTCCAATCTTGGGAGTTCCAGTCAAGTAAAAATATTTTCAAACCGACATTTTTGTTAATTCAATGATTCTCAGTCACAGCACAATATACAATAACTGAAACAATCTGTCGAAGAAGAAAAAGTTAGCCGAAACCAAAAGAAAGTATTTCAGTAACTTAAACAGCCTTTTGACATCTGCTGTTCTTATACCGCTTGAAGTCAACATCTTAAGAAGCTAACATTCTCCAGAATTCTGCTTTGTTGTCAGCAGGCAATGGCATAAAAGTATGCTTTCCAAATGTTTTTGCATCAAACCCACACTTGTCCAGTAGACGGCTCCTGGGAGAGACAGGAGCCTGAAACAACACCACCATGATTCATAAAAGGGTGACTCATCTAACAGGAGTGTGTGCTTCCAGATGCTGATGCATATACAAGTGCTCCAAATAAACTCTATATGGAAATAAAAACCTAATGCAATTTCCAATCTGACAGATTTTGAAGACATGACAGGAGACATGTTTGTCTCTTTTTGCTCATCAATCCAGCTTATGAGTAACATCCATGTAAGTGGAAGAGACAGACCGGACAGCCTAAGGCGTAACCTGGTAACGTGATTCACTTCTCTCTGTATTCTGCATATGTAGTAGCCCTTATGCTTTTGGATTAATCTTCCTAGTTCGGAGGAATGGTCATTTGATTAGGTTTTTGTGTAGGGAAAGCAAGTCATTTATGCTATAGTTTGTAAATGAATGTTATTGATAATACTTCAGGTATGGGATGTGCATGTATAGACTTCTTTAGAGTACAACAGGGTTTCCCAAACTTGGCCCTGGGGACCCCAAGGGGTGCACATTTTGGTGTTGCTCTAGCACTACACAGCTGATTAAAATAATAAAAGCGTGATGATGAGTTGATCATTTCAAATCAGCTGTGTGGTGCTAGGGCAAAAAACAAAATGTGCACCCCTTTGGGGACAGAGGACAGAGTTTGGGAAACGTTGGAGTGGAGACAGACTCCACATGTGGAAAAAAACTTGTGTGAAGACCTTACAGTAAGTTTACATTTTGTTAGGAATTGTCAATCCATTAATTGCGTCGCAGTGTATTCTCCTGTTTGCTGTCAGTGCTCATTCTACACGGATGAAGAACTTTACAGCATGTAGCCTCTCCTGACATTAGGTCAGATATCTTATACAGCATGTTCAACAACTACCCTGACATCCTCAATTCCACATCTCACATCATCGGTTAAGGCAATGTTTGACATTGCGAATTCTCCCCAGCTTTCAAGGTTTACAAAATGATAAGCACAACAACCGTTTTTCATCCCCTGAATAGAAAAATGTATGTGTCACATTTTTATGGAAATTGAAGTCCATAAAATGTCAACTGCAGACAGTACATAAAGAAGGAGAACATAGTCAACATGGGCTTAATCCATTTCTTTTCCTTATTGGAGACCCTTATCTATCCTCGCTGTGAAGAATTGACAGAATCCACAAGACACTGCATTCTCATCTTATGAGCCCAGGGCCCGGTTTCCCAAAAGCATCTTAAGGTTAAGTTTATCGTTAGAACAATAGGATCGTCTCTAGATGTGTTTGCGCTTCATATTATTAAACATGGCTTAAGCCTGATTAATTTACTGTGTTAAATGAGGCCTCTCCTCCTGGTTACACTAGTCACCATATCCCCCACACATCCCGCAAAGGCGGAGGTTTTGCTAACATTAATGATTACAAATTTAAATTTACAAAACAAAAATGACTGCGTTTTCGTCTTTTGAGCTTCTAGTCATGAAATCTATGCAGCCTATTCAATCACTTTTTTTTATAACTGCTGTTTACAGGTCTCCTGGACCTAGTTTTGACCCGTGGAATAAATATTGTGAATCTTTGTTTTTCCTCATAATCCAGAACTATCGGACCACCAATTTATTACGTTTGCACTCGCAACAAATAATCTGCTTAGACCCCAACCAAGGATCACAAAAAGCTGTGCTATAAATACTCGGACATCCCAAAAATTCCTAGATTCCCTTATAGACTCCTTCCACCTACACAAGGACGTCGGAGTACAAAAATCAGTTAACCACCTAGCTGAGGAACTAACTTTAACCTTGCATATAACCCTAGATGCAGTCGCACCCCTAAAAACAAAAAACATGTGTCATAAGAAACTAGCTCCCTGGTATACAGAAAATACCTGAGCCCTGAAGCAAGCTTCCAGAAAATTGGAACGGAAATGGCGCTCCACCAAACTGGAAGTCTTCCGATTAGCTTGGAAAGACAGTACCGTGCAATATCGAAGAGCCCTCACTGCTGCTCTATCATTCAATTTTTCAACTTAATTGAGGAGAATAATAACAATCCAAAATGTATTTTTGATACTGTCGCAAAGTTAACTAAAAAGCAACATTCCCCAAGAGAGAATGGCTTTGACTTCAGCAGTGATAAATTCATGAACTTCTTTGACGAAAAGATCATGATCATTATAAATAAAATTATCGACTCCTCTTTAAATCTGCGTATTTCTCCAAAGCTCAGTTGTCCTGAGTCTGCACAACACTGCCAGGACCTAGGATCAAGGGAGACACTCAAGTTTTTAAATCCTATATCTCTTGACACATTCATGAAAATAGAAATGGCCTCTAAACCTTCAAGCTGCATTATGGACCCTATTCCAGCTAAACTACTAAAGGAGATGCTTCCTGTGCTTGGCCTTCCTATGTTGAACATAATAAACGGCTCCCTATCCAACCAGAAGTGTACCAAACTCACTACAAGTGGCAGTAATAAAGCCTCTCTTGAAAACATCAAATCTTGACCCCAAAAATATAAAAAACTGCCGGCCTATATCGAATCTCCAATTCCTCTCAAAAATTTTGATGAAAGCTGGCGCGCAGAAACTCACTGCCTTCCTGAAGACAAACAATGCACAGTTGAAGTCGGAAGTTTACATACACCTTAGCCAAATACATTTAAACTCAGTTTTTCACAATTCTTGACATTTAATCCTCGTAATAATTCCCTATTTTAGGTCAGTTAGGATCCCCACTTTATTTTAAAAATGTGAAATGTCAGAATAATAGTAGAGAGAATTATTTATTTCAGCATTTCTTTCTTTTATCACATTCCAAGTGGGTCAGAAGTTTACATACACTCAATTAGTATTTGGTAGCATTGCCTTTCAATTGTTTTACTTGGGTCAAACGTTTTGGGTAGCCTTCCACAAGCTTCCCACAATAAGTTGGGTGAATTTTGGCCCATTCCTCCTGACAGAGCTGGTGTAACTGAGTCAGGTTTGTAGGCCTCCTTGAGCGCACACACTTTTTCAGTTCTGCCCACAAATGTTCTATAGGATTGAGGGCAGGGCTTTGTGATGGCCATTCCAATACCTTGACTGTGTTGTCCTTAAGCCATTTTGCAACAACTTTGGTAGTGTGCTTGGGGTCATTGTCCATTTGCGACCAAGCTTTAACTTCCTGACTGATGTCTTGAGATGTTGCTTCAATATATTCACAAAATGTTCCTTTTCTCATGAAGCCATCTATTTTGTGAAGTGCACCAGTCCCTCCTGCAGCAAAGCACCCCCACAACATGATACTGCCACCCCCGTACTTCACGGTTGGGATGGTGTTCTTCGGCTTGGAAGCCTCCCCTTTTTTCCTCCAAACAGTTATATTTTTGTTTCATCAGACCAGAGGACATTTCTCCAAAAAGCACGATCTTTGTCCCCATGTGCAGTTGCAACCGTTGTCTGGCTTTTTTATGGCAGTTTTGGAGCAGTGGCTTCTTCCTTGCTGAGCGGCCTTTCAGGTTACGTCCATATAGGACTCGTTTTACTGTGGATATACACTGCTCAAAAAAATAAAGGGAACACTTAAACAACACAATGTAACTCCAAGTCAATCACACTTCTGTGAAATCAAACTGTCCACTTAGGAAGCAACACTGATTGACAATAAATTTCACATGCTGTTGTGCAAATGGAATAGACAAAAGGTGGAAATTATAGGCAATTAGCAAGACACCCCCAAAAAAGGAGTGATTCTGCAGGTGGTGATCACAGATCACTTCTCAGTTCCTATTCTTCCTGGCTGATGTTTTGGTCACTTTTGAATGCTGGCGGTGCTCTCACTCTAGTGGTAGCATGAGACGGAGTCTACAACCCACACAAGTGGCTCAGGTAGTGCAGTTCATCCAGGATGGCACATCAATGCGAGCTGTGGCAAAAAGGTTTGCTGTGTCTGTCAGCGTAGTGTCCAGAGCATTGAGGCGCTACCAGGAGACAGGCCAGTACATCAGGAGACGTGGAGGAGGCCGTAGGAGGGCAACAACCCAGCAGCAGGACCGCTACCTCCGCCTTTGTGCAAGGAGGTGCACTGCCAGAGCCCTACAAAATGATCTCCAGCAGGCCACAAATGTGCATGTGTCTGCTCAAACGGTCAGAAACAGACTCCATGAGGGTGGTATGAGGGCCCGACGTCCACAGGTGGGGGTTGTGCTTACAGCCCAACACCGTGCAGGACGTTTGGCATATGCCAGAGAACACCAAGATTGGCAAATTCGCCACTGGCGCCCTGTGCTCTTCACAGATGAAAGCAGGTTCACACTGAGCACATGAGCACATGTGACAGACGTGACAGAGTCTGGAGACGCTGTGGAGAACGTTCTGCTGCCTGCAACATCCTCCAGCATGACCGGTTTGGCGATGGGTCAGTCATGGTGTGGGGTGGCATTTCTTTGTGGGGCCGCACAGCCCTCCATGTGCTCGCCAGAGGTAGCCTGACTGCCAATAGGTACCGAGATGAGATCCTCAGACCCCTTGTGAGACCATATGCTGACACATGCACATTTGTGGCCTGCTGGAGGTCATTTTGCAGGGCTCTGGCAGTGCACCTCCTTGCACAAAGGCGGAGGTAGCGGTCCTGCTGCTGGGTTGTTGCCCTCCTACGGCCTCCTCCACGTCTCCTGATGTACTGGCCTGTCTCCTGGTAGCGCCTCCATGCTCTGGACACTACGCTGACAGACACAGCAAACCTTTTTGCCACAGCTCGCATTGATGTGCCATCCTGGATGAACTGCACTACCTGAGCCACTTGTGTGGGTTGTAGACTCCGTCTCATGCTACCACTAGAGTGAAAGCACCGCCAGCATTCAAAAGTGACCAAAACATCAGCCAGGAAGCATAGGTACTGAGAAGTGGTCTGTGGTCACCACCTGCAGAATCACTCCTTTTTTGGGGGTGTCTTGCTAATTGCCTATAATTTCCACCTTTTGTCTCTTCCATTTGCACAACAGCATGTGAAATTTATTGTCAATCAGTGTTGCTTCAAAGTGGACAGTTTGATTTCACAGAAGTGTGATTGACTTGGAGTTACATTGTGTTGTTTAAGTGTTCCCTTTATTTTTTTGAGCAGTGTAGATACTTTTGTACCTGTTTCCTCCAGCATCTTCACAAGGTCCTTTGCTGAGTGTTTTGTGCTTTGGCAAAGTGGGTGGGGTTATATCCTGCCTGGTTGGCCCTGTCAGGGGGTATAGTCAGACGGGGCCACAGTGTCTCCCGACCCCTCCTGTCTCAGCCTCCAGTACTTATGCTACAATAGTTTATGTGTCTGGGGCTAGGGTCAGTCTGTTATATCTGATTTATTTCTCCTGTCGTATCCGGTGTCCTGTGTGAATTGAGGTATGCTCCCTCTAATTCTCGCTCTCCCCTCCCGGAGGATCTGAGCCCTGGGACCATGCCTCAGGATTACCTGGCCTGATGACTTATTGCTATCCCCAGTCCCCCTGGTTGTGCTGCTGCTCCAGTTTCACCTGTTCTGCCTGCGGCTATGGAACCCTGACCTGTTCACTGGACGTGCTACCCTGTCCTGGACCTGCTGTATTCAACTCTCTCTCTCTACCACACCTGCTGTCTCTAACTCTGATATTTTGACTATGAAAAACCAGCTGACATTTATTTACTCCTGAGGTGCTGACCTGTTGCACCCTCTATAACCACTGTGATTATTATTGTTATTTAACCCTGCTAGTCATCTATGAATGTTTGAACATCTTGGCATGTACTGTTATAATCTCAACCTGGCACAGACTGAAGAGGACTGGTCACCCCTCAGAGCCTGGTTCCTCTCTAAGTTTCTTTCTTGGTTCCTGCCTTTCTAGGGAGTTTTTCCTAGCCACTGTGCTTCTACATATGCATTGCTTGCTGTTTGGGGTTTTAGGCTGGATTTCTGTATAGCACTTTGTGACATCGGCTGATGTAAAAAGGGCTTTACATATACGTTTGACTGATTGCTATTATTGAAAGTGCCTATTCATGTAGTCTTGTGGTAAATGCAATGTGTTGGATTGGTTCATGGGTGACCTTTCAATAGTGTAATTGGCTTGCTCTGGTGCAATTGAACTCAGCTAAGCCTTTGTCCCGCTTCATAGAAACATTTAAAATCTGTAGGCCTAGAGAGCAAAAACCCTGGATATCACTATAAATTCTCTCTAACTTACTCTAGCTCATACATGTAAAGCACTTGGAATAAAAAATAATTAGCAGTAAGGCTATAAAAGCTATAAGGTATTGCAGCGTGAGTGCCAAAATGCTTATTTTATTGTAGGGGAGAGTGGGGTAAGTTGGGCCACCCTTGTTTCTAGGAAACTATCCAAAAATGTATCATTTTACAAAATATTTAGGAAAAAGAAACCACAGAAAAAGTGATAAGCAAGTTAGGTCCAAAAACGGATTTTCAACAAGTCAAATTATTGTATTGTGTTAGAGGTTATATGGTGCTTGTATCTAAACCAAAGTAGATACTTTTAAGATTGTTCTATACATCAGTTGGGGTCTCTATAAGCTTCGATATGAAGTTCAACCTTGGAGCTGTGTGGGCTAATACAGTAAAAATGTTTGCCTTGCGGTAAGTTGAACCAATGGCCATGGGGTTAGTTGAGCCAATTGCTAATGGCAAGTTGAGCAAATTGAAGTGTTCCCCCCAGGCGTAATGCAAGGCATTATCGCTAAGATATGAGGTAAAAACAGGACCTGGCCTATGTTGAAAGTGTGAAAAAGAACAAAGTGTTTGTTAGGTGTTAAAATATGCTTAAAAATACAAAAAAGTGATTGTGTTGAATTATGTTTGGGAAATAAATATAGACATGGCTTTAAAACGGTATTGACAATATTTCATTCAGTACAGATATTTGTAGGTGACTTGGTTCAAATCCCTGGTTCAAATCCAAGCTGAATCACATCTGACCGTGATTGGGAGTCCCATAGGGCGATGCACAATTTGCCCAGCATTGGCCGGGGTAGGCCGTCATTGTAAATAAGATTTTGTTCTTAAATGACTTGCCTAGTTAAATAAATAAATACAAAAATAAAACACTTTTTGGTTACTACATGATTCCATGTGTTATTTAATAGTTTTGATGTCTTCACTATTATTCTACAATGTAGAAAATAGTAGAAATAAAGAAAAACCCTTGAATGAGTAGCTGAGTCCAAACTTTTGACTGTTACTGTATGTATTGTAGATAGGTTTAATTTTAGTAATACTATATTTCCCTTGACGGAGTGATGCTGAATGTAATGGAAACTTTAGAGTGTTTTCTATCCTAATCTGTCAATTGTATGCATATTCTAGCATCTGGGCCTGAGAAATAGGCCGTTTACATTGGGAACGTTATTTTTCCAAACATAAAAATTCTGCCTCCTAGCGTTAAGAAGTTAATAGACACTGCAGTAAATAAAACATAATAAAAACATGTCTTGTCCGAGACTGGAGTCTACGCAGACCAGTGCGTCATAGCCAATCAGAGCTACAGTAGGCCTATAAGCAAATAAGCCATTTACCACATGTGCCTGGTATCATTCACATTGAATTGGACTGTGTCTTTACAAGCAGTAGCGACAGCAAGACTTTAGATTATTCGAACGCATTCGCCAAAAAACTGAAAATACACCTGAATGGATTTCTGCAAATATGTAAATACCACGGGAGTCTTCTTACATTTGGGAACTTCACAGTCCTATTAATCAAGCAACCATGAAAAGGTAGGCTCTCTCCCTCAGATTCCTATGCACATCAACAACAACAAGATCAACAACTAATGCTAGCCAGAGTGAGATGAGCTAAAATCTTACGAGGGAACATTAGATAAACCCTCTCAAACCTTTTCAGATAGTTGGCCATCAAAATTGGTGGTAAGCAATGGGAAACACTGGTAAACAATGGGGAACAGTAGCCTGCTGGTCATTCTGCAGCTTACCTGCCAATGGATGCTTGTACCAACCAACATTTTGACAACTGAATGGGAATTTGCCTGCCTACCCACCCATTTGATTGATGCCAAATACATTTGATTGACAAGAAGTTCAGCGTAGCTAGGTAGATAGCAAAGCAATTCACATTTCTTGCGAGATAACCACCTGCATCTGTAGCTGTACTATGTAGCCACTGAAAAACAATACGAGGGGAATAAGTTGGTCACTCACCTACTCCTCTAATGACATAACATCCTCCCAGCAGGTAGCTAGCTAGCGTTAGGATCCATTTTTTTAGCTTGCTAAATAAATAGCTAGCTACCGAAATAGATATGCTAACCCAGGGGTGTCAAACTCAATCAACGCACAGGCCATATTGAAAAAACACACAACACATTTGGGGGGGAAGACCAAAAAATGTGCAACTGCGACCCAAACTGGCCAATGTTTTATTTAAAAAAATATGTCCCTTTATAATGTCCACGTATGTACATAGGATGCTTATATAGCATTTTAACATATTAAAACACAAGAAGAGATAATTATCGTCGTGCTGTAAACGGGACACATGAAAGCAGCGCAATTGAAGTTGAATTCACCAAATGGAGCGCAGCAGGCTGTAGTTTCAGAAAGTAGATGACTCAATTGTTCACTCATTTATACTCACTTGTGTATCCTATTCTTCCCGAGGGCCTTGTGTTTGACACGTATTCTAGCCTATTAGTCATATTATGACTGACCTGTGATCATTGCCCTTGCTAGTTTGATTGTATTGACATTCCCAGTATTAGTTACAGTCGTCCGATTTAGTTACAAATATTGAGTCATTGAAACTGAAATATTGCATCCCAAATGGGTGGAGGCGGCAAACAATGTACCAGCTGTGATTTACAACAAGTAGTTAAAACGCTGTCAGTTCCACGTTAAGGATATTCTTGGCCTTCCTTTGACACTGGGTGCTGTAAATGTTGTGGAGGGCAGACAGCATACCCCTGGTGATGCGTGGGGCTGACCGCACCACAATCTGGAGAGCCATGCGGTTGAGGGCGGTGCAATTGTTGTACCAGGTGGTGATGCAGCACGACAGAATGCTCTCAATGGTGCATCTGTAGAAGTTCCTTGAGGGTCTTAGGGGCCGTGCCAAATTTCTTCAGCCGCATTGAGGTTGAAGAGGCGTTGTTGCGACTTCTTCACCACAGTGTCGGTGTGGTGGGACCATTCCAGGTCCTCAGTGACACCATGGAACTTGAAGATTTCGATCCTCTCCTCTGCAGGCCCATCGATGTGGATGGGGTGTGCTCCCTCTTATGTATCTTGTAGTCCACAATCTGCTCCTTTGTTTTGTTGACGTTAAGGAGCTCTGGCACCCTCTGCCAGAGCTCTAACCTCCTCCCTGTCGGCTGTCCTGTCGTTGTTAGTAATCAGGCCTACCACTGTCGTGTCATTGGAAAACTTAATCATTGAGTTGAAGTCGTGCGTAGCCATGCAGTTTTGGGTATACAGGAGGGGGCTGAGCACACACCCCTGGGGGGCCCCCGTGTTAAGGATCAGTGTGGCGGAGGTGTTGTTGTCTACCCTCACCACCTGGGGTCGGCCCGTCAGGAAGTCTAGGACCCAGATGCACAGGGAGGAGTTCAGACCCAGGTCCCTGATCTTATTGACAAGCTTGGAGGCCACTATGGTGTTGAAAGCTGTAGTCGAGGAACAGAATTATCACATAGGTATTCCTCTTGTCTATGTGGGATAGGGCAGTGCCAATGCGATTGCGATTGCGTCGTCTGTGGATCTGTTGGTGCGGTATGCAAATTGTAGTTGGTCTAGGGTGTCGGGTGAGGAGGTCATATGGTCCTTACCTTAACTAGCCTCTCAAAGCACTTCATGATGACAGACGTGAGTGCTACGGGGCGATAGTCATTAGATAGCACCAACAAAGCAAAATTAAGTATAACCTTAACACCCAGAATGTCTTGGTCATTTGTTTCCATACTACCAAGACTAAGAAAGGCTACATTTAAGATTCATTTTGACCATTATTTAGATTTCCAGTTCAGATAAGTTAGTTTTCCTTACTATACGTTGGTGTCTTGGTGAATAATGCCTATAGGTGTGCAAGCATATACAGCAAACTGCCAAAATAAAGAAAACACCAACATAAAGTGTCTTAATAGGTTGTTGGGCCACCACGAGCCAGAACAGCTTCAATGTACCTTGGCATATATTCTACAAGTGTCTGGAACTCTATTGGAGGGACGTGACACCATTCTTCCATGAGACGTTCCATCATTTAGTGTTTTGTTGATGGTGGTGGAAAATGCTGTCTCATGCACCACTCCAGAATCTCTCAATTGGGTTCAATTGGGTTGAGTTCTGGTGACTGAGATGGACATGGCATATGGCTTACCACGTTTTCATGCTCATCAAACCATTCAGTGACCACTCGTGTTTGTGGATGTGGGCATTGTCATCCTATGGGGCATAGTCATGGTAGCCAAAATAATGGCCAAAATAATGGACTTCTCAGCATTTCTATACATGACCCTAAGCATGATTGGATGCTAATTGCTTAATTACAGTGCATTCAGAAAGTATTCAGACCCCTTGACTTTTTCCACATTTTGTTAAAGTAACAGCCTTGTTCTAAAATGTATTAAATGAAAAAGTCAAGGGGTCTGAATATTTTCCAAATGCAATGTAACTCAGGATCCACACCTGTGTGGAAGCACCTGCTTTCATATACTCAGTATCCCTCATTTACTCAAGTGTTTCCATTATTTTGTCAGTTACCTGTAGGTCTACACATGTAGCTGACTAGTGTGTTAGGGCAAGGAGGCTGGTGGCACAAGAATGTGTAATTATTAAGATACACATTACAACTAGTATGTAGCGTGACACAGCCCATTTGGATTTTATTTCTATAAACCCAACATCTGCAACCATTGGCACTATACCTTAGGAGCTTTGATTACATAGCACGTGCAACACAGCCCAGGACAGTTTTATGTTCCACATCCACAGTATAAATATAAGAAAAACAAATGCATAAATGTTGAAAGATATTGAAAGTTAACCGTTCTTTTGAACTCAATATTACACTCGATAGCTTTCTCCTAAAAATCAGCAGTAGTGAACTGATCCTCACTGCACTGGCAGGTAGCCTAGCGGTTAGAACATTGGGCCAGAAACAGAAAGGTTGCTGGTTCTAATACTTGTGAAAAATATGTCGATGTGCCCTTGAGCAAGACACTTAACCCTAATTTGCTACAACTGTATGGCGGACCCAGTAAAACAACACATTTCACTGTACCTATCTGGTGTATGTGACAATAAAACATAATTAAAGAAGAACTCCTTTTAGTTTGAGTCAGCCATTGTGGGAAATTGCATTAGTTGAACAGTATTAGCACGTGTCATTGTTATGGCAATGTAATTTATCAATTTAACCCAGACTGCTCTTTGGGAACAAGTCAGTCATGATATTGAAAATAAGAGTGAGGGTAATTCCTCATTACAACAGCATGCTCTCCTCCCGAGTGGCAGTAAAATGCAAAACTCATTTGAATATGAATATCACATCCAATGTTTTCAATGTGCCAGTAAGATGATAGTGACTATATGACATTTTATTTTGAGCCGCTGAGTCATAGGAGGTGTTCAGAATAATATGCAATGGTCTCATCTCCAGGCTATAATATACTGAATTGTCTCCAAGTAAACACATTGCAGTTCAGTCACAGCGAGAGTTGCGATGTTCATGCATGAAAAGGCAGATTCATTTTTCAGTTGGGTAAGTATTCGCATACAAGGTCACGGCTAAATTAAATTAATTAAGAAATCATACATAACAAATCCCAATGGCCAGGACTATGTCTCATAACCATAAACAAAGAAGAACTAGACCCTTCCATCAGCTCCTTTCTTTGTATTACTATTTTGCAATTGATAAGATGAGGCAGCAGTATTGGGACTGTCTGGGACTGTTATCTGCAGCAGTGTGTGTGTGTCTTAGTGTTGACTACCAGAGAATGTCTTATGATGTACAGCCCCACACACATGCCTTTCTCAGGGTCACTGTCAGCATAGATCAGGACCTGATGA
The DNA here is from genome assembly GCF_016432855.1 of Salvelinus namaycush. Taxonomy (NCBI): domain Eukaryota; kingdom Metazoa; phylum Chordata; class Actinopteri; order Salmoniformes; family Salmonidae; genus Salvelinus; species Salvelinus namaycush. The sequence goes on along the minus strand of NC_052327.1, from coordinate 1,609,753 downwards.
CATTTCAAGCTTGACAGCACTCGACAGAGCAGTCGTGTCTGCTGTGCTTTGTTCGTGGTTCCTCCAAGCAAACATCCTGTCAGTACTGTCACTGAGTCTATTATTTCAATCTATGCAAACATAAATTCAACTGCAAAAAGGTTCTCCTCTACTGATATGAATATCCTATCAACTTTTAGAAGTTGACATGAGCATGAAAAACACCCAAGGCATGAATACAAGTTAGCGAGGCCGAGCGGCGCAGGACCGCAAAAACTATGACCATTTGGTTTGGCCCAGAGGAGCATAAACCTAATCCATAACCGGAAATCCAGTAACTATTGTAGATTGCACATTCAAATGGTTAGGTAATGGCTTGCTTTATCTCCTTATCATGCCAAAGCAGGTGGAGCATTCATTTAACTTGGTGCAAAGAACACATCACATGAAATAGTAAAGTCACCAAGATAAAGATAAGACCCCTGCCAATGAATAAAGGGTAATCAAGCTTTCATGATCCGTTGATTATTACAACTTGTCCCCTTGTGGCACCAAAGCCCCACTGCATCATCTCATTAATTAGATAGCTCTCAAGGGCAACTAATTCCCAGTAGCACTGGAGATGAGCCCTCTTATCAGTCCATTTAGAGTATAATATAATTTAGAACTGAGGACCGGTGGTCGTAAGTGTGCTAGGAGTAGGCTGTGTGTGTAGTTGTGTAGGTGTGTTTCATTAGATTAGTGTGTTTTGGAGTTGTGAGTGTATTGGGAGTTTGTGTGTTTGTTTGTTTGTGTGTGTGTGCGGATAAGTGTTTGTTTGTATAGCTCTAGTCTCACAGCATTACAGAGCCACGACAGATGCTTCTTCCGCTCTGGAGGTACGATTCTGCGATTGGGACTGGCTAATCTGATTTTAGCTCCAACAGCCCTGGAGTTTCGTGAGCTCTGTCACACACACCCGTTGAGAACATATATCACACTGGGCGAAAGACAAGCCGAGACGCCGACATCGCTGACTTGACACCATCTGTAGGTACAGGTGGCAATCCACACCGCCCTCAAGTGTGCTGGCCCGCAATCAGCATTGCCTGGCTGTCAATGGATGCAAATCATTTGTGGATTCAAGAAACACCAGGTGAATGCTCACTGCCAACATTCTCATGTCTCTCTCTACTGATGGCAGCAAGGAGAGACAAATCTGAAGGTAGGGAGAGACAGAGGAAACAGATAAATAGATAAGATGGTAGAGAATAATGACTTAGGTAAGAGAAGGCACAAGAACGTTCCAAGATTAAGTTTACAGTGGTTTATGGAGGAATGACACCGTCGAGACAAAAAACCTTTCATCCTACATTTTCTGTCACAATACCTATGATCTGACTGTGGCTAAGGCATCTTGCCCATTTGCTTTGTGCATTCACAAAATCTACTATCAAAAGTTACACTCAACTTTCAGGGAAAGTACAAGTGATTCTGTCTGTAGGTGAAAAATAAAAGTAAAAGACCAACTGAATGAACAAATCTGCCTTTTCCCTGTGTAAATACTGCTCACTAACTTTATATATAAAGTATACTGTATATACAATATAACAAGAAATCAGAAACAACAGCTTTTTGTTGGACAGTTTGAGCATAAAATGAACAGATGACAGTTGTAGGTTAAATGTGTGTGGAGAGTAAAGGAAATGGTGTACCCAGCAGACCAGGGACTCAGAAGTTGTGATGTCTATAAAGCCCCCAGATCTCAAATTGAGGCTAGGAAAGTTCTACAACCTGGAAGAGTATAGATACATAGATAGCCTCACATATTTCACTCTGTATCAAACATGCCACACACAACCCTACCATGGAGCGATCTGAGAGGGAACACGTGTGACCTGCATGCATGTGCCCAGGTAGGATGCTACTACCCCTTGGAGATGTGGTTCAAATGGCCTGAGTAAACAAGTTCTGCATGACTGCCCTGCACAACAATAACAAAAAGCGCATGAATGTGGCGACAGACACAGAACCTAATATGTTGTATTTCGCTCTTGCAAGCTGCTTTAATAGAAAGTGGCCATCCTTTATGTCTGTGGGAGAACGGGAAAATGACAAACAACAAGGTTGTTCTATGTATAATTTCATACTTGTCACACTTTGTCTGTTAAAATTTTCACGGCTTCCATGCAAAGTGAAGTGTAACCTGTACATGGCTTGTTTCAATGAGGCACAGAAGGGTCAGGGAAGTGTTGAGGCTCTACAGAAAATAAGAAAATTTAACATGATTGCAAAATGTAAAGTGGAAAAAGGGCCCTTTAATCCTGACCGTGCCTCCTTGCAATGAATGGAACATCAAGAAGAATAACAAATGACTTAGTTGCTGCAGGTACTGCATCATCAAGGTCGGACCAATCAATCCTGGACTGACTGGATTACTGAGTGACAAAGATAAAAAAGTCTGCCTGTGACTTTTATAGTCTTAAAATTAATTTCCTAGCATGGCTGGGGCAAGAGTAGGACCTTTTTTTCCCAGATAATTCTGTCAGTTCTCCTAAATAACACCAATCAAAGTATGTTTGACCATACATCTCTCGTTAGGAATTTTTACATTCAACAATAGGTATAAATAAGCACAATGGTTAAATGTCACTATTCTGAGACCATGCTGCTTTGACTCATTGCTTGGACACATAGGATGTATTCAGACTCCTTGACTTTTACCACATTTTGTTAGGTTAAAGCCATATTCTAAAATTGATTAAATGTTTTTTTATCTCATCAATCTACACACAATACACCTTAATGACAAAGCAAAAACAGGTTTAGACATTTTTGCATTTTTAAATGATGGAGAAAAAACCCCTGAAATATCACATTTACATACACTATCGTTAAAAAGTTTGGGGTCACTAAGAAATGTCCTTGTTTTTCAAAGAAATCAAATTTTTTGTCCATTAAAATAACATCAATTGATCGTAAATACAGTGGAGACATTTTAATGTTGTAAATGACTATTTAGGCTGGAAACGGGAGATTTTTTTATGGAATATCTACAGATGCCCATTATCAGCAACCATCACTCCTGTGTTCCAATGGCATGTTGTGTTAGCTAATTCAAGTTTATCATTTTAAAAGGCTAATTGATCATTAGAAAACCCTTTTGCAACTTTGTTAGCACAACTGAAAACTGTTGTCCTGATTAAAGAAACAATAAACCTGGCCTTCTATAGACTAGTTGAGTATCTGGAGCATCAGCATTTGTGGGTTCGATTACAGGCTCAAAATGGCCACAAACAAAGACCTTTTTTCTGAAACTCGTCAGTCTATTCTTGTTCTGAGAAATGAAGGCTATTCCTTCACAGAACATCGCAAACTGCCTCTAACCAAAAAAGAAAGAGGAGTGGGAGGCCCCGGTGCACAACTGAGCAAGGGGACAAGTACATTAGTGTCTAGGTTGAGAAACAGATGCCTCACAAGTCATCAACTGGCAGCTTCATTAAATAGTACCCGCAAAACACCAGTCTCAGCGTCAACAGTGAAGAGGCGACTCCGGGATGCTGGCCTTCTTCTTCTTCTTCGAGAGAGAGTTTCAGAGGGTCTTAGCATTTTCTGGTATTGTAGTTTCAAACCATTTTGCCATATCCAGCTTGCACTGTACTTCGGCTGGTCTTAAACCATTTCCCAGCAGTGTAGCCACCGCTTCACGCTGTCTGGTCTGGTAGAGATTTTCTTCTTCTCTGTTGAAAGTTTCATAGTTTCTAACCATTTCATACTTTCAGCTCACGCTGGTCTAATATGTTAATTCTTTAGGATTCCTTTATAAGCACTCGCCTTGGACGGTAGTTCCATCCCGTTGCCACAATGTCTGTCCTCACGTGGGCATTGTTACTGACTTGGTAAAACTTTACATGAAAAACTATTCTCATTAAAACAATCTTCTCATAAATAGATTAATATTTAATCATAGAAGACTCACAACATTTAGATGTAAACCTGACAACTGGGACGAATACATTTGTAGAGTTACCGTTATTTGGTTATACCGTCCTTAACAAATATCACATAACAACAACTGATTTAACATGATTGTTCTTTAAGTCCCTCCCACCATTTCCCACATTATTTAGGTTAGAAATATTTCCTGCAAGGTATTTTCGACCCTGTTGTTAAGTTATAAGTAAGGGGGGGGGGGGGGGGGTCTGGCTATCTGTCAGCCCTATACCTAGCTGATCTGGCGCCTATGATCCTCACCCAAGAGGGAAAGTCATGACAGAAGGTCAACCTTCAACCCAGTCTGAGGTCCTGAGCGCTCTGTAGCAGATTGTCATCAAGGAACTCTTTGCTTGGGGTCATTGTCCATTTGGAAGACCCATTTGCGACCAAGCTTTAACTTCCTGACTGATGTCTTGAGATGTTGCTTCAATATATCCACATAATTGTCCTTCCTCATGAAGCCATCTATTTTGTGAAGTGCACCAGTCGCTCCCATGGTGTTTATACTTGTGTACTATTGTTTGTACAGATGAAGGTGGTACCTTCAGGCATTTGGAAACTGCTCACAAGGATGAACCAGGCTTGTGGAGGTCTACAATTTTTTTCTGAAGTCTTGGCTGATTTCTTTTGATTTTCCAATGATGTCAAGCAAAGAGGGACTGAGTTTGAAGGTAGACCTTGAAATACATCCACAGGTACACCTCCAATTGACTCAATTGATGTCAATTAGCCTATCAGAAGCTTCAAAAGCCATGACATAATTTTTGGGAATTTTCCAAGATGTTTAAAGGCACAGTCAACTTAGTGTATGTAAATATCTGACCCACTGGAATTGTAATACAGTGAATTATAAGTTAAATAATCTGTCTGTAAACAATTGTTGGAAAAATTACTTGTGTAATGCACAAAGTAGATGTCCTAACCGACTTGCCAAAACTATAGTTTGTTAATTTTGGCTGGGATCCCGTTAACGGGATCGATATGACAACAGCCAGTGAAAGTGCAGGGCGCCAAATTCAAAACAACAGACATCTCATAATTAAAATTCCTCAGACATAAAAGTATTTTACACAATTTTAAAGATAAACTTGTTGTTAATCCCACCACAGTGTCCGATTTCAAAAAGGCTTTACGACGAAAGCACAACATATCATTATGTTAGGTCAGCACCTATTCACAGAAAAACATTTTTCCAGCCAAAGAGAGGAGTCACAAAAAGCAGAAATAGAGATAAAATGAATCACTAACCTTTGATGATCTTCATCAGATGACACAATACATGTATGTTTTGTTCAATAAAGTTCATATTTATATCCAAAAATCTCAGTTTACATTGGCACGTTATGTTCAGTAATGTTTTGCCTCCGAAACATCCGGTGATTTTGCAGAGAGCCACATCAATTTACAGAAATACTCATAATAAACATTGATAAAATATACAAGTATTATACATGGAACTTGAGATAAACCTCTCCTTAATGCAACCGCTGTGTCAGATTTCAAAAAAGCTTTACGGAAAAAGCACACCATGCTATAATCTGAGTACAGCGCTCAGAGCCCAAACAAGCCATGAAGATATTCGCCATGTTGAGGAGTCAACAGATGTCAGAATAGCATTATAAATATTCACTTACCTTTGATGATCTTCATCAGAATGCACTCCCAGGAATCCCAGTTCCACAATAAATGTTTGATTTGTTCGATAAAGTCCATAATTTATGTCCAAATACCTCCTTTTTTTTTGCGCGTTCAGTACACAATCCAAACTCACGACGCGCGGGCAAGTCCATGCGAAAGTTCAGACGAAAAGTCATATTATAGTTTGTAGAAACATGTCAAATGAAGTACAGAATCAATCTTTAGGATGGTTTTAACATAAATCTTCAATAATGTTCCAACCGGAGAATTAATGTGTCTTCAGAAATGCAATGGAATGCAAGCTAACGCTCTCACGTAAACACGTGTGGTCAGCTCATGGCACTCTGCCAGAGCCCTGACTCAAAGAGCCCTTATTCCCCCCTCCTTCACAGTAGACGCATCAAACAAGGTTCTAAAGACTGTTGACATCTAGTGGAAGCCTTAGGAATTGCAATATGACCAATATCCCACTGTATATTCGATAGGCAATGAGTTGAAAATCTACAAACCTCAGATTTCCCACTTCCTGGTTGGATTTTTTCTCAGGTTTTTGCCTGCCATATGAGTTCTGTTATACTCACAGACATCTTTCAAACAGTTTTAGAAACTTCAGAGTTTTCTATCCAAATCTACTAATAATATGCATATATTAGCAACTGGGCCTGAGTTCTAGGCAGTTTACTCTTGGCACCTTATTCATCCAAGCTACTCAATACTGGCCCCAGCCATAAGAAGCAAACCAGGTGGAACAATTTTATTTTCTTTAAAACATTTTACCAACAGCCAGGGGCACACTCCATCCCAGAGATATAATTTACAAATGCACTATTTGTGTTTAGCGAGTCCGCCAGATCAGAGGCAGTAAGGATGACAATGTGTTGTATTGATAGGTGCGTGAATTGGACCATATTGCTGTTCTGCCTGAGCATTCTAAATGTAATGAGTACTTTTTGGTGTCAGGAAAAATGTATGAGAGTAAAAAGTACATATTTTCTTTAGGATTGTAGTGGAGTAAAAGTTGTAGTACTTCAAAGTATTTTTACTAAGTTACTTTACACCACTGCCAAAACATCAGCTTTGAGGGTGTCGGGTATTGCATGTTAACGCTTGCTCTGATTGAATCTAGTCCTAAAACATTTTGTATACAATAAGACATCCAAAGTTCATACAGGGTAACTGTATCTAACCTGAACACACCAATGGGCTTGTGTTCAATAATAAATGGGAAGTCTTCACACTCTTATCATTCACCCCATACGTCCCCCTATCCGTCAGATAAATATGGGGTCATGAACAGCGACTACAGGGGGAAATGAAGCATAAAGCATGTGACAGAACATAACAGATTTTATCAAGCATTCAAGCAAATGTCATGAGGGATCATCAAACTATGACAAGCACTTTGAACTTGTCGCTGAGGTATCAAATTCACTCCTGGAATATGCCGCCTAGTCAACATATTAAAATGTGATATTTGTTATAGGTAGGTTTTATTTACACAAATACATGTGCCACAATGAAACACTTCAGCAGCTAACAATAAAGAAAATGTAATTGCAGTGCAGCTTACATAAGATAAATAACATGAACATAATGAATAACCTTTTTACAAGTACCAACACGTATCTACAGTGGTTGCTGCAGCGTACGCTCAAACCGTTGTGATTAGAACGCTTATCTAGAATGTCATGTTTCAATTTTTTTTGGGGGGGGGTGATGAGATATTCAGACATTCACATAAGAAATGACAGCATAACACAATCATCCAAACCCGGAAAATGTAGGCTACTTTAGTCCTAGTGCTAAGTGAGGAAAGATTGACATAACACAAGCTGTCATATTTAGCTAACTCTCGGCTGACAGAAACCACAATATGAATTAGCTAATAGCAAATACAATTTACAATTCATCACATCACATCACTATTGATCAAAGTAATTGAGTAAAACTATTTTAAAAAATCTAAAGTATTCCGACAATGGGTAGTTTGTGCGCGCCACCATGTTTGTTTTTTCACGTCAACCAAAGATAAGAAGAGAAGACAAGATGGGTTTGGTCTGTTTGCAGTATTCATGTTAAAGGGGGTGTGTCGTCTATGATCATTCACTTCCCTTCATTTACTTCCGGAAATTTACTCAAAAGATGACTGAACCATTCCTTTACCTCATTATAGCATCTTTGGTCTGACAGACGTTTACATGACACCCAGAATGCATTGTATAATGTCAACAAACATGGCGCCACACATAGCTGGCAAATAGCTTAGCATTAGCTCTTCATAATCAGTACAACCTTAAAAAAGTATTTTACACACATCATAGGTGTCCATTACAATCTATGCAACAATTGGAATGCATTATTTGTCATTAGTACTTAAAAACATGTGAATAAACATGAATAAAATGACAACACAACATACAAAACATAAGGCACTTACTTTGATAGGAATGCACACATGTCCAAAGTTATTATTTGTAAAGGAAACAACAATGAAGGCAATGCGAACACCAGCCAGAAAATGTGCCTGTTCGTGCAAGACTGCACAAATGTCTGCATACTTGATCTGCGGAAACACTGGGGACGTGCTTGGGCTCTCCTCGATGTCCAGTAAAGCCTCAAAAATAAATTGTCCGCAACAGTGAAATGGGATACTTCTATCTGAATTAATGAGGAGGCGGAACAAACGTCAATTCAAACTGTTGTTAGAAAATACAATTTATTAGTAAATAATTTGAAATTGACAAGTTGAAACATAGACTATAGATAATTAGCAGGCAGTGCGTGTTAACTGTGCTGTTGCGTAACAATCACATTTTGGAACAGTGAGTGCATTCTGACATCACGTGCATAAAACAAGTCTCGCTAGGGTGACCGCTAGAGATATTTGGAACTCAAGTGTGAAAAAGTTAAAAGAGAAACACAGTAAAAACATTTAAATCTGAACAACTACCCCATCTAGTGTTCGATTTAGAAGCCTAACTAATGATAGCATTGGACTTTTTCTGTAGCGTTCAGTGTTGCCTCGCCCTGCCTGTCCTTACTCCCGGTCTCTGATCCATTGTCGGTGGCGCCAGCTGGATAATTTATTTGACCTCTGCAGCTCAAGAGAACATTTTAGACAAAGCTCCTTGTGTCTTTGTTCGAATGGTTAGATCTATATGGTTTGACAGGCCAATGAGTTTGTGGTGTAGTCAGAACCCAGGATGATCCTGAGGGCTCTTCTCTGGACTCTCTCTAAGGCCTAGTTCTGTTTCTCAGTGAGGCTGAAATGCCACACAGGAACAGCGTACTCCACCACAGGACAAATGTACAGTACCAGTCAAAAGTTTGGACACACCTACTCATTCAAGGTTTTTTCTTTATTTTTTTACTATTTTCTACATTGAGAATAATGGTGAAGACATCAAAACTATGAAATAACACATATGGAATCATGTAGTAACCAAAAAAGTGGTAAAGAAAGCCACCCCTTGCCTTGATGACAGTTTTGCACACTCTTGGCATTCCCTCAACCAGCTTCATGAGGTGCATTGCACCTGGAATGCATTTCAATTAACAGGTGTGCCTTGTTAAAAGTGAACTTGTCTTTCCTTCTTAATATGTGTGAGACAATCAGTTGTGTTGTGACAAGGTAGGGGTAGTATACAGAAGATAGCCCTATTTGGTAAAAGACCAAGTCTATATTATGGCAAGAACAGCTCAAATAAGCAAAGAGAAACGACAGTCCATCATTATTATAAGAAATTGGTTCCCAAACTTTTTATTGTCTCGTACCCCTTCAAACATTCAACCTCCAACTGGCACCAGGGTCAGCGCACTCTGAAATGTTTTTTTTTGCCATCATTTTAAGCCTGCCACACACACACTATACGATACATTTATTAAACATAAGAATGAGTGTGAGCTCTTATAGGACCAGGGCACAAATAATATAATAACAATCAATAATTTTGCTCTTTATTTAACCATCTTACATATAAAACCGTGTTAATCGAAAATGTTGAATAACTCACCAAATGTGAATGAGAAGGGTATGATTGAAAGGATGCACATAACTCTGCAATGTTGGGTTGCATTGGAGAGAGTTTCAGTCTTAAATCATTTTCCACACACAGTCTGTGCCTGTATTTAGTTTCCATGCTTGTGAGGGCCAAAAATCCACTCTCACATAGGTACGTGGTTGCAAAGGATATCAGTGTCTTAACAGCGCGATTTGCCAAGGCAGGATTCTCTGAGCGCAGCCCAATCCAGAAATCTGGCAGTGGCTTCTGATAAAATACATTTTTCACAGAACCACTTGTTGCAATTTCGATGAGGCTCTCTTGTTCAGATATCGACTGGACTGGAGGCAGAGCATGAAAGGGATAACGAATCCAGTTTGTGTCATCTGTTTCGGGAAAATACCTGCGTAATTGCACACCCAAATCACGCAGGTGCTTCGCTATGTCACATTTGACATGTCCATAAGCTTGAGTTCATTTGCACACAAAAAATCATACAATGATGGAAAGATCTGTGTGTTGTCCTTGTTAATGCAGACAAAGAAGAGCTCCAACTTCTTAATCATAGCCTCAATTTTGTCCCGCACATTGAATATAGTTGTGGAGAGTCCTTGTAATCCTAGATTCAGATCATTCAGGCGAGAAAAAACATTACCCAGATAGGCAAGTTGTGGCCATCGTGCAAGCGGTCAGACAAGTGAAAATGATGGTCAGTAAAGAAAACTTTAAGCTCGTCACTCAATTTTCACTGCAGTGTCCAAAACATCTTTCAAGCTGTCAGGCATTCCCTTGGCAGCAAGAGCCTCTCAGTGGATGCTGCAGTGTACCCAAGTGGCATCGGGAGCAACTGCTTGCATGCGTTACCACTCCACTATGTCTCCCTGTCATGGCTTTTGCGCCATCAGTACAGATATCAACATGAGCAGCAGCTACAGTTTTGCTGCATACGGACCAGTTAATGTGATTGGATGTTAATTATTTGACAAGGTTACCTGTATTTGACATTATGTTGATATTTTGCTGAACACTAGATGGTTTAATTTTATTTTTGGCAGGGAAACGAGGTTACTCAGGCAAGAAAAAATGTCACCCAAATGTATAGCCCCGTTGGAAAATATAAATGGATTGTTTGAAAATGTGAAGAACTGTTGAAAGTCAGTCAATCCGTATAATTGTCAAGAACTTTGAAAAATGATTCAAGTGTAGTTCCAAAAACCATAAAAGCGCTATGATGAACCTGGCTCTCATGAGTACTGCCACAGGAAATGAAGACCCAGAGTTACCATTGCTGAAGAGGATAAGTTCATTTGAGTTACCAGCCTCAGCAATTGCTGCCCAAATAAATGCTTCAGAGTTCAAGTAACAGACACATAAACTGTTCAGAGGAGAATCATGCCTTCCTTGTCGAATTGCTGCAAAGAAACCACTACTAAAGGACATAAATATGAAGAAGATACTTGCTTGGGCCAAGAAACACGAGCAATGGACATTAGACCGGTGGAAATTTGTCCTATGGTCTGCAGTCCAAATTTGAGATTTTTGGTTCCAACCGCCGTGTCTTTGCGAGACGCAGACTAGCTGAACAGATTATCATGTGTGGTTCCCACCGTGAAGCATGGAGGAGGAGGTGTGATGGTGTGTTTTTTTTGCTGGTGATACTGTCTGATTTATTTAGAATTCAAGTTACACTTAACCAGCATGGCTACCACAGTGATACACCATCCCATCGGGTTTGCGCTTAGTGGGACTATCATTTGTTTTTCAACAGGACATTGACCCAACACACCTCCAGGCTGTGTAAGTGCTGTGTAAGGAGAGTGATGGAGTACTGTATCAGATGACCTGGCCTCCACAATCACCCTACCTCAACCCAATTGAGATGGTTTGGGATTAGTTGGACCGCAGAGTGAAGGAATAGCATCAAGGCAAAGGGTGGCTACTTTGAATAATTGAAAATATTAAATACATTTTGATTTGTTTAACACTTTTTGCTTACTACATGATTCCATGTGTTATTTCATAGTTTTGATGTCTTCACTATTTTTCTACAATGTAGAAAATAGTAAAAATAAAGAAAAACCCTTGAATGAGAAGGTTTGTCCAAACTTTTGACTGGTACTGTATGTCTCAGACAGTTTCAGGTTGTCTTTGGGAGTGCCAAACTTCCTCAGGCTTTTGACAATGAACATTCTCTGGTTGGCTTTTTGTGGTTAATGTATTTACCTGCATGTCCCATCTAAAGTCAGCCTGCACCCACAAGCCTATGAGCTTGGTGACTTAGACTATCACATTTCAAGGTAAGATCCAGACTGTGTCCAAGTAACAATGTTTGGGCAAAGGTACAGGACGGCAGGCAGGCTCAGGTCAGGCAGAGGGGTCAAAGCCGGGAATAACTAGAAAACAGGAGCTAAGACAAGACAGGAGCAAGTGGAAAAATGCTGGTAGATTCTACAAACTAAACGAACTGACAACAGACAAACAGAACACAGGTAAAAATACACTGGGGATAACTGGGAAGATGGACGACACCTGGAGGGGGTGGAGACAAGCACAAAGACAGGTGAAACAGATCAGGGCGTGACAGGGACACTTTCCAGCCTAATGCCATTTATGGGGTTCAATTTCATTCTGTTGACCTCTGTCCACTCAGTTAGCTCATCCAAGTCAGTTTGCAGTGAGCTTGGCTTTTTGATTCTCCTGACCTCCAGCATGTTCAGATCATCCACAAACTTTCATCTTTCCGCTTTTGCAGTCAGGGAGGCCTGCTGTTTATCTTGTCCAGGAAGAGAGTGTAAGCCGCAAGACAGTCTTCCACTTACTGCCTCTGGTGCCTCACAGAGTTGGTGATAGATTTTGAGGCAATTCTGCGTGGCCAAATTTGTTTCCATACATTCGTTTCCCCAGCTTTAGCTTATAAGGAGGTAAGGGACACTGGTCTAAGTTGGTATAATGTTGGTGGCTTCGCTTTTGAGAGGGGAACAAAATAGATTTTATTTATTTATTATATTAAGTTAAAATGGTTAATTGTTCATTCAGTATTGTTGTAATTGTCATTATTACAAATATATATAAAAATTGTCTGACTAATCGGTATCGGCTTTTTTTGGTCCTCCAATAATCGGTATCGGCGTTGAAAAATTATAAATCGGTCAACCTCTACTCATTGGTACAACACAAGACATGCAACCAGAGGTTTCTTCGGAGTCCCCAGCTCCAGAACAGAGGCTGGGAAACGCAGAGTAATACATAGAGCCATGACTACATTGAACTCTCTGCCAACCCAGGTAACTCAAGCTAGCAATAAAACCATTAAAAAAAGAGGAAAGATGACCTAAATGCACAAAGGGAACTGTGAAGAGACAGCCATTTTATATAAACTCAGCAAAAAAAGAAACGTCTCTTTTTCAGGACCCTGTCTTTCAAAGATAATTCGAAAAAATACAAATAACTTACAGATCTTCATTGTAAAGGATTTAAACACTGTTTCCCATGCTTGTTCAATCAACAATGAATGAACATGCACCTGTGGAACGGTAGGCAATTAAGGTCACAGTTATGAAAACCTAGGACACTAAAGAGGCCTTTCTACAGACTCTGAAAAACACCAAGAGAAAGATGCCCAGGGTCCCTGCTCATCTGCGTGAATGTGCCTTAGACATGCTGCAAGGAGGCATGAGGACTGCAGATGTGGCCAGGGCAATAAATTGCAATGTCCGTACTGTGAGATGCCTAAGACGGTGCTACAGGGACACAGGACGGACAGCTGATCGTCCTTGCAGTGGCAGACTACGTGTAACAACACCTGCACAGGATCGGTACACCCAAACATCACACTTGTGGGACAGGTGCAGGATGGTAACCACAACTGCCCGAGTTACACCAGGAACGCACAATCCCTCCATCAGTGCTCAGACTGTCCGGCATTAGCCTGAGAGAGGTTGGACTGAGGGCTTGTAGGGACGGTCCTCACCAGACATCACCGGCAACAACGTCGCCTATGGGAACAAACCCACCGTCGCTGGACCAGACAGGACTGGCAAAAAGTGTTCACTGACGAGTCGCAGTTTTGTCTCACCAGGGGTGATGGTCGGATTCTAGTTTATCGTCAAAGGAATGAACGTTACACTGAGGCCTTACTCTGGAGCGGGATCGATTTGGAGGTGGAGGGTCCGTCATTGTCTGGGCAGTGTGTCACAGCATCATCGGACTGAGCTTGTTGTCATTGCAGGCAATCTCAACGCCGTGCGTTACAGGGAAGACATCCTCCTCCCTCATATTTGTTACAGATTGAGAATTGTCCAATGCAGGTGACGTCGCCAATTCTGCTCGGGGGGCTTCAGAGATGTGTGTGAATTTCAACCCCAGGTGGTAAAATTAATAAAGATTACAGGATAAAACAACATGTATTCTCTTTTCTGATTTACTGAAATTAGATACCGTACTCTAATGTTGTCTCTGTATTTTTACCCTATACTTTAAGCTACTCTACACAGTGGACCTGTTGTTCAGACTCCTCCATTGAGGATTGCATTTAAACTTGTTGTCAATGGTAAATATTTTTTGTCACATTTTTCCTCAGCTGCCATGATAGAACAATGATTTAGATTATCCTTTTGAAAGGTGACTTGGTTTCCTCCTCTGTTCGTTGTGACTGTTCGGTTTTTCTCTCTATGTTGCAGTTCAATAAACAAAAGTATTGGGGGCTCTCGTGTCTACAGCAAGACCAAATCTTAACTTGGCAAGGAAGCCTGCTCAGGTAAATAAAATACAGGCTAACCTGTCAAAAGCTTGGTTTGTGTTGGTCTGTTTTTATAACAGTATAACCTTAAATAATCTGAAAGAAACTACATATTTTTTTTAGAGACACAAAATGGGTGTAGCCCAGCCAAGTTCACTACAGCCTCTGTGAGTGCCCCCACCCATGCTATGGTCTCTGTGAGTGCCCCCTTCCCCTACACAGCATCTGTGAGTGCTACAATCTCTGCACCGCTGTCTTCAAGTGGGATTTTTCCTACTACACTGTTGTCATTTTAGAACTAATGCCTAGAACTTACATAAATCCAAACATGATGGAGAAGAACAATTGTGTTTTCTATGTCACATGACGGTATTGTCAGTATTCATCTAATTGTTTTTATTTATTTCCTTTGTAATTTCAGCATGATGTGCCTAAGAAGCTTGTTCAGGTAAATATTGTATGGCTTAACCTGTCAAGAGCTTGTTTACCCTGAATTAATTTTCATATTAGGTTACATAATAATCTTCTGCCATTTCCCCTTTCTCCCGGCTCCTCTCCAGCCTGCTACGGGCCTCTGTTGAGACTACCTCACCTTTCTCCCAGACCCCCTCTGCTACAGCCTCTGTGAAGTCCACCACCGCCTCTGTTGTCTCTCAGGGCACCGCCAGCTCTGCTAGAGCCTCTGTAAATGCTCTCCTTTGCTATAGCCTCTAAGAGAAACCTCTGTACATAATACACATGTCATTTCATAACTAATATTAATACATCCATTGAAACAAAACTACGTGTCAGTGTTTTGATTTGACAAAGATATTGTGAGTAATAATACTCATACATTTTTGTCTTGTTTTGCATTTTCAAGCAGACTGTAAAGACCATTCAGGATATGGACCCTGACTTGAAGTAGACTGATTTTGAGGACTATTTAATGGATCCCACAGTTGTAGTCTTCTGGATGACTTCTCTGCTGCCAGCCCCCCCCAGGCTGCTCCCAATACAGCCCAACCTGCTTCATCTAGTGCCAAGTCTGCTACCACCAGTACCTGTCCTGCTTCCCCCACAGCCCAGTCTGCTGCCAGTCCACTCCACCCATGCAAAAAATGTGATTGACTTCCATATAGATTATTATTATAAAAAAATCATATAACCTTTATTTAAGTCGGCAAGACTCTGACTCTGCTGTATTCTAAAATAAGGGTCTCAATCAGATCTAGGGCTAACCCGTGGTTGCTCATGTGTCACAACCACTCCCTTTCTTCCCACTGGTACACACTGGTTGAATCAACGTTGTTTCCACGTCAATGCATAAAAATGACGTTGAACCAACGTGGAATAGACGTCGAACTGACATCTCTTCTCGGTGGGTTATTATCCCTACCCAGTTAGAAGTTCATAACGGCGATAGAAAGTCTAGGCTATTGCATCATTTTCATGTTAACTTGGATGGGTGGACTTAAAATGGAACTGACAGCATTTGAACTACTTTGTAGATATGAAACAAACAGACAATCATAATATCAAATTCTCAGTTTATGCTTAAAAAACGACTTTATAAGAGGTTTTAAAAATAGGTTCCATGATGTACAGTAAAGCATTGTTGGCAGAATAGATGGATGCAGTTCAATGCATGATTAATATAATTCACCAATTCATCAAACTAGTGAAGACAATAATCACAAGTCAGCCATAATGTGGCTAATAGGATAGTGCACTTGTGTCAAACACATGGCCAGCGGCCGAATAGGACACACGAGCGAGCGAGTATAAATTAGTCAACAGTTGAGTCATCTACTTTCGGAAATTACAGCCTGATGCGCTAGCATTGGTGAATTCAACTTTAATTGCGCGCGTTTCACGTGTCCAGTTTACAGCGCACAGCTGGGGGAAAGTGTGCAGACACATGCCACAGTCTTGCTAGACTACTAAAATGTTGCAGTCTGGCTTCGGTTTTTAAAGCTTGACAATGAATAACCAAAAAACTAAACCTGCAACAAAATAGCATGCAAAGGAGAAACATGTAGGCCTATTAGGGCAACATTTGAGCAGTAGCCTATGTTGGCTACTCAACTCCAATACATTTTGAGTGCATCATACAGCAATGTTGCATTCAACCGCACTGGTGAACCTATAGCTATGTTTTTGTTATTTGGAGTTAATAAATGCTTTTTGATTAGGATCGCAGCATATTATGCACATCTGCAAGCATAGTAGCAAAGGCTGGGCAAACATTATTTCTCTCTCTTTTTAAAAAAAAAATATGATAAAATGTTATATACAGCATCCAATGTACATAAGTGGACATTATAAAGTGCCATATTTTTCAGTAGCTACAGCTAGAGAATCATGGGTCATTTGGTTAGCTAGCAAGAAATGTGGATTGCTTTGTTAAAGGCGCTGTATGGTCAATTTGAAGTCTGCATTGGCCATGCAGCATTTACTGTGATACGGCCTCTGCAGAAGTCAGGCCATTCATATTTCTTGTGCTTCTCCGAGCAGCGCAGAGCTGTTGTGAAGGAAGTAAGTTTGTGTTTATTCAGGACCTCCCGCCCTCATCTACCGTCAACCAATCATGTCAATGCAGAGCTATACGTAGCCCTCGGATTGTAACAACATGTTCACATTTGGCCTCAGCGTGCCCCAGGAGGCTCCGCAATTGTGTCACACCATCCATACGGCGTCGCCGACCACATTTCTGGATCACGCTAGCTAGAGTATGTGGAGACCTCGTCAAACTCCATATTAATGGGCAGCTGGTCCCCTCTTTGCGGCTATAACAGCCTTCACTGTTCTGGGAAGGCTTTCCACTAGATGTTGGAACATTGCTGCAGGAACTTTCTATCATTCATCCACAAGAGCATTAGTCAGGTCGGGCACTGATGTTGGACGATTAGGCCTGGCTCGCAGTCTGCTTTCCAATTAATCCCAAAGGTGTTTGATAGGGTTAAGGTCAGGGCTCTGTGCAGGCTAGTCAAGTTCTTTCACACTGATCTCGTCAAACCATTTCTGTATGTACCTCACTTTCCTGTTTCAGCATGACAATGCCCCCATGCACGAAGGGCCTTCCCCAAACTGTTGCCACAATGTTGGAAGCACATAATGGTCTAGAATGTCATTGTATGCTGTATTGTTAAGATTTCCCTTCACTGGAACTAAGGAGCCAAGCCAGAACCATGAAAAACAGCCCCAGACAATTAATCATCCTCCACCAAACTTTACAGTTGGCAATATGCATTTGGGCAGGTAATATTCTCCTGACATCCGCCAAACCCGGATTCGCCTGTCAGACTGCCAGATGGTGAAGCGTGATTCATCACTCCAGAGAACGTGTTTCCACTGCTCCAGAGTCCAATGGCGGCGAGCTTTACACCACTCCAGCCAACACTTGGCATTGAGCATGATGATCTTAGGCTTGTGTGTGGCTGCTCAGCCATGGAAACCCATTTCATGAAGCTCACGACAGACAGTTATTGTGCTGACGTTGTTTCCAGAGGCAGTTACAGTTAACCGGGGCAGCTCTATCAGGGCAGAAATTTGATGAACTGAACTCACATTGAATGTCACTGATCTCTTCAGTACGGGCCATTCTACTGCCAACGTTTGTCTATGGCGATTGCATGGGTGTGTCATCAATTTTATACACCTGTCAGCAATGGGTGTGGCGAAATAGCTGAATCCACTTATTTGAAGGGGTGTCCACATACTTTTGTAGTGTAGCTAGCTATGACTGACTGTTATCCACAGTTATCATATCTCTTAGTTGTCAATCAAATGTATTTGGCATCGATCAAATGGGCGGGCGGGTAGGCAGGCAAGTTCCCATTAAGTTGTCAAAATGTAGGTTGGGACAAGCATGTATTGGAAGGCATGCTGCAGAAGGACGAACAGGCTACTGTGTATTTACCGTAATTTATCAGTGCAATTTTGACAGCAAACTATCTTAAAACGTTTTAGAGGGTTTATCTAATGTTACCTCGTTTGATTCTAGCTCATCTCACTCTGGCTAGCATTAGTTGTTGATCTTGTTGATGTGCATAGGCAACTGAGGGGGAGAGAGAGCCTGCCTTTTTAATGGTTGTTTAAATCAATAGGACTGAAGTTCCCAAATGTACGAGGACTCGTGTCCATGGTATTTTACATATTGACAGAAATCCATTCACGTGTATTTTGTGGCTTTTGGAGAATGTGTTCATTCTGATGATCTAAAGTCACGCTGTTGCTACTGCTTGTAAACACACAGTCCAGTTCAAAGTGAATGATTGTCTGCGTAAACTCCTGTCCTGGACAAGACAGATGTTTTTATTAGGTTTTATTTACTGCAGTGTCTATTAATGGTCTGAATGCACAGCCACTTTCACACTCTATATTGCTATAGAATTTTCACAAATGCCTTACTATATGTCATTCCCAAACATTCTATGAATTTATGAAAACCATATCTAAGTGCATGCTTGTCAGAAAATGTAAAAAGATTTGAATAAGTATTTAATGCTGCTTAAACGCTGTCAGTTCCACTTTAATGCCTATCAGTCTAATCAGGAGTAAGACCTGTAGCCTTCAATAGAATACCACGCATTCAGGTGTTGTTGATTGAATCGAGCCCTAGAATGTTCCGATTGATTTTTTTCCTCTGTTTGCATGGATGTTGTCATATGTTTGGATCCTGCTGTGTTATTCACTCAGAAGCAGCTAGTTGCCATACCCACTCATTACCTTGGACCCCTAGGGGCTGTGTGTCCGTGTAAAGTTTCACATTTGTCATTAAGAAACATCTTTCTATATTTCAACCAATTCTTTGAAATATTTTGGATTGTATGTCAATCATTCTACACCTTTAATGAATCAAATATTGTCAAACATCCCACTGGGCACACACTGGTTGAATCAACGTTGTTTCCACGTCTTAAAACATTTCATTACGTTGAACCAACGTGGAATAGATGTTGAATTGACGTATGTGCCCAGTGGGACGTGATGTATTTATAATTACATCAGCCAATATGCAGTCCACAAGAAACCGCAACAGATAACTGATCGTTTAAGATAATAATTCCATAAACAAGGTAATGGGAGAATATTACAGTAATAAAGCAACCTCATTAGAACAACACTTCTATTTGTTATGATTATGCTACAATAATCGTTCCACTAACTCAAGTGATCTTAAGTTCACCAATGTGAATAATAACACTTTTGGAGACTATAGTGGTTGTTTGGGAATGTTATTTCTGGCCAGGGGATGGGATTCGAAATGGGGACCTTCAGGTCCACTCTTCCCCTTCCACTCTTCCTCATTGTTGTTCAACTTATCATAATAAATAATGAAGAACAAACACTTATATTAAGATTTATTTTCCTTTGTTCTCTATTTTTCATAATGTTTCCTCCCTCCCCTCCCCCCCACCCAAAATGTATGATGCATGACTTTAAGTCGCTTTGGATAAATTGTATATATTATTGTATTAAGTGACTAGTGTTCCATTATTAAAGTGGCCAGTGATTTCACGTCTATGTATATAGGGCAGCAGCCTCGAAGGTGCAGGGTTACGTAATCCGGTGGAAGCCGCATAGTGATAGCTATTTAACAGTCTGATGGCCTTGAGATAGAAGCTGTTTTTCAGTCTCTCGGTCCCAGTTTGATGCACCTGTACTGACCTCGCGTTCTGGATGATAGCGGGGTGAACAGGCAGTGCCTCGGGTGGTTGTTGTCCTTGATGATCTTTTTGGCCTTCCTGTGACATCGGGTGCTGTAGGTGTTTTGCCCCCGGTGAAGCATTGGGCAGACCCAGTTGCACAGGGCCGGGTTCAGACCCAGGGCCCTGAACTTAATGATGAGCTTGGAGGGTACTATGTTGAATGTTGAATGCTGAGCTATAGTCGATGAACAGCATTCTTACATAGGTATTCCTCTTGTCCAGATGGGATAGGGCAGTGTGCACTGCAATGGCGATTGCATCATCTGTGGATCTATTGGGGTGGTAAGCAAATTGAAGTGGGTCTAGGATGTCAGGTAAGGTAGAGGTGATATGATCCTTAACTAGCCTCTCAAAACCCTTCATGATGGCAAAAGTGAGTGCTACGGGGCGATAGTCATATAGTTCAGTTACATTTTTTGCTTTCTTGGGTACAGGAACAATGGTAGACATCTTAAAGCAAGTGAGGACAGCAGACTGGGATAGGGAAAGATTGAATATGTCAGTAAACACTCCAGCCAGCTGGTCTGCGCATGCTCTGAGGACGAGGCTAGGGGTGCCGTCTGAGCCGGCAGCCTTGCGACGGCTAACACATTTAAATGTCTTACTCACGTCGGCCACGGAGGAGAGTCCACAGTTCTTGGTAGCGATCCGCGTTGGTGGCGCTGTGTTATCCTCAAAGCGGGTGAAGAATGTGTTTAGCTTGTCCGGAAGCAAGATGTCGGTGTCTGCGACATGGCTGGCTTTCCCTTTGTAGTCCGTGATTGTCTGTAGAACCTGCCACGTACGTCTCATGTCTGAGCTGTTGAATTGCAACTCCAATTTGTCTCTATGCTGACGTTTTGCCTGTTTGATTATCTTACGGAGGGAATAACTACAGTGTTTGTGTTTGGCCATATTCCCAGTCACCTTGCCATGGTCAATTGCAGTGATTTGGGCTTTCAGTTTTGCGCGGATGCTTGCATCTATCCACGGTTTCTGGTTAGGGTAGGTGTTAATAGTCACAGTGGGTACAACATCTCCTATACACTTCCTGATAAACTCAGTCCCCATATCCGTGTATTCGTCAATGGTATTCTCAGAGGCTACCCAGTATATATCCCAATCCGCGTGATCAAAACAATCTTGAAGCATGGACTCCGATTGGTCAGACCAGCGTTGAATAGTCCTTAGCACGGGTACTTCCTGTTTGAGTTCTGCCTATAGGAAGGGAGGAGCAAAATTGAGTCGTGATCAGATTTGCCGAAGGGAGGGTGGGGGAGGTCCTTGTAGGCATTTCGAAAAGTTGAGTAGCAGTGGTCTATTGTTTTCTCAGAGCGAGTGCTACAGTCAATGTGTAGGTAGAACTTCGGTAGTGTTCCCCAGCTACAATAAATGCGGTATCAGGATATGTGGTTTCCAGTTTGCATAAAGTCCAGTGAAGTTCTTTGAGGGCTGTTGTGGTGTCGGTTTGAGGGGGAATATACAAGCTGTGACTATAACCGAAGATAATACTCTTGGTAGGTAATACGGTCTGAATTTGATTGTGAGGTATTCTAGGTCGGATTAACAAAATGACTTGAGTTTCAGTATGCTATCACAATCACACCATGAGTAGTTAATCATAAAACATACACCCCCGCCTTTCGTCTTCCCGGAGAGTTCTTCATTCCTGTCTGCACGATGTACTAAAAACCCAGCTGGCTTTATGGACAAAGAGAGTATATCCAGAGAGAGCCATGTTTCCATGAAACAGAGTATGTTACAATCCCTGATGTCTTTCTGGAAGAAGATTCTCGCCCTGAGCTCGTCTACTTTATCATCCAGAAACTTTAGCGTGTAATATACTCGGAAGTGGTGGATGGTGTGCACGCCTCCTGAGATTCCGACTAGAAGTCCACTCCAAATACCTATTCTCCACCTGCGGTGTTTTGGATCAGCCTCTGGAATCAGTTCAATTTCCCTGGGGGTACGAACAAAGGATCCAAATCCGGGAAGTCATATACCTGGTCGTAATACTGCAAAGTTGCTTAGGACCTTGAAGCAGAGCTGCCCTATCTGTCAGCGCCATCTCGCCAAACCAGGGGATCAGTCTGGCACCCAACTGTGCACTGTGTCTAACAGAAAAACAGGGTCAACAATTTTCTCATCACCCCTCAATTATAAACATAGTTCAAAAAATGATGTAGCTATTGTCGTTTGGAATCTTATTCTATGCTTTACAAATGTAGACTATGTAGCTCCAGATTGGATTAGATTCAGGCAATGCAACTGACTACAAAAATCTACGCAAACAAATTGTGACATGTCGTAGCTGAATCAGAATTAGTTAGGTAACATAGATAAATAAGATGTTTTATTTTATACTTGTCATTAGAATGTCTTCTTTTGGACTATACTGATAGCAGTTGCCTTCTCCTTTCTTCTCAGCTAGGGCTTAGTCACTTGGGGCCCAGAGAGGGGAGAGGTCAGGCTTGTCTTCATATGTCAATGTATCTGTTAAACCATGTGGTGCTATGCAGAATATCAGAAGGGGAGGAGGACAGAATGGAACATTGTCTTCTTATGGGAATGTGTCTGTAACTATTGTATGTCCCCTCTGAGGTTACCCTTATCTTGACCTAGTATATGGCTATGAGATACTCCTCTTTCAAGTAAAAGGTTCTTTGTAATGTTCCTAAGATCTGTGGTTCGTCATGTGAGTTGAGAGGGGTGTATCTTGGCTATAAAAGATACTAAGTATTCTTTTTTAAGGCACTCTCAGAGAATTCAGTTATAGACACTGAATTGATCTGAGAGTCAAAGGGCTATGGTGAAGCTCATATAATTAAAGATGGACTTTAAAATATAACTCTGACTTGTGTGTGGTTTGCTCTCTCATCATTTAGTAATACAGGAAATTACCACGACACATGTTTAGCTACAGCCTTGGTTTGATTTTGGTTTGTTGCTGCTAGCTAGTACACTGTTGTAGTAGGAAACAACTTTGCCATCATTATAATGTTATCAAATTTACTTAAGAGAGATCGCAAAGTTGCCAATAACTAGCAAAGTTTGTCAGAAATAGCTAATGCTAATGTTAGCTTGCTAGCTAAATGTTGGTGGTGTCCCCTCAACCTTAGATAGCTAGCTGACTAAAGTTATGCTGCATCTAAAGCCAGTCTGGTGACATCCCAATCAATGCAAAAGGTTTTCCTACTTATTATTTGCCTTCTTTTGAAAAGTGTATCGTGTTTCCAAACTGAGTTGTATTGAGCTAGCCAGCTACCTAACAAGCTAGCAAACTTCAGTCAGCCTGACACTCTGGCTAGCATTATGATAGTGATAATAATTACCAAAATGTACACATAACCAGATACAAAACCAGCAGTGTCTAGATACTCACCACCATCAGTCATGGGTTTGGCCATTGACAGCCAGCAGAAGTGGTAGTGTCGGAGGTCGTCTGGCCATCTATCAAGATTATGTGAACTGCATTCACAGTTAGCATCAACATGTCATCTGGAAGCCGATCTCCACTTTAAAGTTGGAAAAACATTCCTAAGCAAAATGTGCGTTGCACACAAGGCTAGCGTTACTAGTGCAGACTTGAGGACCGACAAACTCCAATCACCTATTCCGCATGTAGGATCCTTCGGCAGGGCATGCAAACCATAGATTGCTGTGCATCCTGGAAGTGTGCACTTTCGAACCCGGAGGCATGGTCTTGGGTAACACTGTTAGCTCCTACTACTACTAACTCTAATAATTAACTAGAATCTAGTGGATACATTGCTACTGCTACTAGAACTTTACTGAATATGCTAATGAATGGAACATTCGTAGAGGGCTTTTTCACTCAGTCTCAAAGAGGATAATTTGCACATGGAGCTTGGGCAATGCCATCCCATGTTTTGGGCAAAGGGGGAATGAATTGTTGACATAATTGTGATGACAGTCACAACCACTAAACTCTGTTTGGACAAGACTGACTTTATGATCAAAATTATCCTATTTACACTTTGTAGTCAATTTTGACTCTAGAATAAATGTTTGATCGATGCCATGACACATAGGACAAGTAGCTTTTTGATTCAGTTGCTCTTTAATTTCACATGGAATGCGAAATACATTTCAAACCTATCAGGAGACATAATATAGTCAGGAGGGGTCCCGATCTCAATAAAACATAGAATGTCCAAATGGCTTAATTGTTCCCAAGAACCATTGTCCATAAGCAAACATTAAAATCTATATTCTCAGTGCAACTGATCAGTTATAAACAATGCATAGAAGCTATCCGCAGAATTTAACTTCAGAGAAATAGAAGAATAGATAGAAGAATACCTGCACATGTCTTGCACTAGCTTGAGATAAGATCTCTCTAGTTTGAAAATCGTGGCAGCTTGATATAAAAGTCAGTTTCCGAATTCAGGAAGTTGTCACTGAAAATGTAGAGCTTTTAGCTCCATGACAGAATTATTATGTCCTAGCTGTGCCTCTTAACTTGCAAATGAGGCACGTGATTGACTGTCATGCACATGTATCCTTTTTACCTGGCTGGCTTATGTTGTGTTAGCTTGAGATCACAGCATGTATTTATAGCCACATTTGCATAGTCAGATGGCTCCTTCAGCTGCTTGAAAGACAAGAGCCAACAGTGATGTAAAATTAAGCGAAACCATAGGACTCTGGTCAAAAGTAGTGCACTATATAGGGGATAAGGTGCCATTTGTAGGGCTAGTATACTTTTATTTTGTATGATGTCACTTACTGTATAACAAATTGATTGAAAGAGAAAACGAGCGTTTTGTATTTCAGCCATTTTTACACTAAAGTGGCTGTGCTGCCCTCCAGCTGGGCATCCAAAGTGCACAAGGGAGAAATGATGACATCATTGATAACAACCTATTCCAGCGTAAGAGACAGGCAATCAACAGCACTTGATTTGCACCCTTCTGAAATTAGCATACATCATTTCAGATAGGGCGGAAATGTGTTGAAATGCAAAACACAAGAACAAATTCACTTGAAAACCCCAAATCAATCTTGATCTAATCACAGGATATTAACTAGGCTGCTAATTGCCTCGGATCACCAGAAGGACTTTGGAAATAGCGCTCTCTCAGTGGTGTGTGAGTAACCTGTAATTAACTGTCCTGATCTTGCTGCATTATAGTACCTCCCATGGGAGTGCAGACATTAATGGCCAGGGATTCATTCATCAAGGTGTTTGTGCTGGCAGGAGACCTTCAACAACTTTATAATTATGATCATATCACAGGATACCATACAGAGGTATTGAGGTCAAACTAGACATTTTGACTAATCATGGTCCTTCAATGTGATTCACTGTTTTTAGAACACCTTGTAGTCAGTTTCCCCCATTGGTGAAAGAAAACAAGAAGGCCTTATTTCACTTTTGCATAGAGCCAGCTCATGTTTTGAGTGGCAGGCTTAATGTCAGTGATTGCCCAGCACATTTGATTGGGAGTTTAATAAACCCAGGCAGGCTCACCTCTGGCCTTTAACATTCCAAGGCGGTAGGCTATTTACCAGGGTTTCTGAATAGCAATGGAACTTAGGCTTTAACGATGCATCGTTCCTACAACAGCTAAAGATGTAATGTACGTTTCCCAAAACACCACTCAGAGAGAACGTCCACTAAGTGCGTCGTTAGACCTTCTGTTGATACTGATTGGATCGAAAGAAACAACCCATGTCACGAATTATCGTGAAATAGACACAAATGACTTATGCAAAATTCATGACAGACACATTAAAAAGTAAATGTTTTCATGTCCACCACACGATTTTGTATACAGTGCATTTCAATCAAAGAAAAAGGCAGTAGGTTACAGAAACTTTAGGAGGAAGGTTGGTCAGGGAGTCTGGGTGTGGTTATAACGCTAAGGTCTAGCAACCCAAATGATGGACAACCGTTAGAATTTTTGTTATTTAGCAACTTTGCAAGTACTTACTGATTTGAACTACATAGCTAGCATGTTAGCTAACCCTAACCTTAACCCCTAACCTAAACCCCCAGACAAGCTAACATTAGCCACAACAAATTGGAATTCATTATGAAGAAAATTGTGTACTGGACATGAATGCGTTATTAAGAAGAACACAGTGTGGTGGACACTAAAAAGTTTAGTAATAAAATCATGTGGTGGGCACGAATAAGTAACTTGAGTCCATTTCACAAAAATCTGTGATAGTATTGAAAGAAAAGCTGCAGTGCTCTTGGATAAGCTTTCTCCATTCAAATCTTACATTAACATTTGAATTACTCCACAATACTGATGACGGATCAGCTTCTAGAGAGATATTACCACCTATGTCTGCAAATATTAAGGTGGCTTACTATGCACATCATTGCGCACATGTTGTTTCACACCAAATATATTGAGGCAAAAAGTACAGATTATTGGCAAAATTTAACTCAATTGATTGAACATAAAATGTACACTACCGGTCAATAGTTCATTTAAGGGTTTTTCTTTATTTTTACATTGTAGAATAATAGCGAAGAAATAACACATATGGAATCATGTAGTAACCAAAAAAGTGTTAAACAAATCAAAATATATTTTAGATTTTAGATTCTTCAAAGTAGCCACCCTTTGCCTTGATGACAGCTTTGCACACTCTTGAAATTCTCTCAACCAGCTTCACCTGGAATGCTTTTCCAACAGTCTTGAAGGAGTTCCCACATATGCTAAGCATTTGTTGGCTGCTTTTCCTTCACTCTACGGTCCGACTCAACCAAAACCATCTCCATTTGGTTGAGGTTGGGGGATTGTGGAGTCCAGGTCATTTGATGCAGCACTCCATCACTCTCCTTCTTGGTAAAATAGCCCTAACACAGCCTGGAGGTGGTTGGGTCATTGTCCTGTTGCAAAACAAATGATAGTCCCACTAAGCCCAAACCAGATGGGATGGTATATTGCTACGGTGGGAAATACACATGCGGAGATCATCCGTTCACCCACACTACGTCTCACAAAGACACAGTGGTTGGAACCAAAAATCTTCAATTTGGACTCTAGACCAAAGGACAAATTTCCACCTGCCTAATGTCCATTGCTCGTGTTTCTTGGCCCAAGCAAGTCTCTTCTTCTTATTGGTGTCCTTTAGTAGTGGTTTCTTTGCAGCAATTCGACCATGAAGGCCTGATTCACACACTCTCTTATGAACAGTTGATGTTGAGATGTGTCTGTTACTTGAACTCTGTGAAGCATTTATTTGGGCTGCAATTTTTGAGGCTGATAAGTCTAATGAACTTATCCTCTGGAGCAGAGGTAACTCTGGGTCATCAATTAATGTGGCGGTCCTCAAAAAAGCCAGTTTCATCATAGCACTTGATGGTTTTTGTGACTGCCCTTGAATAAACTTTCAAAGTTCTTGACATTTTCTGTACTGACTGACCTTCATGTCTTAAAGTAATGATCGACTGTCATTTCTCTTTGCTTATTTGAGCTGTTCTTGCCATAATATGGACTTGGTCTTTTACCAAATAGGGCTATCTTCTGTATATCCCCCCCCCCCCCCCCCCACCCCCACCTTGTCACAACACAACTGATGGGCTCAAAAGTATTAAGAAGGAAAGAAATTCCACAAATGAACTTTTAACAAGTGTTAATTGAAATCAAATAACATTTTATTGGTCACATACACATGGGTAGCAGATGTTAATGCCAGTATAGCGAAATGCTTGTGCTTCTAGTTCCAACAGTGCAGTAATATCTAACAAGTAATCTCACAATTCCCAACAACGACTTAATACACACAAATCCAACAAGTAATCTAACAACTACCTAATACACACAAATCTAAAGGGGTGAATGAGAATATGTACATGTAAGTATATGGATGAGCGATGGCTGAGCGGAATAGGCAAGGTGCAGTAGATGGTATAAAATATGGTATATACATGTGATATGAGTAATGTAAGATATGTAGACATTATTAAAAAGTGGCATTGTTTAAAGTGACTCGATATCCATTTATAAAAGTGTCCAGTGATTGGGTCGCAATGTAGGCAGCAGCCTCTCTGAGTTAGTGATTGCTGTTTAGCAGTCTGATGGCCTTGAGATAGAAGCTGTTTCTCAATCTCTCGGTCCCAGGTTTGATGCATAGCGGTGTGAACAGGCAGTGGCTCGGGTGGTTGTTGTCCTTGATGATATTTTTGGCCTTCCTGTGACATCGGGTGCTGCGGGTGTCATGGAGGGCAGATAGTTTGCCCCTGGTAATGCGTTGTGCAGACCGCAACACCCTCTGGAGAGCCTTGCGGTTGAGGGCGGAGCAGTTGCCGTACCAGGCTGTAATACAGCCCGGCAGGATGGTCTCGATTGTGTTTCTGTAAAAGTTTGTCAGGGTTTTGGGTGACAAGCCACATTTCTTCAGCCTCCTGAGGCCATCTTGAAGCATATGGGGACAACAGACTGGGATAGGGAGCGATTACATATGTCCGTAAACACACCAGCCAGCTGGTCTGCGCATGCTCTGAGGACGCAGCTAGGGATGCCATCTGGGCCAGCAGCCTTGCAAGGGTTAACGTATTTAAATGTTTTACTCGCGTCAGCCACTGAGAAGGGACGCAGTCTTTGCTAGCCAGCCATGATGCTGGCACTGTATTATCCTCAAAGCGGGCAAAGAAGGTGTTTACTTTGTCTGGAAGCGTGACATCGGTATTCGTGACGTGGCTGTTTTTGTTTTTGTAGTTCGTGATTTTCTGTAGACCCTGCCACATACGTCTCGTGTCTGAGCCATTGAATTGCGCCTCTACCTTGTACCTGTACCGGCATTTAGCTTGTTTGATTGCCTTGCGGAGGGAATAACTACACTGTTTATATTCAGCCATATCACCAGGCCTCTTTCCATGGTTAAATGTGGTGGATTGCGCTTTCAGTTTTTCGCGAATGCCACCATCCATCCACAGTTTCTGGTTAGGGTAGGTTTAAATAGTCACAGTGGGTACGACATCTCCAATGCACTTATTCGGGGCGGCAGGGTAGCCTAGTGGTTAGAGCGTTGGACTAGTAACCGAAAGGTTGCAAGTTTGAAACCCCGAGCTGACAAGGTACAAATTTGTTGTTCTGCCCTTGAACAGGCAGTTAACCCACTGTTCCTAGGCTGTCATTGAAAATAAGAATTTGTTCTTAACTGACTTGCCTAGAAAGGTTAAATATAAAAATGTATAAAATGCACACTCACTGAGTCAGCGTATAGATCAATGTTGTTCTCTGAGGCTGACTGAAACATATTCTAGTCTGTGTGATCAAAACAATCTTGGAGCGTTGCTTCTGATTGATCAGACCGTTGTTGAATGGTTATTGTCACTGGTACAACCTGTTTGAGTTTCTGCCTATAAGCCAGGATGAGCAAGATGGCGTCATGGTCGGATTTGCCGCAGAAGTTAGAGTAGCAGTGGTTGAGAGTATTAGCCCTACGTGTCGTGCAATCAATATGCTGATAGAATTTAGGTTGATCTCAAATTTGCTTTGCTACAATAGACGCAGCCTCCCGGGTATATAGTTTCCAGTTTACATAGAGTCCAGTGAAGTTCCTTGAGGGCCGTCTTGGTATTCGCTTGAGGGGCGATGTACACAGCTGTGACTATAACTGACGAGAATTCTCTTAGTAGGTAGAATGGCCGGCATTTGATTGTAAGGAATTCTAAGATGCAACAGCGCCTCTTCAATATCAGGATTCTGAAAAAATGTGTCTTGGCCCCTAAGACCCTCACAAACTTTTACAGATGCATCATGTCGGGCTATATCATCACCTGGTACGGCAAATGCACCTCCCGCAACCACAAGGCTCTCCAGAGGGTGATACGGTCTGCTCAACGCATCACAGAGGGAACACTGCCTGCCCTCCAGGACACCGACAGCACCCAATCACACAGGAAGGCCCAGAAGATCATCAAGCACCTGAACCACAGCCTCTATTATCCAAAAGGCGAGGTCAGTACAGGTGCATCAAAGCTGGGACCGAGAGACTGAAAAACAGCTTCTATCTCAAGGCCATCAGATTGTTAAATAGCCTTCACTAACCGGCCTCCACCCAGTACCCTGCCCTGAACTTAGTCACTGTCACTAGTAGGTTACCACCCGGTTACTCAACCGTGCACCTTAGAGTCTGCTGCCTCATGTACATAGACATGGAATCACTGGTCAATTGAATAATGGAACACTGGTCACTTTAATAATGTTTGCATACTGTTTTACTCATTTCATATTAACATACTTGATTCTAGTCTATGACTTCCTATTACACTATTGGTGTATATATAGACTATTCTATCCTACGTATTCTACATACAGTAAATATTCTATGCACATACTGTCTGTAATGTCTATACATCCCATCACATATATACAGTGCATTCAGATTTCTTTCATTACGTTACAGTATTATTCTAAAATGGATTAAATAAATGTTTTGCCTCAATCTACACACAGTACCACATAATGACAAAGGGAAAACAGGTTTAGATTTTTTTGCAAATGTATTAAAAATAAAAAACAGAAATACCTTATTTACATAAGTATTCAGAACCTTTGCTCTGCTCTGTCTGCTGTGTTTACGCCCTGCAGGAGATTTGTGGGCAGAGTAGGTGAAGTGGGCGGAGCTGGGAGGGTCGTCAGTGCTGATGGGGCACACCTGTGAAAGCTCAGCTGTGGCATAAAGCCACTGTTTCCCCATTCAGCAAGAGATCTCTCGCCATACATACCTTTGGTTGTTTTGTTGTGGCTTTGGCAGTTGACACTGACCTTCATGCCTCATCTGATTATTGTTGTGAGGGTTTATTCATGGAATAAATTAATTGTTATGCCTTTACTCGGTGTGTGGTTTCCAATTGTTTGTTACAAGCTTGAGCCAGGTTGTAACAAGTGGGGCTCATCTGGCATCTGTGTAATTGCTCCCTGAAATTGCATTTGTTTGGTAGCATTTGCTAACTGGTTATTAAGGTGGTATTTCAAAGTAAAATGCTTTGTGATTATTGTCTGGCTAACCTTTCTGTCTATGGGGTTAGGTTGTGGGCACTACTGTGATTGGGAGTTACATAGTGTGGTACATGTACAAAGCATGTGACATTTGTACACTGCCTGTTGCTACACGCCTGTGATTTGTGTTGGTGTGGAAGTAGGGTTGGTTTGTGCTGCAGTGGAGAGAGGCCCACAGTTTATCTCCATCCTCTGTTCCGGTTGGAGTTCCTGCTTTGCTCATTGTTGGGACATCAAGTTAGTGTTTGTGCGGTGTTAACAGTGCGAGATTGTTGGGGTAGCATGGATTGACTACCTGGACTCGTCTTCTCCCCTGATAGGTTTAGCAACGTGTGTCCCTTATGACACACATTGGGCAGTGTTGGCTCTTTATTTTTGTGTGGTGATCATGGCTGGAGCAGATGTTTCGCTAGCACATCCGTGGCTCAGAGGGATAACCAGCTTGCTGGGAGCTTTTTCTGTGACAGCGGGCTAAAGTACATAAATACCCACCACCAGTAACTGCATGAAGTCTAGGGTTGAGCTAGTAATAAGCCTTGGGGAAGCGCTTTGTTTTTTTTCTCTCCTGTGTGGTTGACACTGTGCTTCTGTTTTGTTTGGTGTACAACATTTGGGCGAGAGCAGGTTGTTGTTCGTCCATAGCTGGTTGACTGTTTGACTATGGCTAACATTGAGGAATTCTTCCAAGTCCTGAGGGAGGAGCTTCTGGATTGCTATACAAAAGACCAATTGTGACACATAACATTGAGATTGATAAACGTCTGAAAGGGACTTAACCTGTATAGGACTGGGGTGCCGCTAGCGGCACTCCTCCCACATTCCACTGAAAAGCCAGGGCGCGAAATTCAAAAGAAATATTTTTTTTAAATATTTAACTTTCACACATTAACAAGTCCAATACAGCTAATGAAAGATACAGATCGTGTGAATCCAGCCAACATGTCCGATTTTTAAAATGTTTTACAGGGAAGACACTATGTAAATCTATTAGGTAAACACCTTAGCAAAAGAGACCATTTTTTCTTTGTCCACCAACACCACTAGCTATCACCAATTCGGCTAAACTAAGATATTGATAGCCACTAACCAAGAAAAAACCTCCTCAGATGACAGTCTGATAACATATTTATGGTATAGGATAGGTTTTGTTAGAAAAATGTGAATATTTCAGGTAGATATCATAGTTTACAATTGCACCCACCGTCACAAATCGACTAGAATAAATAGATAGAGCAACGTGTCTTACCTAATTACTAATCATAAAACATTTCGTAAAAATACACAGCATACACTAATCGAAAGACACAGATCCTGTGAATACAGACAATATTTCAGATTTTCTAAGTGTCTTACAGCGAAAACACAATAAATCGTTATATTAGCATAGCACATGTGCAAACATTACCAGAGCATTGATTCTAGCCAAAGAGAGCGATAACGTCAACATCGCCAAAAGATATTAATTTTTTCACTAACCTTCTCAGAATTCTTCAGATGACACTCCTGTAACATCATATTACAACATACATATACAGTTTGTTCGAAAATGTGGATATTTAGCCACCAAAATCGTGGTTATACAATGAGAAAAGTAGCCGAGCTGGTCAGAAAATGTCGGACGCAATATTAGACAGTGATCTAGTCGTATACATAAATACTCATAAACGTGACTAAAAAATATAGGGTGGACAGCGATTGATAGACAATTTAATTCTTAATACAATCGCTGATTTACATTTTTTAAATTATCCTTACTTTTCAATACAGTTTGCGCCAAACGAAGCTACACGAAACAAAATGGCGGTATTAGCGATTAACATTTTTCGACAGAAACACGATTTATCATAATAAATTGATCTTACTTTGAGCCGTTCTTCCATCAGAATCTTGGGCAAAGAATCCTTTCTTGGGTCTAATCGTCTTTTGGTCGAAAGCTGTCCTCTTGCCATGTCGAAATGCCCACTGCGTTCGGCATGAACTGAAAACGTGCCCAGAGCTTGAAATTGTCTCAGAAATAAATGTCCCAAAATCGCACTAAACGGATATAAATTGCTATAAAACGGTTTAAATTAACTACCTTATGATGTTTTTAACACCTATTACAAGTAAAAACATGACCGGATAAATATTACTGGCTACACTAATGCTTGGAAAAATAGTAGGTCGGTGTCCGCCGCGCGTCCGACGCAGCTGGAAAAGAGTTACTTCCTACACGTTGATCTGTTTTATAGAGGCTGTGATTGCGCAATCGACACCATTCAAAGCGTCATCACGTAAAGACATCCAGGGGAAGACGTAAGCAGTGTCTGTATCCTCATAGCATTTACGGGGACCTTTAAACTGACTCCAGATCAGGGGCCAAGATGTGTGAAATCTGACTCCATGTCAGGGAAATTGCTGTAGAATGAGTTCTGTTCCACTCAGAGACAAAATTTCAACGCCTATAGAAACTAGAGACTGTTTTCTATCCAATAATAATAATAATATGCATATTGTACGAGCAAGAATTGAGTAGGAAGCCGTTTAAAAATTACACGATTTCCAGAAAAAGTGACAACAGCACCCCCTATCCCAAAAAGGTGCCCATAAAGGCCAACTTGATCAAATCCGGCATTCGAATGGAGTGGTTTTCTCCTGGTTTGGCTACATTTCGGTCCACTACAAAATGCCCCTAATCCGATCTTATCTTTTGAACAGAAAAAGGAACTGTTGTTGCTACAACTAGAGCATGATAAGCTGAAACAGCAACAAGCCTTGGAAAAGGAGTTGGAGGTAGATAAGCTGAAACAGAGTGCCAAGCTGAAGCTGCAACAAGTCCGTTTAGATTTGGTCAGAGATGATAAGCTCTGACATGTCTCTTAAAGGCAGTTACGGTGATTTCTCCGGATGTTGTTCTCAGCTTTCCTTCGATGTAGCTGGAAACGTGAGTCTCCTACCGAAATTCAGTGAAAAGGAACCTGAGATTTGTTTCACTGTTTTGAAAAGGTAGCAGATTCCAGGAAATGGCCTGACACTGACCGTACACTGATGTTGCAATGTGTGCTAAATGGGAAACCAAACACTGAGTAAAGGAATAACAAAATTAATGTATTCCATAAAAAAGCAAACAATCAAAACAATAATCAGATGAGGCATGAAGGTCAGTAAATTAAGTGTCAGCAACCAAAGGAATGCATGGAGAGGAATCTCTCGCTGAATGAGGAAATGGTGGCTTTGTCACAGCTAGCATTCACAGGTGTGCCCCATCAGCGCTGATGACCCTCCCAGCTCCGCCCACCTCTCCTACTCCGCCCACCAATCTCTTGCAGGAAGTAAGCACAGCAAAACCCAGTAGACAAAGTAGGGAGGGGCCGTCACACCCCCACCCATAAAAGTATATGTGTCTCACCACCTGGATTCGGTCTTATGTAGCAACATTTGATTATTTAATTTTTTTAAAGGGTGGATCAGCTTAATATTGCGGAAAGAATGTTGCTTCCATCAATGTAATTGTCTGCATACTTCCCAATCCCCCATTTATTTTTGGGGTAAATATACACTGCTCAAAAAAATAAAGGGAACACTTAAACAACACAATGTAACTCCAAGTCAATCACACTTCTGTGAAATCAAACTGTCCACTTAGGAAGCAACACTGATTGACAATAAATTTCACATGCTGTTGTGCAAATATAGACAAAAGGTGGAAATTATAGGCAATTAGCAAGACACCCCCAATAAAGGAGTGGTTCTGCAGGTGGTGACCACAGACCACTTCTCAGTTCCTATGCTTCCTGGCTGATGTTTTGGTCACTTTTGAATGCTGGCGGTGCTTTCACTCTAGTGGTAGCATGAGACGGAGTCTACAACCCACACAAGTGGCTCAGGTAGTGCAGCTCATCCAGGATGGCACATCAATGCGAGCTGTGGCAAGAAGGTTGCTGTGTCTGTCAGCGTAGTGTCCAGAGCATGGAGGCGCTACCAGGAGACAGACCAGTACATCAGGAGACATGGAAGATGCCGTAGGAGGGCAACAACCCAGCAGCAGGACCGCTACCTCCGCTTTTGTGCAAGGAGGAGCACTGCCAGAGCCCTGCAAAATTACCTCCAGCAGGCCACAAATGTGCATGTGTCTGCTCAAACGGTCAGAAACAGACTCCATGAGGGTGGTATGAGGGCCCACGTCCACAGGTGGGGGTTGTGCTTACAGCCCAACACCGTGCAGGACGTTTGGCATTTGCCAGAGAACACCAAGATTGGCAAATTCGCCACTAGCGCCCTGTGCTCTTCACAGATGAAAGCAGGTTCACACTGAGCACATGTGACAGACGTGACTGGAGTCTGGAGACGCCGTGGAGAATGTTCTGCTGCCTGCAACATCCTCCAGCATGACCGGTTTGGCGGTGGGTCAGTCATGGTGTGGGGTGGCATTTCTTTGGGCGGCCGCAAAGCCCTCCATGTGCTCGCCAGAGGTAGCCTGACTGCCATTAGGTACCGAGATGAGATCCTCAGACCCCTTGTGAGACCATATGCTGGTGCGGTTGGCCCTGGGTTCCTCCTAATGCAAGACAATGCTAGACCTCATGTGGCTGGAGTGTGTCAGCAGTTTAAGTATAACTTTTGTATGACTGATGCCTTTAGTGAGAGGTCTAATGCTTTAATATTTAATAATTTCTGCCCTCCGAATTCATATTCGTTATATAAATAGGCCCTTTTAATTTTATCTGGCTTGCCGTTCCAAATAAAATTGAATATTTTTTGTTCATATAATTTAAAAAGCAGGTCACTAGGTGTAGGCAAAACCATAAACAAATAGGTAAACTGTGATATGACTAAAGAGCTAATCAGGGTGATTTTTCCACAAACAGACATTTTTTTTCCTTTCCATGGTAGCAAGATCTTATCTTTTTTTGCTAACTTTCTACAAAAATGTATTGGAGTGAGATAATTTCTTCCTTTTGGGATTTGTATAACGAGTATGTCCACATCTCCGTCAGACCATTTAATTGGTAAACTACATGGTAATGTAAAATTTACATTTTTTAGTGATCCAATACGTAATATCAATATTAGTGATTTTTTTGTGATCCAATACACTTATCATAATTTGGTTTTAATCCAGAGAGGATAGCAAAATTATCTAGATCCCATACAATACGGGGATCTGCTGTACCTATGTTATTTCTGAAAAAGTCAGTTATAAATTCTTCTGTCCTAGTTCTAAACAATTTATCATCTAGTAGGCTTTGATTAAATTTCCAATATCCTCGCCCACGTGGAAATTCTGTAAGAGTAATATATATGCCAATTATGTGATGATCCGACCGCATTGTGTCCCCTATCAACACTTTTTAAACTTTGGTGCAAGAGAGAATGGCATAAGAAAGTGGTCAAGATGACTAGCTTGATTAAGCCTCTGCCATGTATATCTCACTAGGTCAGGGTATTTAAGTCTCCATATATCCACTAATTCCAATATATCCATGACATTCATGATTTCCTTAAGTGCCTGAGGGTTATAGTTTGTAGTGTGATTTCCTTTCCGGTCCCCTTAAAATAAAATTTGAATTTCTGTTTTTTTTTACATTGGATAAAAGTAGAGACTCAGAGCTACAAAATGATATATCATACAGTGCATTTGAGGAAACAATAGCTACCGTTAGCTAGAAAGCTAGCCAAGTAAACAATGAATCCCAACGCATGACGTAATGTTAGTTAGCGAGCCAGCCAGATAACGTTAGCTAGCCTCTAACACCTCCCAAACCCGGATCCGGGAGCACCCCCATCAGTAGAAAAGCTACTAGCATAGCCTAGCATAGCGTCACAAGTAAATACTAGCATCTAAATATCATTAAATCACAAGTCCAAGACACCAGATGAAAGATACACATCTTGTGAATCCAGCCATCATTTCTGATTTTTAAAATGTTTTACAGGGAAGACACAATATGTAAATCTATTAGCTAACCACGTTAGCAAAAGACACCACTTTTTTTACTCCACCAGTTTTTTACTCCATCAGTAGCTATCACAAATTCGACCAAATAAAGATATAAATAGCCACTAACCAAGAAACAACTTCATCAGATGACAGTCTGATAACATATTTATTGTATAGCATATGTTTTGTTAGAAAAATGTGCATATTTCAGGTATAAATCATAGTTTACCATTGCAGCCACCATCACAACTCTCACCAAAGCGACTAAAATAACTACAGAGAGCAACGTGTATTACCTAATTACTCATCATAAAACATTTCTTAAAAATACACAGCGTACAGCAATTGAAAGACACAGATCTTGTGAATCCAGACAATATTTCAGATTTTTTAAGTGTTTTACAGCGAAAACACAATATAGCGTTATATTAGCATACCACAATAGCAAACATCACAACAGCATTGATTCAAGGCAAAAATAGCTTGAACGTATAAACCACCAAAATATATTAATTTTTTCACTAACCTTCTCAGAATTCTTCAGATGACAGTCCTATAACATCATATTACACAATGCATATAGAGTTTGTTCGAAAATGTGCATATTTAGCAGCACAAATCGTGGTTATACAATGAGAAAAGTAGCAAAGCTGCCCAGAAAATGTCAGGAGAAATCTTTGGAGAGGCACCTATTCTAATCAGTAACTATTCCAAAACTTGACTAAAAAATACAGGTTGGACAGCAATTGAAAGACAAATTAGTTCTTAATGCAATCGCTGGGTTACATTTTTAAAATTAACGTTACTTCAAGCATACAGCGTGCGCTAAAGCGAGACGCACCGAAATTCATGGCGGAATTATTATTAGACATTTGTCAACATAAGTACGAATTAACAGCATAAAGGCTGCTTACTATTAGCTGAGCTTCCATCAGAATCTTGGGCAAGGTGTCCTTTCTCCAGAACAATCGTCTTTGGGTTGAAAGATGTCCGGTCGAAATAGCCGCTAATGTTAGCCACCAACTGGAGAGGTGTCCAACTCGTGAAAGCGCATGACAAAGAAATCCCAGAAAATCGCAATAAACTGCTATAAACTGCTATAAGTCGGTTTAAATTAACTACCTTATGATGTCTTTAACACCTATAACGAATAAAAACATGACCGGAGATATAGAACTACTAAAACGAAAGCGTTTGCAGGACGCCATTGTGATGTCTTCTTGCGTCAGGCGCACCGTTGAAAAGGACGGTACTTCCGTTCCACGGTCTTATATAAGGTCCCAGATTGCGCAATCCACTCCATTCAAATTCTCCCCGCTTACTGACATCTAGAGGAAGACGTATGCAGTGCATGTAGCCCAATGGCTTACATGGGGACTTATAAACTGACCTCAGAACAGGGACCTCGATTTCTGAAATCTCACTCCCTGACAGGAAATGTCCTGCAGAATGAGTTCTGTTTCACTCAGAGAAATAATTCAAACGGTTTTAGAAACTAGAGAGTGTTTTCTATCCAATAGTAATAATAATATGCATATTGTACGAGCAAGAATTGAGTACGAGGCAGTTTAATTTGGGAACTAATTATTACAAAGTCGAAATGGCGCCCCCCTAGGCTCAAGAAGCTAGCTACCTAGCTAACAGTACACTAACTTGAAATGAAAATACTTTGTCAAAATTAGAGTGGAGTCTTTTGTTCAGGAACCCCTCGCCAACTGCCAATGAAATTGCAGGGCGCCAAATACAAATCAACAGAAATCTCAAATCTTTTTTTTTTTTTTAAATACAAGTATTAGGCACCATTTTAAAGATACAATTCTTGTTAATCCAGCCACAGTGTCTGATTTTAAAAAGGCTTTACAGTGAAAGCTCCACAAATGATTATGTTAGGTCACCACCAAGTCACAGAAAAACCCAGCCATTTTTTCCGCCAA
This sequence comes from Salvelinus namaycush, assembly GCF_016432855.1. Taxonomy (NCBI): domain Eukaryota; kingdom Metazoa; phylum Chordata; class Actinopteri; order Salmoniformes; family Salmonidae; genus Salvelinus; species Salvelinus namaycush. Next base: position 1,570,905 of record NC_052327.1, on the reverse strand, counting down.
AGACAGGAGTCACAAAAAGCACAAATAGAGATAAAATGAATCACTAACCTTTGATGATATTCATCAGATGACATTCATAGGACTTCATGTTACACAATACATGTATGTTTTGTTCGGTAAAGTTCATATTTATATCCATAAATCACCTTTTACATTGGCGTGTTACGTTCAGTAGTTCCAAAACATGCAGTGAATTTGCAGAGAGCCACATGAATTTACAGAAATACTCATTATAAATGTTGATGAAAATACATGTGTTACACATGGAAATATAGATAAACATCTCCTTAATGCAACCGCTGTGTCAGATTTTGGGGAAAAAATTACAGAAAAAGCATAATCTGAGTACGGCGCTCAGAGCCCAAAACAGCCAAAAGAAATATCCGCCATGTTGCGCCGTCAACATTAGTCTGAAATAGCATTATAAATATTTACTTACCTTTGATGATCTTCATCAGAATGCACTCCCAGGAATCCCAGTTCGACAATAAATGTTTGATTTGTTCCATAAAGTTAATCAATTATGTCCAAAGAGCTTCTTTTGTTAGGCCATTTGGTAAACAAATCCAGATGCGGGTTCAGGTCCAGTCGGACGAAAAGTTAAAAAAAGTTATATTACAGGTCGTAGAAACTTGTCAAACTAAGTATAGAATCAATCTTTAGGATGTTTTATCATAAATGTTCAATAATGTTCCAACCGGAGATTTCCATTGTCTGTAGAAAAGCAATGGATCGAGAGCTACCTACCATGTGAAATGCGCATGACTGAGAACGAGGCTGCTGGCAGACCCCTTAGTCAAACAGCTCCCATCCGGCCCCCCTTCACTGTAGAAGCCTGAAACAACGTTCTAAAGATGGTTGACGTCTAGTGGAAGCCTTAGGAAGTGCAAACTGACCCATATCCCACTGTGTATTCGATAGGCGATGAGTTGAAAACCTACAAACCTCAGATTTCCCACTTCCTGGTTGGATTTTCTTCTCAGGTTTTTGCCTGCCATATGAGTTCTGTTATACTCACAGACATCATTCAAGCAGTTTTATAAACTTCAGAGTGTTTTCTATCCAATACTAATAATAATATGCATATATTAGCAATTGGGACTGAGAAGCAGGCAGTTTACTCTGGGCATCTCTGGGCACCTTTTCATCCAAGCTACTCAATACTGCCCCTGCAGCCATAAGAAGTTAAATGTTTCCCCTTAAACCACTCGAGTGTTGCTTTAGCAGTATGCTTAGGGTCATTATCCTACTGGAAGGTGAACCTCCATCCCAGTCTCAAATCTCTGGAAGACTGAAACAGGTTTCCCTCAAGAATTTGTATTTAGTGACATTCATCATTCCTTCAATTCTGACCAGTTTCCCAGTCCCTGCCGATGGAAAACATCCCCACAGCATGATGCTGCCACCACCATGCTTAACTGTGGGGATGGTGTTCTCGGGGTGGTGAGAGGTGTTGGACTTGCGCTAGACATAGTGTTTTCCTTGATGGCCAAAAAGCTACATTTTAGTCTCATCTGACCAGAATGCCTTCTTCCATATGTTTGGGGAGTCTCCCACATTCCTTTTGACAAACACCAAACGTGTTTGATTATTTTTTTCTTTAACCTGTTTGGCGTGCAAGCCCGACGTCGGTACACTTATGACAACAGCCACTTCAAGTGCAGGGCGCGAAATTCAAAAGATATTTTTTTTTAAATATTTAACTTTCACACATTAACAAGTCCAATACAGCATATGAAAAGGTACACATCTCGTGAATCCAGCCAACATGTCCGATTTTTTAAATGTTTTACAGGGAAGACACAATATGTAAATCTATTAGCTAACCACGTTAGCAAAAGACACCACTTTTCTTACTCCATCAGTTTTTTACTCCATCAGTAGCTATCACAAATTCGACCAAATAAAGATATAAATAGCCACTAACCAAGAAACAACTTCATCAGATGACAGTCTGATAACATATTTATTGTATAGCATATGTTTTTTTCGAAAAATGTGCATATTTCAGGTATAAATCATAGTTTACATTGCAGCTACATTCAGAAATTGCACCGAAAGCAGCCATAATATTTACAGACACCAACGTCAAATACCTAAATACTCATCATAAAACATTTCTGAAAAATACATAGTGTACAGCAAATGAAAGACAGGCATCTTGTGATGCCAGACAATATTTCCGATTTATTAAGTGTTTTACAGCGAAAACAAAATGTAGCGTTATATTAGCTTAGCACAATAGCCAGAAACACTTGGGCGCCGGCGACTACGACAGATATATGAAACAACATCATAAAATGGGTCTTACTTTTGCTGATCTTTCATCAGAATGTTGAACAAGGTGTCCTTTGTCCAGATGAGTCGTTGTTTGGATTCAGAATGGCAACTTTCTCTCTCCATTTAGCAAGCGCGCTAGCCGGGTTGCACGGATCTCTCCATGTAAACAAACGGAAGAGAACGGAACACGGCAAAACTCCCGAAAAAATTTCAATAATCTGATGAAACTATATTGAAAAAACATACTTTACGATGATATGGTAACATGTATCAAATAAAATCAAAGCCGGAAATAATAGTCGCCTATAACGTCAGCAAAACAAAAGGCAACCCCACTGTCCAAATCGCGTTCTTCAGAGTACCGGAACTGGGGTACACGTCATTCCAAGAGGATTTATTCCATCCCAGATCGAGATAATCACCTCATTTCTTCTCTCACAGCCTTCTTGACACCCAGAGGAAGGTGTATGACGTGCATGTATACTAATAGCTCTTGTGCCCATTTATAGGCAGGAAGAGGAAGAGAGCATCGATTTCAGACTTTGAACTTCCGGGTCAGGAAAAGTGCTGCAGAATGAGTTCTGTTTCACTCAGAGAAATAATTCAAACGGTTTTAGAAACTAGAGAGTGTTTTCTATCCAATAGTAATAATAATATGCATATTGTACGAGCAAGAATTGAGTACGAGGCCGTTTGAAATGGACACATTTTATCAGGCTACTCAATACTGCCCCTTGCAGCCATAAGAAGTTAAGCAATGGCTTTTTTCTGGCCACTCTTCTGTAAAGTCCAGCTCTGTGGAGTGTATGGCTTAAAGAGGTCCTATGGACAGATACTCAAATCTCCACTGTGGAGCTATGCAGCTCCTTCAGGGTTATCTTTGGTCTCTTCGTTGCCTCTCTGATGAATGCCCTCCTTGCCTGGTCCATGAGTTCTGGTGGGCGGCCCTCTCTTGGCAGGTTTGTTGTGGGGTCATATTCTTACCATTTTTTAATAATGTATTTAATGGTGCTCCGTGGGATGTTCAAAGTTTATGATCTTTTTTTAACCCAACCCTGATCTGTACTTCTCCACAACTTTGTCCCTGACCTGTTTGGAGTGCACCTTGGTCATTATGGAAAGTCTCAGTATATATACTGAGATCGTGTGACACTTTGTTTACACACAGGAGGACTTTAAAACAATTATTATGTGACTTCTTGTTTGCAACAGATATTATTTAGGGGCTTCATAGCAAAGGGGGTGTATACATGCGCGGACCACTTTTCCGGTTTTGAATTTTTTGAAACAATAAAAATGTTTCATTTCATTTCAACAATTTGGACAATTTTGTTTATGTCCATTACATGGAATCCAAATAAAAATCTATTTAAAGGGAGAAACATACTTTTGCAAGGCACTGTACGGGGTGCTGTTTGCACTTTGTAATAATTTCGTTCCCAAATTAAACTGCCTCGTACTCAATTCTTGCTCGTACAATATGCATATTATTATTACTATTGGATAGAAAACACTCTCTAGTTTCTAAAACCGTTTGAATTATATCTGTGAGTAAAACAGAACTCGAGTTGGAGCAATTTTCCTATGAGGATGTGAGTGCTGAAATCTGCAGGCTGTTCTGAGGTCGGTTTATTAATTTGCATGTATTCTATTGGTTGAGATGCACTGCATACGCCTTCCCCTGGATGTCAGCGAATAGTGAGAATTGAAATGGAGTTGCTAGGCAGATCTGAGGCCTTATAAATAGGCTAGCAACGTGGTGTACTCCCTTTCTTCTCTTCGCCATGACGCAAAAAGGACCTTAGGATGTCGTTCTAGAAAGCTCCCGTTATAGCCCTTAGATATATCCGGCTCTGTTTTTATTCGATATAGGTGTTAAAGACATCATAATGTTGTTATTTTAAACCGAGTTATATCAGTATATTGCGATTTTCGGGTATTTATTTGTGCTGCGTTCTAGGGAGTTGGGCACGTCTTGCCCACATGGCTAATGTTTACTGCTAATTCCAAAGTTGAAGGCGACAATCTACAACCGAACAACGATTCTTTTGGAAAAAGGACAACTTGCCCAACATTCTGATGGGAGCTCATCAAAAAGTAAGAACTATTTATGATGTTAATTCGTTGTTCTGTTGAAAAATGTCAAACGCATATTCCGCCATTAATTTCGGTGCGGTCTCGCTTTAACGCACGCTGTATGTCGTAGTAACGTTAATTTTAAAAATCTAACACAGCGATTGCATTAAGAACTAATGTATCTTTCATTTGCTGTCCAACCTGTATTTTATAGTCAAGTTTAGGATTAGTTACTGATTAGATTAGGTGCCTCTCCCAAGATTTCTCCCGACATATTGTTGGCAGCTTGGCTACTATTCTCATTGTATAACCACAATTTGTGCCGCTAAATATGCACATTTTCGAACAAACTCTATATGTATTGTGTAATATGATGTTATAGGACTGTCATCTGAAGAAGTTTGAGAAGGTTAGTGAAAAAATTAATATCTTTTGCTGGTTTATTCGTTATCGCTATTGTTGGCCTGAATCAATGCTGTTGTGTGGTTGGCTATTGTAGTAAGCTAATATAATGCTATATTGTGTTTTCGCTGTAAAACACTTAAAAAATCTGAAATATTGGCTGGATTCACAAGATCTTTGTCTTTCATTTGCTGTACGCTGTGTATTTTTCATAAATGTTTTATGATGAGTATTTAGGTAATTCACGTTGGTCTCTGTAGTTATTCTAGTTGCTTTGGTGAGAGTTGTGATGGTGGCTGCAATGTAAAACTATGATTTATACCTGAAATATGCACATTTTTCTAACAAAACATATGCTATACAATAAATATGTTATCAGACTGTCATCTGATGAAGTTGTTTCTTGGTTAGTGGCTATTTATATCTTTATTTGGTCGAAATTGTGATAGCTACCTATGCAGGAAAAAAATGGTGGAGAAAAAAAAGTTGTGTCTTTTGCTATCGTGGTTAGCTAATAGATTTACATATTGTGTCTTCCCTGTAAAACATTTTAAAAATCAGAAATGATGGCTGGATTCACAAGATGTGTATCTTTCATCTGGTGTCTTGGACTTGTGATTTAATGATATTTAGATGCTAGTATTTACTTGTGACGCTATGCTAGGCTATGCTAGTCATCTTTTTTACTGATGGGAGTGCTCCCGGATCCGGGTTTGGAGTGAAGTAGAAGTTAAGAACTAATTTGTCTTTCAATTGCTGTCCAACCTATATTTTTTAGTCAAGTTTTGGAATAGTTACTGATTAGAATAGGTGCCTCTCCAAAGATTTCTCCTGACATTTTCTGGGCAGCTTTGCTACTTTTCTCATTGTATAACCACGATTTGTGCCGCTAAATATGCACATTTTCGAACAAACTCTATATGCATTGTGTAATATGATGTTATAGGACTGTCATCTGAAGAATTCTGAGAAGGTTAGTGAAAAAATGTATATATTTTGGTGGTTTATACGTTATCGCTATTTTTGCCTTGAATCAATGCTGTTGTGATGTTTGCTATTGTGGTAAGCTAATATAACGCTATATTGTGTTTTCGCTGTAAAACACTTAGAAAATCTGAAATATTGTCTGGATTCACAAGATCTGTGTCTTTCAATTGCTGTACGCTGTGTATTTTTAAGAAATGTTTTATGATGAGTAATTAGGTAATACACGTTGCTCTCTGTAGTTATTCTAGTCGCTTTGGTGAGAGTTGTGATGGTGGCTGCAATGGTAAACTATGATTTATACCTGAAATATGCACATTTTTCTAACAAAACATATGCTATACAATAAATATGTTATCAGACTGTCATCTGATGAAGTTGTTTCTTGGTTAGTGGCTATTTATATCTTTATTTGGTCGAATTTGTGATAGCTACTGATGGAGTAAAAAAAGAGTATTTTGCTAACGTGGTTAGCTAATAGATTTACATATTGTGTCTTCCCTGTAAAACATTTTAAAAATCAGAAATGATGGCTGGATTCACAAGATGTGTATCTTTCATCTGGTGTCTGGGACATGTGATTTAATGATATTTAGATGCTAGTAATTACTTGTGACGCTATGCTAGTCAGCTTTTTTACTGATGGGGGTGCTCCCGGATCCGGGTTTGGGAGGAATTAGAGGTTAACAAGAAATCTGTGGCATGGTTGAAAAACGGGTTTTAATGACTCCAACATAAGTGTTTGTAAACTTCCAACTTCAACTGTGGGTAGGGGTAAAGTGACAATGCATAGATAATAAACATTAACTTCTTATGGCTGCAAGCCCGATGCCGGTACACTTATGACAACAGCCAGCTCAAAGTGCAGGGCGCGAAATTCAAAAGATATTTTTTTTAAATATTTAACTTTCACACATTAACAAGTCCAATACAGCATATGAAAGGTACACATCTTGTGAATCCAGCCAACATGTCCGATTTTTAAAATGTTTTACAGGGAAGACACTATGTAAATCTATTAGCTAACCACGTTAGCAAAATACTCTTTTTTTACTCCATCAGTAGCTATCACAAATTCGACCAAATAAAGATATAAATATTTGAATAATTGAAGGACTAACAGTACAGTTAGATAACAATAAAAACGGTACCATAGAGGCACAGAATAAGTTAGAGGAAAAACAAAAAGAAATGGAGGAACTTATTCAAGAAAGATCCAGTGTAATATATTACAAAAATAAAGCGAACTGGATGGAATATGGGGAAAAATGCACCAAATTCTTTTTCAATCTTCAATATAGAAATGCTACCAAAAAAAACGTATTAAAACTTGTTACAAATGATGGAGTCACGCATGATTCACCAAATGATATTTTGAAAGAGGAAGTAAAGTACTTTAAGAATATATTTTCGTTTCAGGCTCCTCCATCTCCACTAACTGAAACTAATTGTATGGATTTTTTCCCTAATAATAATGTAAAATTAACATCTGTACAGAAAGACTCATGTGAAGGCCTAATTACAGAGGAGGAACTACTTGATGCAATTGGGGCCTTTAAGGATGGGAACCGGGACTGGATGGCATACCAGTGGAAGTATACAAACATTTTTTTGATATACTCAAAGGACCATTATTAGCTTGTTTTAACCACTCCTATATAAATGATAGATTATCAGACACGCAACAAGAAGGTGTGATATCATTATTACTGAAACAGGACCCAAGTGGTATATATAAAGATCCAGTCCATTTAAAAAATTGGAGACCTCTTACACTTCAGTGTTGTGATGCAAAAATCCTAGCAAAATGCTTGGCGCATAGAATAAAAAAAGTTTTGTCAGATATTATTCATCCTAATCAGACAGGTTTTTTACATGGACGATACATTGGAGATAATATAAGGCAAGTACTGGAAACAATAGAACACTATGAAATATCGGGGACACCAGGCCTGGTTTTCATAGCTGATTTTGAAAAGGCTTTTGATAAAGTACGACTGGAGTTTATATATAAATGCCTAGAATATTTCAATTTTGGGGAATCTCTTATAAAATGGGTAAAAATTATGTATAGTAACCCTAGGTGTAAAATAGTAAATAATGGCTACATCTCAGAAAGTTTTAAACTATCTAGAGGAGTAAAACAAGGTTGTCCACTATCGGCATATCTATTTATTATTGCCATCGAAATGTTAGCTGTTAAAATTAGATCAAACATTAATATTAAGGGATTAGAAATCCAGGGCCTAAAAACTAAGGTGTCATTGTACGCTGATGATTCATGTTTTCTTTTAAAACCACAACTAGAATCTCTCCACGGCCTCTTAGAGGATCTAGATACATTTGCTATCCTCTCTGGATTAAAACCAAATTATGATAAATGTACCATATTACGTATTGGATCACTAAAAAATACACATTTTACATTGCCATGTAGTTTACCAATTAAATGGTCTGACGGTGATGTGGACATACTCGGTATACAAATCCCAAAAGAAAGAAATGATCTCACTCCAATAAATTTTTATAGAAAGTTAGCAAAAATAGATAAGATCTTGCTACCATGGAAAGGAAAATACCTGTCTATTTGTGGGAAAATCACCCTGATTAACTCTTTAATCATATCACAGTTTACCTATTTGCTTATGGTTTTGCCTACACCTAGTGACCTGCTTTTTAAATTATATGAACAAAAAATATTCAATTTTATTTGGAACGGCAAGCCAGATAAAATTAAAAGGGCCTATTTATATAACGAATATGAATTCGGAGGGCAGAAATTATTAAATATTAAAGCATTAGACCTCTCACTAAAGGCATCAGTCATACAAAAGTTATACTTAAATCCAAACTGGTTCTCTAGTAGATTGGTACGAATGTCTCATCCTATGTTCAAGAAGGGCCTTTTTCCCTTTATTCAGATTACACCTGCTCACTTTCGGTTGCTTGAAAAGGAAATAATCTCCAAAATATCTTTATTTTTTAAACAAGCCTTAGAAAGTTGGTTGCAATTTCAGTTTAATCCACCTGAAAGGACGGAACAATTAGTACAACAAATCTTGTGGTTAAATTCAAATATAAATGTTTAAAAAAGGTATAATTTTTGTGAATGATATCATAAATAGGACTGGTGGAGTAATGTCACACATGCAGCTAACACAGACATATGGAAATGTCTGCTCTACCCAAAATTACAACCAATTAATTGCAGCATTACCACAAAAATGGAAGAGGCAGGTGGAAGGGGATAAAAGTAAGGAACTTGTATGTCGGCCTTATATTAACCCTCCCGTTGTCCTCCTATTATGCCTAGCACACAGTGTCCCCCCCGGGTCACCCTGTCCCGTCTTGGCTAAAGGCCCAGTGGGCACAAGTGTGACAGTATGGGTGTGAACAGCCTTTGCAGATGTATTTCTTACACCTGCAGCACGCGGTGTGTGTCTTGGCGTCCTTCTTGGGTGGGCAGAGCTGACACCTCTTCCTCTTACTCGCCTCCAGCCGGGCAGCCGGGGCTGGGTCGGAGGCGGCGGCCGGGCCGACGGCTCGCTCAAGGGCTTGCGGACGAGCCTCGGCGGATACACGCTCGCCCCGTATGACTTTGACAAGTGCTGAGGCGGCTTCGGTGCGGGGGAGACGCTGCCTTCTTTGGATCAAGGGCTTCACGAGCGCCTTTCCGAGCTGCTCCAGGAACACCCTCCTCTTGTTCCGCTTCCCGGGCATCCAGTCGGGGTTGATCTCTCGCCATATGACAAAGGCGTTGTAGGAGGACACGTCGAGGATGTTGTGGAAGATGACCAGGGGCCAGCGGGCGGTCATCCGTCTGCAGCTGTAGGTGCCGACCACCTTGTCTAGGTTGTCCACGCCGCCCTTGTTGCAGTTGTAGTCTAGGATGAGGGCCGGCTTCCGGTCTCGGCGATCGCTAACGTCGGGCTCCGCGTGCCGCGTGCTCAGAAGCAGCACGTTCTTATTTCTCTTTGCCAGGTAGGACACTAGAGTGGCGGTGGGCGTGAAGGCGAACCTGGAGGACGAGACCTGTCTGTCCTTGGACTGGAGCAGCGCGGGAGGGAGCTCGGGCTTGTTCTTTCGCACCGTGCCCACCATGGTGAGGTTCCTCTCGAGGAGCCGCTGCCCGAGTTCGTAGGAGGTGAAGAAATTGTCACACGTGACGTTGTGACCGCCCGGCAGTCCCTCGGTCAGATCGAGGACGACGCGCGCGCCCTGGTTCTTCTCGGGGCCTCCGCCGGCCGCCTTGCCGGTGTACACTTGCATCTTCCAAGCGTAGCTGGACTTGGCGTCGCAGGCCACCCACGACTTGATGCCGTATTTGGCCGGCTTGCTGGGAATGTACTGTCGGAAAGGACAGCGTCCTTTCGGCGAGGGAGAGGGGAGGGAGAGGAGAGGGAGAGGAGATTAGCAGAGTCATACACAGATACATAGACTGCCCGTGCTCTCTACGCTACACGTACAAACACAGATACCAGCGTCATCGTTACCGGCTCACCATCGGGGCGCACTGCGTTTACGTTACACGCAGCCGCCTCCGCCGCCCGTGCTACTGCCGATTGCTACTACTGCCGATTGCTACTACTGCCCGTGCTACTACTGCCCGTGCTACTACTGCCCGTGCTCCACGTTGCTACTCTTGCCGATTGCTACTACTGCCCGTGCTACTACTGCCCGTGCTCTCTATGCTACACGTACATAGACAGATACATTGACTGCCCGTGCTCTACGCTACACGTACAAACACAGATACATAGACTGCCCGTGCTCTCTACGCTACACGTACAAACACAGATACATAGACTGCCCGTGCTCTCTACGCTACGCGTACGTACACAGATGCATAGACGGTACCTCTGAACGGGACCAGTTGTTCGTCCACCGTCACTTCGGGCCCCGGGTTGTAGAGGGCCTGCAGCCGCTCCTCCCACAGGTCCCACACCTCTCTCACGGCCGCCAGTCTGTCGGTGGCGAGTCTCGCGGGTCTCGACTGGCGGTCGTCGAATCGCAGCAGCCTCGAGTACTTGTGAAACGCCTTGAGCGGCATGGTGGCGCGGAACACGGTCCTGCCGCTCTCGGCGTCCCACAGGCTGGCCGCGGCCTCGCCTCGGGACCTGTAGACGCCGGCTAGGATCAGCAGCCCTACGTAGGCGCGCAGGTCGGTGGAGTCCATGGGTCGCCAGCCGTCGCCGTATTTTCTCACCCCCTGCAGATTCGTCATGTCCACGATGATCCTTTCTATCGCCGGTGTGACAAACAGACGGAAGGCGGACGCGATGTCGAGCGCTCGCGACGCGGCGTAGGCCGTGGGGCCCGGCGTCACGGCGGGGCAGGGCGGGCGGATGGCGCGGGGCCGGTCCGGGCCGCGATAGGCCACGGAGGACCATTTGATTTTGCCGTTTTTTGACAGCAACGTCTCCCTTTCTGGCTCTGGCTCTCTGGCTCTGTCTCGCTCTCGCTCTCTGTCTCTGGCTCGCTCTCTGTCTGGCTCTCTGTCTCGCTCTCGGCCAGCGGCCGCGTCTCCCTCTCGCTCTCCCTCCGGCTCTTCCTCCGAAGAGGAGCACGACCGCGAGGCCGAGTCGTCTTCGTAGTCGTCTGCGTCGCGCTCGGGGTTGTATTCCTCACCGTCTTCATCTTCCGAAACGTCCTCCTCTTCGGAATCGCAGTAGTCTTCTTCGTCTTCTTGGTCGACGCTGGAGGATATCTGTTCCAGGACCTGAGCCGCGCTGAAACCGGGACTGCGAGGCGTCGTAGGCGGAGGCAACACGCTCGGCGGGGTCGTATTCCTCGTCGTCGTCCTCGTCGTCGTCCTCATCATCGTCCTCATCTTCTTCTTCTTCTTCTTGTTCTTCTTGTTCTTCTTCTTGTTCTTGTTCTTGTTCTTCTTCTTCCTGACAATATTAGTAGGCTCTCTACGCCCTGCTTACAGTCGTAGGCGGAGGGCTCACGCTCGGCGGGGTCGTATTCCTCCTCGTCGTCGTCCTCGTCCTCGTCCTCTTCTTCTTCTTCTTCTTCTTCTTCTTCTTCTTCTTCTTCTTCTTCTTCTTCTTCTTCTTCCTGACGATATTAGTAGCCTCTCTACGCCCTGCTTACGGTGGCCACGTGAATGGGACGAGGCACGCGAATGGACGAGGCGCGTGGTCGGCCCTGCCTGCTCCTTCGGGCCCTTCGGCCCCTTCGGTCCCATCCGGGACGCTCGGCTGGCCTCCCCGTGTGATAGCACCGAGGTCGTGCACTGAGTTGTTGGGGACAACTGGTCCCTGCCGGGGTCACTCAGACCCGGCCCAGACAGAGGGGAACAACTCCTAACACAGGCCCCGGGTCACTCCGACCCAGCTCAGACAGGGGTAGGAGGGGAGGGTTTACAACATACACCTTGCTAACGCCGCCGGGGTCACTCTGACCCCAGGCCCCCGGGACAGAGGGGAACAACTCATAACGCAGGGCCTACAACAGGGCCCGGGTCACTGTGACCCGGCCCAGACAGGGGTAGGAGGGTTACAACATACACCTTGCTAACGCTGCCAGAGTCTCTCTAACCCACACAGACACTGGGAATCGACTCGTAACGCTGGCCGGGGGTAACTCTGACCCGCCGAGGCAAGGGGAAGGTTGTGTAACAACAGCCATACCCGAAAGGCACAATTTCCACAACCAAGGGAAAGTAGTTTGTAGGGGGGCGTTTTTAGATTCGATATCCAAACTCACACGGGGCCCAAGGGCCCGATGGCGGGCAGACACGCCGTATTCGACACAGGCCCTTGCCCGGAATGTTGAGAGTGTCAATTTTGGGGCAGGACCTTTTACTAGTATCCAGCAGGTGGTGGTGTTGGGTCACTGTGACAGGCCACCCACGACTTGATGCCGTATTTGGCCGGCTTGCTGGGAATGTACTGTCGGAAAGGACAGCGTCCTTTCGGCGAGGGAGAGGGGAGGGAGAGGAGAGGGAGAGGAGATTAGCAGAGTCATACACAGATACATAGACTGCCCGTGCTCTCTACGCTACACGTACAAACACAGATACCAGCGTCATCGTTACCGGCTCACCATCGGGGCGCACTGCGTTTACGTTACACGCAGCCGCCTCCGCCGCCCGTGCTACTGCCGATTGCTACTACTGCCGATTGCTACTACTGCCCGTGCTACTACTGCCCGTGCTACTACTGCCCGTGCTCCACGTTGCTACTCTTGCCGATTGCTACTACTGCCCGTGCTACTACTGCCCGTGCTCTCTATGCTACACGTACATAGACAGATACATTGACTGCCCGTGCTCTACGCTACACGTACAAACACAGATACATAGACTGCCCGTGCTCTCTACGCTACACGTACAAACACAGATACATAGACTGCCCGTGCTCTCTACGCTACGCGTACGTACACAGATGCATAGACGGTACCTCTGAACGGGACCAGTTGTTCGTCCACCGTCACTTCGGGCCCCGGGTTGTAGAGGGCCTGCAGCCGCTCCTCCCACAGGTCCCACACCTCTCTCACGGCCGCCAGTCTGTCGGTGGCGAGTCTCGCGGGTCTCGACTGGCGGTCGTCGAATCGCAGCAGCCTCGAGTACTTGTGAAACGCCTTGAGCGGCATGGTGGCGCGGAACACGGTCCTGCCGCTCTCGGCGTCCCACAGGCTGGCCGCGGCCTCGCCTCGGGACCTGTAGACGCCGGCTAGGATCAGCAGCCCTACGTAGGCGCGCAGGTCGGTGGAGTCCATGGGTCGCCAGCCGTCGCCGTATTTTCTCACCCCCTGCAGATTCGTCATGTCCACGATGATCCTTTCTATCGCCGGTGTGACAAACAGACGGAAGGCGGACGCGATGTCGAGCGCTCGCGACGCGGCGTAGGCCGTGGGGCCCGGCGTCACGGCGGGGCAGGGCGGGCGGATGGCGCGGGGCCGGTCCGGGCCGCGATAGGCCACGGAGGACCATTTGATTTTGCCGTTTTTTGACAGCAACGTCTCCCTTTCTGGCTCTGGCTCTCTGGCTCTGTCTCGCTCTCGCTCTCTGTCTCTGGCTCGCTCTCTGTCTGGCTCTCTGTCTCGCTCTCGGCCAGCGGCCGCGTCTCCCTCTCGCTCTCCCTCCGGCTCTTCCTCCGAAGAGGAGCACGACCGCGAGGCCGAGTCGTCTTCGTAGTCGTCTGCGTCGCGCTCGGGGTTGTATTCCTCACCGTCTTCATCTTCCGAAACGTCCTCCTCTTCGGAATCGCAGTAGTCTTCTTCGTCTTCTTGGTCGACGCTGGAGGATATCTGTTCCAGGACCTGAGCCGCGCTGAAACCGGGACTGCGAGGCGTCGTAGGCGGAGGCAACACGCTCGGCGGGGTCGTATTCCTCGTCGTCGTCCTCGTCGTCGTCCTCATCATCGTCCTCATCTTCTTCTTCTTCTTCTTGTTCTTCTTGTTCTTCTTCTTGTTCTTGTTCTTGTTCTTCTTCTTCCTGACAATATTAGTAGGCTCTCTACGCCCTGCTTACAGTCGTAGGCGGAGGGCTCACGCTCGGCGGGGTCGTATTCCTCCTCGTCGTCGTCCTCGTCCTCGTCCTCTTCTTCTTCTTCTTCTTCTTCTTCTTCTTCTTCTTCTTCTTCTTCTTCCTGACGATATTAGTAGCCTCTCTACGCCCTGCTTACGGTGGCCACGTGAATGGGACGAGGCACGCGAATGGACGAGGCGCGTGGTCGGCCCTGCCTGCTCCTTCGGGCCCTTCGGCCCCTTCGGTCCCATCCGGGACGCTCGGCTGGCCTCCCCGTGTGATAGCACCGAGGTCGTGCACTGAGTTGTTGGGGACAACTGGTCCCTGCCGGGGTCACTCAGACCCGGCCCAGACAGAGGGGAACAACTCCTAACACAGGCCCCGGGTCACTCCGACCCAGCTCAGACAGGGGTAGGAGGGGAGGGTTTACAACATACACCTTGCTAACGCCGCCGGGGTCACTCTGACCCCAGGCCCCCGGGACAGAGGGGAACAACTCATAACGCAGGGCCTACAACAGGGCCCGGGTCACTGTGACCCGGCCCAGACAGGGGTAGGAGGGTTACAACATACACCTTGCTAACGCTGCCAGAGTCTCTCTAACCCACACAGACACTGGGAATCGACTCGTAACGCTGGCCGGGGGTAACTCTGACCCGCCGAGGCAAGGGGAAGGTTGTGTAACAACAGCCATACCCGAAAGGCACAATTTCCACAACCAAGGGAAAGTAGTTTGTAGGGGGGCGTTTTTAGATTCGATATCCAAACTCACACGGGGCCCAAGGGCCCGATGGCGGGCAGACACGCCGTATTCGACACAGGCCCTTGCCCGGAATGTTGAGAGTGTCAATTTTGGGGCAGGACCTTTTACTAGTATCCAGCAGGTGGTGGTGTTGGGTCACTGTGACCCCGGCCTGCCGGGGTCTCTCTGACCCACACAGACACGGGGGAAGTGACAGGTAACGCTGCCGAGGGTCACTCTGACCCCTCTGACGTCACTATGACCCCGCCCACACAGGGGCAGGGGCAGGAGGGTTACAACATACACCTTGCTAACGCCGCCGGGGTCACTCTGACCCCTCTGACGTCACTATGACCCCGCCCACACAGGGGCAGGAGGGTTACAACATACACCTTGCTAACGCTGCCGGGGTCACTCCGACCCACACACAGACACGGGCAATCAACTCGGAACTGCCCGGGGTCGCTCTGACCCGCCGAGACAACGGGAGGGTTATAGAACATAAATGGTTAAAGAAAAGTGTGATAAATAAAAACATATACCAATTTCATTTAAGGACCAAAAAACTTACAGCTGTGCC
The DNA here is from genome assembly GCF_016432855.1 of Salvelinus namaycush. Classification (NCBI taxonomy): domain Eukaryota; kingdom Metazoa; phylum Chordata; class Actinopteri; order Salmoniformes; family Salmonidae; genus Salvelinus; species Salvelinus namaycush. Next base: position 1,555,365 of record NC_052327.1, on the reverse strand, counting down.
ATATAAATTGCAAAATAGTTGGGAAGAGATTTTCGATGTACCCATTCCATGGCACATGGTTTATGAATTGATACGCAAAACAACGCCGGATTCAAAACTTCGAATTTTTCAATTTAAATTATTGTACAAAATTCTTGCAACTAATAGAATGTTATATATATGGGGGATACAATCTTCCCAGCTCTGTAGATTCTGCTGTGAGGAGGCAGAGTCATTAGACCATTTATTTTGGTATTGTCCGCATGTAGCTCGTTTTTGGTCACAGGTCCAGGAATGGTTGAAGAATTGCAACATTTGCGTAGAACTAACGCTACAGATAGCAATACTGGGGGATTTGAAAAGCCATAGTCAATCAATCAATAATATAATAATTATTTTAGCAAAAATGTTTATTTTTAATTTACAATCCGTGGAAGCTATGAGAATAGGAAGATTCAAATCTTTTGTGAAGCATCACAGCACAGTTGAAAAATATATGGCAAATAAAAATCCGAAATGGATGATGTTGGAAGATAGATGGGAAAGGTTGAGTGGAGCTGAAGGGTGGGACTAATAACAAGATAAACAATGTAGGGCATACGGGATCTGTGAAATGTGTATAGGTGCGGAGCTATTGTGAAATAGCACAGTTACAAGTGGAAATCAAACTGGATGGACAACAGAAATAGAGGAAGGACTAAGAACAAACAAGAGAGAACTATTATAAAGTAGACTGTGTCTGTAAAATGTGTATAAGATGTATAAATTGAAGGTAAAAACAGAAATGTTTATCAGTTTACTCCAATTGGGGGATCGGTGGTAGGGTTTGCGGGGAATAATAATAAAGGTATACTCTTTAAAAAATGTATGTATGTCTATGTAGGTATGTGTATGTATATATGTGTATGTGTATATGTATGCATACGTGAATGGATATATATATTTACCCCAAAAAATATGGGGGATTGGAAATGATGCAGACAATTACATTGGAAGCAACATTCTTTCCGCAATATTAAGCTGATCCACCCCCCCCAAAAAAAAAAAAAAGCAACAACTTCATCAGATGACAGTCTGATAACATATTTATTGTATAGCATATGTTTTGTTAGAAAAATGTGCATATTTCAGGTATAAATCATAGTTTACATTGCAGCTACAATCAGAAATTGCACCGAAAGCAGCCATAATAATTACAGACACCAACGCCAAATAACTAAATACTCATCATAAAACATTTCTGAAAAATACATAGTGTACAGCAATTGAAAGACACAGATCTTGTGAATCCAGACAATATTTCCGATTTATCAAGTGTTTTACAGCGAAAACACAATATAGCGTTATATTAGCGTAGCCACAATAGTCAAAAACACAAGCAATTTCCCAGTAGCAAAAGTAAGCGATCGTAACAAACAGGCAAAAGATATATAATTTTTGACTAACCTTGATTTTCTTCCTCAGATGACAGTCCTATAACATCAGGTTATACATACACTTATGTTTTGTTCGAAAATGTGCATATTTAGAGCTGAAATCAATGGTTACACATTGTGCTAACTTAGCTACTTTTCCCCACTACGTCCGGATTTTTTCTGACACACATATTCTGACCAAATAGCTATTCATAAACATAACTAAAAAATACATGTTGTATAGGAAATGATAGATCCATTAGTTCTTAATGAAATCGCAGTGTTAGAATTCTAAAAATAACTTCATTACGATATGCAGCTTCGGTATAGCTAGAGTACCCAAAACGTTGGACGCCCACGACTAGTACACAGTTCGACAGATATATGAAATAGCATCATAAAATGTTTCTTACTTTTGCTGATCTTTCATCAGAATGTTGGACAAGGTGTCCTTTGTCCAGAACAGTCGTTGTTTGGATCTGGAACGGCAAATTTCCCTCTTCATTTAGCATGCGCACTAGCCAAGTGACACGGATCTCTCCAACGTCAACAAAGTCAGAGAACGGAACACGGCAAAACTCACGAAAAATTTTCAATAATCTGATGAAACTATATTGAAAAAACATACTTTACGATGATATGGTCACATGTATCAAATAAAATCAAAGCCGGAGATAATAGTCGCCTAAAACGACAGCTTTTCAAAAGGCAAATCCATGTCCCTCTTCTCGCCGTCCAGAAAACAGAAAATGGAGGACACGTCATTCCAAGGGCTGTAATTCGACTCCAGATCAAGTTACACACTCCATTTCTTCTCTCACTCCTTGTCGACATCTAGTGGAAGACGTATGAAGTGCATCTAAACTAATAAATAACATGGACTATAATAGGCAGCCCCTGGAACAGAGCCTCAATTTCAGACTTTCCACTTCCTGTCAGGAAGTTTGCTGCAGAATGAGTTCTGTTTCACTCACAGATATAATTCAAACGGTTTTAGAAACTAGAGAGTGTTTTCTATCCAATAGTAATAATAATATGCATATTGTACGAGCAAGAATTGAGTACGAGGCCTTTTTGAAATGGGCACCTTTTATCTGGCTACTCAATACTGCCCCTTCAGCCCAAACAGGTTAACAAACTATAGTTTTAGCAAGACGGTTAGGATATCTACTTTGTGCATGACACAAGTAATTTTTCCAACAATTGTTTACAGACAGATTATTTCACTTGTAATTCACTGTATCACAATTCCAGTGTGTCAGAAGTTTACATACACCAAGTTGACTGTGCCTTTAAACAGCTTTAGAATCTGCTGATAGGCTAATTGACATAATTTTAGTCAATTGGAGGCGTACCTGTGGATTTATTTCAAGGCCTACCTTCAAACTCGGTGCCTCTTTGCTTGACATCATGGGAAAATCAAAAGAAAAAAGACCTCAGAAAAAAAATTGTAGACCTCCACAAGTCTGGTTCATCCTTAGGAGCAATTTCCAAACACCTGAAGGTACCACGTTCTTATGTACAAACAACAGTACGCAAGTATAAACACCATGGGACCACGCAGTCGTCATACCGCTCAGAAAGGAGATGCTTTCTGTCTCCTAGAGATTAACGCACTTTTGTGTGAAAAGTGCAAATCAATCCCAGAAAAACATCAAAGGACCTTGTGAAGATGCTGGAGGAAACAGGTACAAAAATGTCTATATCCACAGTAAAACGAGTCCTATATCGACATAACCTGAAAGGCCGCTCAGCAAGGAAGAAGCCACTGCTCCAAAACCAACATAAAAAGCCAGATTACGGTTTGCAACTGCACATGGGTACAAAGATTATACTATTTGGAGAAATGTCCTCTGGTCTGATGAAACAAAAATAGAACAGTTTGGCCATAATGACCATCGTTATGTTTGGAGGAAAAAGGGGAAGGCTTGCAAGCCAAAGAACACCATCCCAACTGTGAAGCACGGCGGAAGACCCATTTGCACCATGTTGTGGGGGCGCTTTGCTGCAGGAGGGACTGGTGCACTTCACAAACTAGATGGCATCATGTGGCAGGAAAATGATGTGGATATATTGAAGCAACATCTCAAGACATCGTCAGGAAGTTAAAGCTTGGTGCAAATGGGTCTTCCAAATGGACAATGACCCCAAGCATACTTCCAAAGTTGTGGCAAAATGGCTTAAAGCCAGCAAGTCAAGGTATTGGAGTGGCCATCACAAAGCCCTGACCTCAATGCCATTGAAAATGTATCGGCAAAACTGAAAAAGCGTGTGAGAGCAAGGAGGCCTACAAACCTGACTCAGTTGCACCAGCTCTGTCAGGAAGAATGGGCCAAAATTCACCCAACTTATTGTGGGAAGCTTGTGGATGGCTACCTGAAACGTTTGACCTAGGTTAAACAATTTAAAGGCAATGCTATCAAATACTCATTGAGTGTATGTAAACTTCTGACCCACTGGGAATGTGATGAAATAAATAAAAGCTGAAATAAATCATTCTCTTTACTATTATTCTGACATTTCACATTCTTAAAATAAAGTGGTGATCCTAACTGACCTAAGACAGGGAATTATTTCTAGGATTAAATATCAGGAATTGTGAAAAACTGAGTTTAAATGTATTTGGCTAAGGTGTATGTAAACTTCCGACAATTACCTTGACTAACCTGTACCCCCGCACATTGACACGGTACTGGTACCCCATGTATATAATATAATACTTTTCTTAACACCTATTTTTTGTAAATCTGCATTGATGGTTAAGGGCCTGTAATTAAGCATTTCACGGTTGTATTCGGCGCATGTGACAATTTGATTTTGATTTGAGAGACTTTGGCAACTAACTTCGTTCAGAAGTTATCGTTGGTCACAGTCGGACAGATAGAATCAAGATGTTTATTTTTAGTGGAGATTTTCTGTGAATAAAGTGACGGGGAATGTCAAAAAAGTATCTAATGACGCACTTAACTGTTTTATGAGTGGTCTGAGGCATTTGGTAAATAACAAGCGTTTTCAAGTGCAACTTCAGGAACAATGGTTTTGGAAACAAGCTCAGAGATTTAACGATGCTCCTATGAAGGTTCTAACGATTAATTTAGCCTTAACATGCTTTGGGAAACTGGGCCCCGGGCTTAAGTGTTATTTACCTCTGCATACATTTTAATTTACTGCATATCATTTAAAACACATGGCAGATTGTCTACGAAGTAGGTTTGTGAGAGAATGGATTTGTGCAAACTAAAATAATGAAAATGTATTTTCTTACAGGAGGAAGGCTACTTTGTCTCTCGACATCCATACTCAATTTTGTGGACCAATGTGGGATGTTAGATTATAAAATCTTAGAAACTGGAGTGAGTGAGAAATCACTATCTTCAATTCCTGTACAGTCCCATAAGGCTTGGAAAAGCCTGTTCCCTAGAGTCAAAGTGTGAAGGAAAACCAATAGTTTATGACATTTTATCTATCACACAAGTGGACAGTAGAGCAATCTCCCCCTACTCTCTTCCTCCTTCTTCAGCTTCACACAATACCCCACCTGTATTCTCTTTAGAACTTTGTGAACCCATTTCAAAAGAGGGTCTACTTCTTACAGTGCTTGCTCTTGTATATTTCTTTTTTATCTCCCTCCCTGGTGGCCAGGCTGAAATGTCATGGATGAGATGGCAAGATGAGGTCTGTGTTGTGGTCAATGTCATCACCTCAAGACCAGAACGATAACTTCGGTGAAGGAATGAGAGTTGAAATGGTAGGACGCGCTTCTATCAAGTTAGAAAACCATAGTGGAGAAAGTCAACAAGTGCCTAAGGAGGGTTTGCTTACAAGAATGTAAAAACAAAATTGAACCGGGAAGAGTATTACATGCTGCATGATAACCTGTAGTGGTCTCATTATCAGATAAAGGAAAAGGAGAGAAAGAAAGGAGAGACAGAGGTGAGACCTTTCTATTGACATCCAATCAACAATAGCTGCTCATAAAAAATACAAAATCAACACTAGCTGCTGAGATCTGACCTGGCATTTCAAGTAACATAATTTCTGTATTGATGTTCTAATTGGCAGGTAAATCGTCATATTCCACTCCAGTTGCAGTTTGTGCTGTTTAAGATTAGGGAGGATGTATACATTATTTCATGAGCATGGCCTTGTTTCTGATACAGCATATTGGATGACTGTCATTCATATTCCATTCACCCAGCTCAATGTACAGTGCTTTGCAAAAGCATTCATCCACCTTGGCATTTTTCCTATTTTGCTGCATTACAACCTGTAACTTAAATTGACTTTTTTTGGATTCCATGTAATAGACATACACAAAATAGTCCAAATTGGTGAAATGAAAAAAATTACTTGTTTCAAAAACTTTAAAAAAAATGGAAAAGTGGTGCGTTCATATGTATTCACCCCCTTTGCTATGAAGCCCCTAAATAAGATATGGTGCAACCAATTATCTTGAGAAGTCACATAATTAGTTAAATAAAGTCCTCCTGTGTACAATCAAAGTGTCACATGATCCGTCACATGATCTTAGTATATATACACCTGTTCTGAAAGGCCCCAGAGTCTGCAACACCACTAAGCAAGGTGCACCACCAAGCAAGCAGCACCACAAAGACCAAGGAGCTCTCCAAACAGGCCAGGGACAAAGTTGTGGAGAAGTACAGATCAGGGTTGGGTTATAAAAAAATATCAGAAACTTTGAAAATCCCAAGGAGCACCATTTATTAATTTTTTTTAAAGAATATGGCCTGACAACAAACCTGCCAAGAGAGGGTCGCCCACCAAAACTCACAGACCAGGAAAGGAGGGCATTAATCAGAGAGGCAACAAAGAGACCAAAGATAACCCTGAAGGAGCTGCAAAGCTCCACAGTGGAGATTGGAGTATCTGTCCATAGGACCATTTTAAGCCGTACACTCCACAGAGCTGGGCTTTACGGAAGAGTGGCCAGAAAAATAACCAAACATGTTTGGTGTTTGCCAAAATGCATGTGGGAGACTCCCCAAACAAAAAAAAAAGCCATTGCTTAAAGAAAAAATAAGCGAACATGTGGGAGACTCCCAAAATATATGTAAGAAGGTACTCTGGTCAGATGAGACTGAAATGTAGCTTTTTGGCCAACAAGGAAAACGCTATGTCTGGTGCAACCCAACACCTCTCATTACCCCGAGAACACCATCCACACAGTTAAGCATGGTGGTGGCAGCATCATGCTGTGGGGATGTTTTCCATCGTCAGGGACTTGGAAACTGGTCAGAATTGAAGGAATGATGGATGGTGCTAAATACAGGAATATTCTTGATGGAAACCTGTTTCAGTCTTCCAGAGATTTGAGACTGGGATGGAGGTTCACCTTCCAGCAGGACAGTGACCCTAAACATACTGCTAAAGCAACACTCGAGTGATTTAAGGGGAAACATTTAAATGTCTTGGAATGGCCTAGTCAAAGCCCAGACCTCAATCCAATTGAGAATCTGTGGTACGACTTAAAGATTGCTGTACACCAGCGGAATCCATCCAACTTGAAGGAGCGGGAGCAGTTTTGCCTTGAAGAATGAGCAAAAATCTCAGTGGCCAGATGTGCCAAGAGAATTGTAGCTGTAATTCCTGCAAAAGGTGGCTCTAACAAAGCATTGACTTTGAGGGGGTGAATAGTTATGCACGCTCAAGTTTTCAGTTTTTTTGTCTTATTCTTGTTTGCTCACAATAAAAAAATATGTTGCGTCTTAAAGATTGCTGTACACCAGAAATCTGAATCATTTGTGTAAATCAAATGATACAACCCTCCAAAAAATACATTTTAATTCCAGGTGGTAAGGCAACAAAATAGGAAAAATGCAAAGGGGGGTGAGTAGTTTCGCAAGCCACCGTAACATTGATAGGTTTAGGTTACTACATGATACAAACATTTTGCCTATACCCATAATGAGGTTGCTACAACCTAACCTATGCATGGAAGTTCATAATATAGGTGCACAGGTCAAGAGACAAATTGGAGTAATCAAGGTAGACATTTGTAGTAATCAAGGTAATAGACAGTTACACATTCAATAATGCCTAGCATGTTCTTGACTGCATATAGCTGATCTAGGGTGTATTCATTAGTCCAAACAGTTGCAAACATAAATTTTAATTGGACAAATTCAGGTAGGTTTATTGTTTTCGCTTCCGTTGAAGGAACTATTTTCAACAGAATCGATGGAATGAATACGCCCCTGATAACCTGCACACACAGTTCACTTTCAAAGCAGCCACATACAAACAGCATCACATTGATTGTTGTATAATTCCTTCTCGCATCTATGTGCTCTCCTCCTCTCAACTTTTCCCTTTGCTTGTGAACTTCATTACACAACTCAACAGCTGTTTGTGTCCCAACCTGGTCTTAGAGCATTTCATATTGTTCTGTATGTGAATCCGGGACACTCCATTTAGTATGATATGTTAAGTTTCTTATGGTACTGTGCGTTCGGAAAGGAATGAGACCCCTTGACTTTTTACACATTCTGTTACATTACAGCCTTATTCTAAAATGGATAGATAAAAAATGTGTCCTCATCAATCAACACACAATACCCCGAAATGACAAAGTTGAACAGATTTTTAGAAATGTTAGCACATATATATAAAATAACACATGTAAAGTTGGTGTCGGAAGTTTACATACACTTAGGTTGGAGTCATTAACTCGTTTTTCAACCACTCCACAATTGTCTTGTTAACAAACTATAGTTTTGGCAAGTCGGTTAGGACATCTACTTTGTGCATGACACACAAAAAAATTACAACAATTGTTTCCAGACATAATATTTCACTTATAATTCATCGTATCACAATTCCAGTGGGTCAGAAGTTTACGTACACTAAGTTGACTGTGCCTTTAAACAGCTTGTGAAATTCCAGAAAATTATGTAATGGCTTTAGAAGCTTCTGATAGGCTAATTGACATAATTTGTGACAATTGGAGGTATACCTGTGGATGTATTTCAAGGCCTATCTTCAAACTCAGTGCCTCTTTGCTTGACATCATGGGAAAATCAAAAGAAAAAAGACCTCGCTAATTTTTCAAAATAGAAGCCTGAAACTATGTCTAAAGCCTGGTCACAGCCTGAGGAAGCCATTGGAAAAGGAATCTGGTTGATACACCTTTAAATGGAGGAGGGGCAGGCAACAGAACAGGGATAAAAAAATAAAAAAGCACTTCCGGGTTGGATTTCCTCAGGTTTTCGCCTGCAGAATCAGTTTTGTTGTACTCACAGACAATATTTTCACAGTTTTGGAAACTTTGGAGTGTTTTCTATCCTAATCTGTAAATTATATGCATATTCTACGATCTGGGCCTGAGAAATAGTCCATTTACGTTGGGAACGTTATTAAAAAAAGCGTCAGGAAGTTAAGTGCCTTATTGCAATATTTTTATTCTGTATAGGCTTCCTTCTTTTCACTTTGTCTTTTCAGTTAGTATTGTGGAGTAACTACAATTATGTTGATCCGTTCTCAGTTGTCCTATCGCAGCCATTAAACTCTGTAACTGTTTTAAAGTCCCCATTGGCCTCAAGTTGAAACTGAGCGGTTCTCTCCGGCAACTGAGTTAGGAAGGATGCCTGTATCTTTAAATGTATTGATACACCATTACAAAGTGTAATTAATAACTTCAACATGCTCAAAGCGATATTCAATGACTGCTTTTTTTATCCATCTACCAATAGGTGCCATTCTTTATGAGTGTTTGGAAAACCTCCCTGGTCTTTGTGGTTGTATCTGTGTTTTAAATTCACTGCTCGACTGAGGGACCTTACAGATAATTGAATGTGTGGGGTACAGAGATGAGGTGAATACTTATTGACTCAAGACATTTCACTTTTCATTTTGTAATAAATAAAAAAAATCCACTTTGACATTTTAGGGTATTCAAAAAAATAAAATCAACATTTTATACATTTTAAAGTCAGGCTGTAGCAACAAAATGTTGAAAAAGTCTATGGGTGTGAATCCTTTCTAAAGGCACTTTACAAATAAAAGGTTCTCTTGATCGCCAGTAAAATGACAATTCTAGTTGTTTTTTTAATTATACATATATGTAATTCCTAATTATGTCCTTTAGTAGGTTGTTATGGTAACTGCTTGTTTGTTTGCTTTTGAGTGTCTACCACACCAAAGTGGTGGGCTGAAGAGGGTGGGGTGTGACGAGGGACGTGTGGTGGGTAGTCTGGGGGACCATGAACCTTTAGCTCCCACTTCCCTTTTGTGGGATGTTTATTTGTAAAGTCTGTCAATGGTATTACATGCCTATGATTGAAAAGAATAACCGAAAAATGTAAGATGTAAGGAAATAAACCCCCCAATCAAGAAGATCTGGAGCTTCAAAGCAATCTCAACACACACCATAATAAACATGTTCAACTCAAATGTGAACAGATGATGTTGTATGGGTCAAAAACATGGAGATCAATTAAACAGACCATAACAAAACTTCAAACATTCACCAACAATTTGTGGGATTAAACTGGACAGGAACCCATTGAACTCCAAATAATAAAAAAGAAGGAAGTGGAGTGAATTATTAGAAAGGATTTGAGGGTTAGTTTAAAACTTGTTTGGGATAGGGGGCAGCATTTTCACTTTTGGATGAATTGGTGCCCAAAGTGAACTGCCTCTGACTCTATCCTAGATGATAACATATGCATATTATTATTACTATTGGATAGAAAACACTCTGAAGTTTCTAAAACTGTTTGAATTATGTCTGTGAGTAACAGAACTCATATGGCAGGCAAACTTCCAAACAGGAAGTGAGAATTGTCTCCGAGTCCCTGCCACTGAAAAACATCCCCACAACATGATGCGGCCACCACCAGGTTTCATCCAGACGTGATGCTTGACATTCAGGCCAAAGAGTTCAATCTTGGTTTCATAAGAACAGAGAATCTTGTTTATCATGTTCTAAGAGTCTTTAGGTGCCTTTTTGCAAACTCCAAGCGGGCTGTCATATGCCTTTTACTGAGGAGTGTCTTCCGTCTGGCGACTCTACTATAAAAGCCTGATTGTTGGAGTGCTGCAGAGATGGTAGTCCTTCTGGAAGGTTCTCCCATCACCACAGAGGAACACTGGAGCTCTGTCAGAGTGACCATGGGGTTCTTGGTCACCTCACTGACCAAGGCCCTTCTCCCCTGATTGCTCAGTGTGGCCATGCAGCCAGCTCTAGAAAGAGTCTTGGTGGTTCCAAACTTCTTCCATTTAAGAATGATGGAGGCCACTGTGTTCTTGAGGACCTTCAGTGCTGCAGATATTTTTTGGTACCCTTGCCCAGATCTGTTCCTCAACACAATCCTATCTCGGAGCTCTACGGTCAATTCCTTCGACCTCCTGGCTTGCTTTTTACTCTGAAATGCACTGTCAGCTGGGGGACCTTATGTAGACAGATGTTTGCCTTTCCAAATAATTTCCAATCAATTGAATTTACCATAGGTGGACTCCAATCAAGTTGTAGAAACATATCAAGGATGATCAATGGAAACAGGATGCACCTGAGGTCAATTTCGATTCTCCATTTTTGAATAAAAATGTAACATAACAAAATGTAGAAAAAGTGAAGGGGTCTGAATACTTTCCGAATGCACTGTATCTATTAATTTGTGGATGTCCATCATTCATTTTGGGAATTTGTAAAACGTATATGTTACCAACTCCCAATTGTTGTGACTAACGTTAGCTAGATGCCTAGGTGGCTAATGCTAACTTTAGCTATCTGACTAATGATAGCTAGGCTAGGGGTTAGGGTTTAGGTTAAGTTAAAGGGTTAATTTTAGGGTTAGAGGAAGGGTAAGCTTAAAGCTAACATGCTAAGTAGTTGCAAAGTAGCTTAAAATTAGTAAGTCATTAAAGTTACTAATTTGCTAAAATGCTAAAGTTACATTTACTATGCTACATCTAGTCTGAGATCAGGCTGTGTGAACAGGCCAAAACATCTTTCCAAGCCAAACTATCATACCATAACCGCTACATACAGCCTAGATTGTTGTCTCCATATTAGCTTACGTCATAGTCGAATCAAATTTATTTATAAAGCCCTTCTTACATCAGCTGATATCTCAAAGTGCTGTACAGAAACCCAGCCTAAAACCCCAAACAGCAAGCAATGCAGGTGTAGAAGCACGGTGGCTAGGAAAAACCACCTAGAAAGGCCAGAACCTAGGAAGAAAACAAGAGAGGAACCGGGCTATGAAGGGTAGCCAGTCCTCTTCTGGCTGTGCCGGGTGGAGATTATAACAGAACATGGCCAAGATGTTCAAATGTTCATAGATGACCAGCAGGGTCAAATAATAATAATCACAATGGTTGTCGAGGGTGCAACAGCTCAGCACCTCAGGAGTAAATGTCAGTTGGCTTTTCATAGCCGATCATTCAGAGTATCTCTACCGCTCCTGCTGTCTCTAGAGAGTTGAAAACAGCAGGTCTGGGACAGGTAGCACGTCCGGTGAACAGGTCAGGGTTCCATAGCCGCAGACAGAACAGTTAACTGGAGCAGCAGCACGGCCAGGTGGACTGGGGACAGCAAGGAGTCATCAGGCCAGGTAGTCCTGAGGCATGGTCCTAGGGCTCAGGTCATCCGAGAGAGAGAAAGACAGAATAAAAATTAAAAAAATAAAAATTAGAGAGAGCATATTTAAATTCACACAGGACACCAGATAAGACAGGAGAAATACTCCAGATATAACAGACTGACCCTAGCCCCCCAACACAAACTACTGCCGCATAAATACTGGAGGCTGAGACAGGAAGGGTCGGGAGACACTGTGGCCCCGTCCGACGATACCCCCGGACAGGGCCAAACAGGCAGGATATAACCCCACTCACATTGCCAAAGCACAGCACCCACACCACTAGAGGGATATCATCAACCACCAACTTACCATCCTGAGACAAGGCCGAGTATAGCCCACAAAGATCTCTGCCACGGCACAACCCAAGGGGGGGCGCCAATCCAGACAGGAAGATCACGTCAGTGACTCGACGCACCCCTCCTAGGGACGGCATGGAAGAGCACCAGTAAGCCAACACAGCTCTATAACTAAAGTGTTAGTAAATGTGCTACAATCAGGCTGTACAGTGCACATCAAGCAGTTTAGTTGTTACACCGGCGGGCCCCTGTGGCAATAACTTAATACAACCGAAAGCTTACCTTGACTTGAATAAGTTCCAGGATAGCTTAGCCAGCTAGCTAATACAAATATAATTTATGATGTGGCAGGTGGCAACGTGGTAGGCACAACTTGTCCCATGAATTAACCCCAAAAATTGAGGATTAGCTGATAACTGCGAAACAAACATTCTGGATAATATAGAGAACCTTGAACTATTTATTAATCAGCATTTTTATATGCTTGAAAAAGAATCAGATACTTTAAAGCAAACAAGAGAAGAACTATCCTCGATCTCTGCGAGTGAAACTGAAGGGATACCGCTGTCTAAAATTCTAAATTTAACATTGGAGGGTGACGTTTTTATAACTACGTCTCCAGAAGATAGAGCATTGCTGACAAGCATGAGCGAGCAGTTCAAAAAACAGGATCTATTGCCTGGGCTACTAGGCCTTAAAACAGGAATGGATTACAGTAATACAATGATGGAAGAAATACGAGGAAAATAAGATATTGAAAACTACCGTGGACTCCCTAAAAGACACTACAAAGAGGCTACGGTATGATAATAAAACAATGAAAGCCAAATTACTATATCTAAAGTGCAGAAGCATGAGAAATAATATTGTTATAATGGGAATAGAGGTGGAGGAAAAAGTCGGTGTTCATGAAACGTAATCTCAAGATGACGGACGAACAGGTGGATACAATTGATTTTTAAAGGACTCCGTTTCGGTGGCAGAGGGGAGGGAAGGCCCCGTCGGATCGTAGCTATGGTAACTCATTACAAAATGAAAATTGCCTTGTTACAACAGGGTAGGAACCTGAAGAACACGCAGTTCTCTATTAATGAACAATTTCCCAATGACATAGTGGAGAGATGACATGCTCTGTACCCCACTTTCAAAAGGATCTGAGCAAAGAAGCAAAAATGTTTGTCTAGTGGTCAATAAATAAAATTAATTCATACTTTTTTTATTTCGGCAATATGGAACTTTGGACTATATGGACTTAAAATCAGGTTTTGATTTAGGGGAAAGGTGAAGATGGGTAAAGCTGACCTTTTTTATTTTTCATTGTTTATTTTATTTGAAGATTGCACGGTAGTACATTAGAAATACCAGCACAGCTAACAATGACCTGTCGGTCCGCCAGCGTATTTTGGGTGGCACGCCGTCAGCGGCTTGCCGCAGTCGGGCCTCCAGCAGCAGACCATCGGCAACCCGATAATCTCTCATCGGTCCACTAGCGTTTATTGAGCGGCAAGCCGCAATGCTAAGTGGAGGTTTGACCTTCAGTGGAGGAACTTCGGCGTGTCGATATGCGGACCCGTGCGTGCGACCTGCTTTAACACCTTCTCATAAATTGAATAAGTACTGCTACTATTGTTGAAAACAATATAAATATATATATTATATAAACCACACGGATTTGACAAGAATTGAACTGTACCATTCAACTTTGTCTGGAAAATGCCCATTGTATGAAGTTCCACATCGCATAATGTAATTTCAATGTAATAGCAAGTTCCACTAGTTTTATGTATGTTCTTAAAGGTAGATAGCTTGCATACTTTCACTTTCAAGTAACCTATTCACTAATCTTGGGCATTGTGAAGGAGAGTTTTAGTGAACATAGAACAAAAATGACAGGAAATGCATCTTTATTTTAAAACAATACACATATTAAGATATGGTATAAGGCATAGGTTAACAATACTACCTTTAACATGGTCTTGTGTAACAACTTTTAGCACAAAACTGCAATCGAATGTATTTAATTTAAAGACTTGTGTAGGCTGTAGACTTGAGACCCCTAGGTAATATTTAAGTCTTCCTTAGTTTTCAGTTTCCATTAAGGAATGTTCTAAACAAGTTTAAAAAATAAGATACATTTCTCTCAATCGTTGGTGTAATAACTTGATCAGAGATGATGAGTCAGTAAAATGTTCTAATTGAAGATTCATGCCAACCATGAATAGAACCTGCTTGGACAACAAAGCAACAGCTATCGATAACACATCTTAATTTTCTTCCTGGGCTGTCCTCTCCTGCCCTCGATCACTGCAAGATATATATCTATCTCTAAAATTATTAATCTTAGTTGTCATACCTGAGCCTTGAGCCTGACGAACAAGCTAAAAATGTCAAGCTAACACTAACCCTACACCTGATCAAAACACCCCATTAAATGGTCCAAAGGTTGTACCAATCATGCCATTCATATGGGGATATGTGGTACCACACAGCAGCTAAGAGGCACCTTTTAATGGTGATTCGCAAACCACACAGAAGGTAAAGGACACCTTCTAATGGCGATTCATAACCTTTTGAGAATTAAGGATTAGGGTGCAGGTCCGCAATTGAAGACCAATCTCCGAAATATGTATCGGAACAACTATAAGGCTTTACATAAATTTCACGTGAAGTCGTACACTGTTTACTGCTTGATTCCATGAATATAGAAGTGTAAAGTTACTCATGCCAACTGTATACAACACCATCATTCTCAAAAGGTTATGAATCACCATTACAAGGCGCTCTTACCCTCTGTGTGGTTTGTGAATCACCATTAACCTCTACGGAATCTACTAGCTGTCTCTTGCATTTCAAAGATGGAAAAAAAAAAAAAAAAGAAAACGCATGTTTATTTCTTTGTATTATGTTTTACTTGATCTAATGTGTTATATTCTCCTACATTAATTTCACATTTCCACAAACTTAAGTGTTTCCTTTCAAATGGTATCAATAATATGTATATCCTTGCTTCAGGTCCTGAGCTACAGGCAGTTAGATTTGGGTACAGTGGTAGCTCCACTAAAAGTTTTGTGATTATGCTGCGGTACTTAGAGGTAATTTGTGGTTTAGTACGGTACCCTGCGTCACTACTTCATTGCTCCGGACAAGCACAAGGGGGAGTTAGAGCACTGATTATGCTTTTGGGTCCTACTGTGTCTCTAACTGACAATGAATTGGCGACATAAACCTAAAAGGAAACTGATAATTGTGCATGACTTCAGTATTACTTACTAAAACTATTGTTACACTAAGGTTTTTATTATTTTAATTTGTTAGGATTATTTTGCTCTTGCTGTAGTACTGTAGCCCACTCCCGACCAGTCACATTGTACAGTGCCTAAGTGGCGCAACAGTCTAAGACACTGCATAGCAGTGCAAGCTGTGTTGCTACAGATGCTGGTTCAATACCTGTGCCGGCCTTGACTGGGAGACCCATGAGACGACTGCAGGTTTTTGGTTTCTCTCCCTCTAAAAACATAAACAAATCATTCTAAATAACAAAAAAGCTTTATTTACAAATTAGTAACATTGCCTCTCCCCATGTTCAAGAATGGCCTTTTTCTTGACCATTTTATGTTATTTGAAAGCAAAATAATCTCAAAAAGAATTATTTTTATTCTTAATTTAGAATGATATAAATGCACCTTGGATATTCTCACAGATATATTATTAACAGGATTGGCCATACTGGCAACATTAGCAATATTGGTCATATTGGTCTGGCTCCCAAGTGGCACACAATGGGATTGCCTTGCAGTTCTCCAGCTGTATCCACTGAAAGCGCGCGAGGTTCAAGGCACGAGGGCAGGGGGCATGGGATGGTCCGCAGAGCCGCGCACAGAAGACGGACCATGGGGAAGGGAGGAGAGGGGGGGTGGACCGCCACCCCGCCACACTGGGTAGCACAGCAACACTTTAAGGGGCATTGCACTAATAATGGCGCTGACTAGGGAAACGTTCCCACTGTTCTTAGTGCCAGTCTGCACGTTCAAACCAAAACAATGTAACTAATAATGACATCTTTATGCATTCGTTAATAAAAAAATCATAAATATAACTCTTTCAAAATGCCAACGTTTATTTAGTTATGGATCCATAACGAATTACTATGGGAATAAATTTCACTGAATTACAGAAATATCCTCCAATCCTTTATATGTCATTATTGGCGGAGAGTCCCGTCCTATTTTTCGATATACAGTTGGCCCAGTGTTCAGTAATGTGCTGTTAAAAGTGGTGTATGTCTTATTTATTTAAAGAGCATATTGAAGTTTGAAGCAATAGGATTTGAAGCAATAGCCTACAACAATTTTAGCACCGTTTCGCGCTGCTCTGAGACAAGCATTGGGACTGGTCTTGATAAATCAATTCGATTTTTTCCCCCACTTAATCTCTGTTTGGGTAGTAGTTAGACTAAAATTTTAAAATTAGGGTGTAGAAATGTTATGCTCTTAGTGTAACCTTTATTTAACAAGGCAAGTCAGTTAAGAACAAATTATTATTTACAAGGACAGCCTACTCTTTCCTCCCCATCGAGGAATTGAACCCCAGTCTCCCTTGTGAACGCACAACACGGGGGTTCTTTAGCTAAATAGCCCTGTACTGTTGCCTACTCCCGACCGACACATTGTGCAGCGCCATATATTCCATTCCATCCTAACGGAAAGCCAGAGAGTTTTACGTTTTTCTTAGAATAGAAACACCATAATATTAATGAAGCAACATTTCTTAAAATCAGTCCCATATACTATGTTCTTACAAAACAAAATGAAATTCTCTAGTACAGCCACTATTGAAGGCTAGCATTAATGGTACCAGTGGTTGGCACTTAAATAACGTGCCATAGAATTCTGTGGCACCATGCAAGCTGTGCTGCAGTCCGCTGCAACTTTTAAAGGACGAACCACTGTATATCATTTTAGGAGAATATTGAAAAAAAGGGTCCGACCCTTAAGAGGTTTTAAACTTTCTGGCGCAGGCGCTCGGCTAGCGACCCACCTCAACAACATCCGGTGAAATTGCAAGTGTCTTACATCAAAATAAAGCTTAACTTCTTCTTAATCCAGCCGCTGTGTCAGATTTCAAAAAGGCTTTACGGCGAAAGCACAGCATGCGATTATCTGAGGACAGCGCCCCGCATACAAAAGCATGAACATTTTTTTTCAACCAGGCAGGTGCACCACGAAAGTCAGAAATAGCGATATAATAAATGCCTCACCTCTGAAGATCTTCTTCTGTTGGCACTCCAAAAGGTCCCAGCTACTTCGCAAATGGTCCTTTTGTTCGATAAAATCCTTCTTTGTATCCCCAAAAACTCAGTTTAGCTGGCGCGCTTCATTCAATTATCCACCGTTTTCCCTCCTTCAAAATGCATACAAAATGAATCGTTACCAATAAACGTTACCAATAAACTTCTCCAAACAAGTCAAACAACGTTTATAATCAAACCTCAGGTACCCTAATACGTAAATAAACGATCAAATTTAAGACGGGAAATTGTTATTGTCTTTACCGGAGATAAACAACAAAGAACGCGCTCTCATAAACGCGCATGAAAACACTACTGCCAAAATGGGAGCCACATAACACTGACAGAGGATTTACGATGTCTTTGGATGATAAGTCTAACAAGACCGCATTCCAGAGCATGAGTTAATGTTTCTGTACTGGGGTACCAGGGGGAGATGGCTCCAGTGTGGAGTTGGGGGCCAGACCCTGGTCTCTACACAATGAGAACAGTCTTTACAGGAGATACTGTTTGCTGTGAATTATTAGTATCTTTCATACGAATCCTAACCTTGTGACCCATTCCATACATCTGTTGATTGTCATGAACATCCAGGAGGATGGACTTTGCTAAAAAATGCTGTGGCTCAAATCCGCTCATTGGGCTCTCAACAAATTACCTACGGAGGGGTTGTTGACAAGCTCCATTACTGCAATAATTCAATAATAAAGTTTGATTGTTTTGAAGAAATTTAAAAGTCTCTCCTTTTGATTACAATAATTCCACGACAGTGGTCTGTGTGGAACCACATATAAACGTTGGCCTGTGGAATCCTCTGGAGAGAACAACTCATCATCTGGATCAACATGCTCGTGCAATTGTCTTTATAAAAACCCAGTTGGTTTTTGGTCCCAGTAGAAAGCCAAGGTGAGTTGATGTTACCTTAACATTCATGTAAATTATGTGAGAAATTAAAGTATGTTTAAGTTATGGTTATTGTTTGATATGTTAAATCATGACAAACAGTATGGCTAAGGTTAATGTTAACAAGGACCATAGGAACTGTCATGTGTCAATAAGTCAATAATGCCTTCAGGGTTAATGTTAGGGACTTCAAGTTAGTTGACGGACGCTATTGTTAGATTAGCTAACTTAATGCTAGCTAAGTTGGCAGACAACCTCATGTTTGGCCAACTAAATTTGCAATAAATGTGCCCTACAGTTGTCCGGTAACATGAACAATAAAGGGAGCCAGAAAGTTAACATTGCCAAGTTACAAACAGTAACCAGCTAAAAGTTTAAAAATAGTAAAGTGATTTGCTTAGTTAGCTAGCTATGCTAGCTAGTCAACTGTCCTTCGGGGTCGCGAGATGTTCTTCAGAACAAACTAGCAAGCTGCAGGGGTCTCGTGAGGGGCCATTGGAACTGCCTTGTTGTAACGTTAGCTCGGCTAAATTGTAAAAAGAAACCTTAAAGCTAGGTTACTTAAAATGATTGCTACAATTAACTAGCTTGCCCTGTTCGCTCACCAAATTTACCTTCATTTATCTAACTTACCTCTTTGCTAGCTGTAGCTCTCATCCAGCTGCACAGAGGCGTCCTCATCACGTTGATACAATTCTAGCATAGCTCTTCGGTGTCACTTTAACTTAGAGCTGAGAGCTGAGACACAGATATTTAAATATTGAGTAAAAGGTCATGTGGTCAACAAAAATGAGCACCAATCATAATAGCCATTTCACAGGGTTTTTTTTAGCTCAAAAGCTGAGGGAACATCATATTCTTAGAGAGTACACTAAACAAGTGACATCAGGTCTAACCTACACACAGTATTTGTCTAATTGATGTGCTACTATTGTGTCTATGAAATCAGCTGATGCCTTTTAATTTGTTTACAATTTAAAAGTTTATACAACGATAAAGTGAATATACTGACAAAAGCAATTATAATGTCATTTTTTAGGAAATACTGCGCCCTCATGTGTCTTCAAATATATATTTTGTTATTAATTAGGACTTCATCAGTCTAGTATTGGTGCTATGCATTGTGTAGTATTATCTGCTTGCACAGAGTAAAAATTGTCCACCATCCTTAGACATACACAAAGAAACATACCATGGAGATTGGTGTAAACTACATTGATTGACATTTAATTTTCCTGTTGTTTCTCTTCTTAGATAACCAGTGACCAATCTTGCATTGTTTTGTTGTTGACTTAAAGTGATGTTGAACAGTCCAGTGTTGATTGTATCATTTGATTGTCTTTGCAGATATCCAGTCTACATACCGAACGTTTCCAGGTAAAATGCCCAGTTACTGGAGTAAACGTAGAAGCATTCAGAGGGGAGTTGCACAAGATTTGCTAAAACTAAAGTCAGGATCTGTGGAAAGTCAAATAGTAGGGTTGAGCCAGCTGATGTTTACACACTAAGTGGTAGTGAGGGTGGGGTTAACGAGAGCTTCACTGAGAGCACAGAGGAGAGCATTGATGAAAGTGCAGACGAGGAGGATGAAATTAGAAAGTTACTTTCGGAATGGGCTTTTAGGAAGCAAATTCCACTGAACTCCTCAAGATTCTATCCATCAAAATACCCGAATTAGGGCTACCAGAAGATTCACAGATTTTGTAGAAAACAAAACCAGTGGTGGAAACTAAAGAAGTCTGGGGGAACTTATGTATATCCATGCTGGCATCAAACATGGTGTGCTGTCCCACCTTATATCTGTTCATACAAGGTTGTCTGAGTCAGTGTCCCTCTACATCAATATTGATGGCATTCCTCTATACAAGAGCTCAAATTCTGGCTAGTAGAAATCTACAAAGTTCAGATCTCTGCCATTATTTGTGATGCACCAGCAAGGACCTTTGTCAGAAATTCAAAAGGTCACAATGGTTACTATGGCTGTGACAAATGCCATCAAAAGGGAGTCTACTACCTGGCCTGTCTGTTTAAAAGCGAATATTCCAAGGGTGATGTATGACAACTTCAGAAGGTCACAATGGTTACTATGGCTGTGACAAATGCCGTCAAAAGGGAGTCTACTACCTGGCCTGTCTGTTTAAAAGGGAATATTCCAAGGGTGCTGTATGACAACTTAATTTTGCTTGCAGTTGCCATGACCATTTTCCTAAGTGTATCCTTGTGTGCAGACCATGCAGACTATGCCGGAATCCTCCTGGTTTTGTTTGTGGACCACTGCAGCTGCCTGTATGGGAAGGAAAACATAACATATAACATGCATTGCCTAACCCATCTCAGTCATGAAGCACAAGCATTTGGTGTTCTTGACAATATCTCTTGCTTGCCCTTCCATAATTTTCTTGGCCAGTTAAAAAGAATGATAAGAAAACCAAACAAACCTTTAGAGCAGGTTAAATGGAGGTGGTCAGAAAGGAGAGGCAATGAGAGGAACACAGTCAGATGCTGAGAAAACACTACAAAAGCAGCATGACAATGGCCCAGTCCCAAATGGTCTAACAGTGAAAGAGCAGTATAACAAAAATGCAGTTCACTCACTTCTCCGTGCAAATGTCCACTGGGAATAACTGTGTCCAGTTGAGGAACAAGGATGTTGTCCTAGTGCAAAACCTGCTGGTGGAGGAACATGGAGACACTTCTATTGCGTAGAAAACATTTAGGAACAAGACAGACCTTTTCGCATGTCCCATCATCACTGCTTGATATTTTTCATCTCTCTTATTTTCATTCGAGCCACAAATGTGCTACGGAAGTTTGTTCTACTCCCCATGCAAAGAGGGCTTTGCTGGGATGCCATTACTACATTTGTAGGATGCAAAGCATTTCTTTTCAAGGTAAATTGTCAGTAAAAGACATTACAGAAAATGTATTATTTACTTAAGGGATTTTCTTAAACTCCTACAATTAGAAGTTACTACTGTGAAATGTTTGAGTAAACTAATCTAATTGAGTGCCATTATTTGCTTTTTTTGTTCACAGTACCGTGTGTTAATTTCCCGAACGAAGATGACAGTTTAGCTGTCATCTCAAAAACCTAGTGCACCAAGGACAAATGTTATTGGCCTCCATACAAGAGCCAAGAGAGGTTAAGGAAGGCAGTGATGTCACACAAACGGCCGGACATTGATACATGGGAGGCGTATTCAATTAAATTACTGAAGACAAAGAGTGAGTACTTTAACGGAATATTAAGATACTAAATGTCTCGTTTACAGACATTTACAGATGAACTGATAAGCTCTTGTTTCGTGATGTTTTCAGATTCATATGAGAAAGCCCATGAGTGCCTGGTTCGGGCAGAAAAAGGCTCAAGCCTGGAAACAGAGCAAGAGTCTCACCAAAGATTTAGTGTTTGAAATAAAAGGAATCTAAACACTACTACTCTGAAAACGTCATGCTTGTTGTCATTCCCAGGCGAAATCCTAAATTTGATCAGACTGACTCTGACGCTGATCATAACCGGCACCCACCAGCGCCAAAGACCCCCAAAACCACCCCAAAAAGGATATGCAAGTATATTAAAATTACATTTCTTGACAATGAATTGATCATACAAAGTATAAGTCAAACTTTCCCAACCTGCATTTCATTTGCACAATTTGCAACAGTATCTTCTAGACCCTCTTTGTCACTCTCTGCTGGGGGTAAGTGGCTCTTATGTACTGAATGTAATGAAGTATATCACCTAATATTATTATGTGTTATTTGAAGGAATGCTGAAATAGTTTGGCTGTGAACTTAGATGTATAAGACAAATAGCTATGCTATTTGATCTGAACAGGTCCTCAGTCCTCTTCGTCACAGGGACCAGCTGCTGACCAGTCTGAAGGTACCTAATCGTGCCCATCATATTATCTGAGGTGTAAAGGGAGAAATGCTCTACAATAAAAAACGCATCTTCGGTCACCAAGTTACCATGGGTGTGTTTCACTATAATTATTGGTTTAATGCAACGATTATCAACACAAACCATTTGTTAGATTTAATTCCCCCCAACATTGTACAAGTAGGATATAGAAATAATGGAGAAATGTGACAGAAAATGGAAAGTTAATGGAAAGTGTCCGTTACCTTTGCAAGCAAGTAGTCGAAAATGAATCCTTGCAATCAAAACGTTGTCCAACTGGGAAAGTTCACTGCTAGCTAGCCATGAACAAACTTGTCTTGTTCACTCCATGTGTTCACTTGTGAAACATGTCAGTTTACTGATTACGATTGCATGTGCTTCATTCCTGCAGCAGTACCTAACTTCCAAATCGCTATTTTAGCGCTAGTAATGCTACTACATACGGCCAGTTGCAGTTTGTGGAAAACATTGTTTTCCCTTTGGGAAAAGGGGGCTTTGCCATTGCAAAAGTGGTTTCCCTTTGGGAATATCTAGCCAAGTCACTGTATCTGGATACTTTTCCCCAGTTGAGATGTGGGCGCTACTTACTTTAACTGAAATTCTTCGTTGTGCTCAATTTGCAACAGAATCATCAAGACCCTGTTCCTGTGCCTCTTCGTCAGAAGATTTTCTGGCAGTAGTACATGGTAATTTAAAGTATTCCACTGTACACTTGTTACTGCATACAGTCTATTAGAAAAGCAAAGTCTGGCTACTACCAGCAGCAATTCTGTAAAGATACATTTCAATGAAAATAAGAAGTATTCTTATTAGCTGCATTCTTAGGTAGTTATTTGGAAATGTCTCATCTCAATCCTCCTCATCACTGGGCCCTGCTGCTCGTCAGTCTGAAGGTAACTGCAATATGTACTACTTAGTTGTAGTGTGAGGGGCTCCATAATTACATGAAGTGGAATGTTATACAATGTTGATCTTTAAAAAATATTTTTTTTTTTTTACTGTAAATGACAGTGGCTTACATTGTCAGCATTGGTTGTGCCCGTTTGGCCCTTGCGTTCCGTAACTCAGAATCTGTTTTCATAGAGCTTTTATCTTGTCATTCGGAAGGAATAGGTTTCCATTGTTTATACTGTCATATGTTAGGATTTCTGCAGGCTGATTATTCAGCACCTGAGGAAATTGGCAGGGGATGTCAGAGAGTTGCAATACCAGACCACAGTAACAGGAACCTCTTAATGTAACTGACCAATGGGTTTCATGGGGACATGGTTCTGCCAAAGGACATTGTGCTTCTGAAGGACAGGCATTGCTGGGGGAGCTTGAACATCAGCTTGAGGAACTTCAGGAGAAATTGGTAATTGGCAGGAACATGGTATCACAACACATACGGTTAACACCAGAGGTTTTTGGACAACGACACTTTTTAATCATAGTTAGGGCTCTGTCAATGCGATTAAATGCGGACTCTTGGGGTACTGTACATGTTAAGTAATTGGGTGCTTATGAAGTCTGTGACTGGGAAGAGTTCTCCACTGCTTTTCTTTGGATGGACTTTAGGCGTGTAGTTTCTGTATGGTTGGCTCACTGCTCTATAGACCGCTAACTATGGACAATTTATTTTACAGGTGAGGTTTTTGGCTGCTAAAGGGGACAAGTCCGTCAAAGACTCAGTGAGGAGGATGTTTGCCTGCCTTTTCTCCAACGACCTGTCCAGGCTTTGTAACTGGACCGGCTTGGGACATAAGATCTCTTTCAGGCAGCTACCTTTAAAAAGCATTATTCAAAGTAAGTTTTTATTAGTCTATGAATTCACTTTCTTGTAATATAGATATCTTTGATTAAACCTGGATACAGTTTTGAATCTGAAACATGATGTGTTTAAATAGTTATTGACCGTGTTCATTCATGAAGAACAAATATTGATAAGTATTGTTCTGTGGTTTCAGGAGCGATAAGAAAGAACCTCTACAAAAGAGGGGAACCTCCAAGAGGTGGTCGCAACATTTTTTGAAGGGAGCTGCTGACAGAGAAGGGGTTAGGAAAGAAATACAAGCCAACTGAAGAGGCACAAAAAACAAATTTCTGTTTGTCCATGTAAATTGTACTGTACATATTAATTATTTTGTAATACAGGACATGATTTTCTTTAATAACAATTAGAAAGTCTAAATCTATGTATATTTATTTTATTATTATTACTAATTGTATAATACTTATATTCATCGTTACCATGTATTCAATGTAGACATTTTATATTGTAATGTGTTTTACAATACATTTGCAACGATTATTGAGAGTGGTGTATATTATTTTGGATTCATTACTGTATGGAAAGATACTGATAATATGAACAGTGGACCGCCAACATATATTTATCATGAACCAGCGGCCCATTAGCGATGAGCAATACGCTGTGCGAACCGCAGTCGGTGCCCGCCGGTGGGCCGTTAACTTTGCCACCGGTGGACAGCTACTGGCCCGCCGGCCATATGTTTGCTGGGAAGTTTTTTGTTTTGTTTGATATGATATGGCCTAATTGTAGAGTTAGGGTATATTATAACTTAAAATCTGTTATTTAGTGGGGTGGGGCCCTTGTTCCCAGATGTGAATCGGGAATTATTAGTTTTTAAGATAAAACTTAATAAATATGAATAGATCTAATGTAGGCATGGAAAAAGGAGTATAGAATTAAAAACCTGCCTAGGTTCTATATTGGAGAAGGCCTATACGTTAAAAAAATTATTGGTGTCATTTTCCTTTCACATTTAAAAAATAAATCTCAATATTAAAAATGTAAAGAACATATTATTGCTCCGATACACACCGGCAAATGGATTGGGTATTGTCAACAGGGTCTATTAGTGTGTGGAGGGCTAGTAACAATGGGATAAAATGATTAAAGTTAATGGTAGAACCAACACAATAACTGGCTTATGGAAGCACATCTCTAAGCGAGAGGTATATTATATTTTTAAGCGGTGAGGCCTGGAGGGGTGTGGTGTGTGGCCAATATGCCGCGGATGGGGGCTGTTCATTGCAAGCCGCAATGCGGAGTGCCTGGATGCAGGCCTTGGCTGTGGTGTGTGCAACAAACCCCCTAGGTGCCTTATTGCTTTTGTAAGCTGGTTGCCGGAGTAATTAGAGCAGTAAAAATTGGTGCTTTGTCGTGCCCGTGGTTTTTACGGTCTGATGTACCACGCCTCTCGGCCAGTCGCATTCAGGGCTCGAACCACCCAGTTTATAATTCTATATAAGCTATTTACGTGACCTTTTATATACTTGATCCTAATGATATAGGTCTAGGTGTAAAACAGCCAAGGTGATAGAGTAACAACCCTGGAATAAAAACTAAATGTGTGTGGGTGGAGAGATAGTTGGTTTTACAGGTTTACTCGCTCTTGATTGTCTGTACTGCATGTATTCTTGGCTATCGTGGCATGGCTGTGTCATGGTCGATTGTAAGTTAAACTTAGGTATTCCACATTTTTACTGGCAGACATTCATGGCCGTTAAAATCTATGTTCCTTTTAACTTCTTCATTTTTCATAGAATAAAACAGGATGTAATGAGGATCAAATATGTCTTGCATGTAATGGACATAATTAATTGCCCTTGCGATATATATTTAGGTTGTTATCTCTTAACTTTTTCGAATTATTTGCTTATAGCCTTTTGCAAGGACTTTCTAAATATGAGCATGAATTTATAATATTGTGCTGCTATTATTTCTATTAAAATGATCTATTATTGTTTATTATTACTGTTTTCCATGTTATTTGGTTAGTTCTCTTAAAAAGCCCCCTCATAGATATTCAACAGACCTACGGGGCTTTGAATGTGTTAGTGAAGGGTGGCAGTATTGAATTATGTATTCATAGGACTGTCCATATTCCCTCTGGCTTACGCCAATTGCCGGCCAAGGGTTTGCCTTAGGACGCAAAGGGGCGTCATGAGTCAGAGAGTTGGTCTGACCCTCTTAGTGACATGGGGGAGGTTTTAGTGGGTGGAATATTAGGACAATTGGAGGTTTACAAAGTTGCAGCTCCAGTAGGCGTAACAGTGCACATATTATGGTACAGCTATATGGACACTTAATCATCCAGGGTGCTTTTTAATGGTATGTTATCATTATGGTAAGTGGGGAAATAAGTATAGCCAGTTACAATTGTAATGGCTTTGCAGATCATAAAAAATATAGATGTTTATCTGGCTAAAAGAGAAAGATTATAATATCAATTGTTTAGAGGCAATTCACTTTACAAATATAGATGAGGTTAGGTGGAAAAAAGACTGGGAGAGAGAAATATTTTTGTCATAGGCAAAGAAACTCAAAAAGGGTGATCCGATTGTGAAAACTGTACAAACAGATCCTCAACGAAGATGGATTATTTAAAATATGCTATTGCACCAAAAATAGATCTGGCTAATTCATCTATATGGGCTTAATAATGATGATCCACACTTCTTCGAAAATATATACACTACCATTCAAAAGTTTGGGGTCACTTAGAAATGTCCTCGTTTTTGAAAGAAAAACACTTTTTTGTCCATTAAAACAACATCAAATTGATCATAAATAAAGTGTAGACTTAATGTTGTAAAAAACTATTGTAGCTATTGTTTCCTATTGTAGGAAACGGCAGATTTTTTATGCAATATCTACATAGACGTACAGAAGCCCATTACCAGCAACCATCACTCCTGTGTTCCAATGGCACGTTGTGTTAGCTAATCCAAGTTTATGATTTTAAAAGACTCATTGGAAAACCCTTTTGCAATTATGTTAGCACTGCTGAAAACTGTTGTTGTGATTAAAGACGCAATAAAACTGGCTTTCTTTAGACTAGCTGAGTATCTGGAGCATCGGCATTTGTGGGTTCGATTACAGGCTCAAAATGGCCAGAAACAAAGCGCTTTCTATTGAAACTCGTCAGTCTATTCTTGTTCTGAGAAATGAAGGCTATTCCATGCGAGAAATTGCCAAGAAACTGAAGATCTGGTACAACGCTGTGTACTACTCCCTTCACAGAACAGCGCAAACTGGATCTAACCAGAATAGAAAGAGGAGTGGGAGACCCCGCTGCACAACTGAGCAAAAAGACAAGTCTATTAGAGTGTCAAGTTTGAGAAACAGATGCCTCACAAGTCCTCAACTGGCAGCATCATTAAATAGTACCTGCAATATGCCAGCTCAACGTCAACAGTGAAGAGGCGACTCCGGGATGCTGGCCTGAGATTCTTCAAAGTATCCACCCTTTGCCTTGCAGAATGCTTTTCATGCTTTCAACAATCTTCATGAGGTAGTCACCTGCAATGCATTTCAATTAACAGGTGTGCCTTATTAAAAGTTAATTTGTGGAATTTATTTTCTTCTTAATGCATTTGAGCCAATCAGTTGTGTTGTGACAAGGTAGGGGTGGTATACAGCAGTTAGCCCTGATAGAAGACAAGTCCATATTATGGCAAGAGCAGGTCAAATAGGCAAAGAGAGAGTCTATCATTACTTCAAGTCATGAAGGTCAGTCAATTCAGACATTTTCAAAAATGTATTCAGGTGCAGTCCCAAAAACCATCAAGAGTTATGATGAAACTGGCTCTCATGAGGACCGCCACAGGAATGGAAGACCCAGAGTTACCTCTGCTGCAGAGGATAAGTTCATTAGACTTACCAGCCTCAGAAATTGCAGCCCAAATAAATGCTTCACAAAGTTCAAGTAACAGACACATCTCAACATCAACTGTTCAGAGGAGACTGTGTGAATCAGGCCTTCATGGTCAAATTGCTGCAAAGAAACCACTACTAAAGGACACCAATAAGAAGAAGAGACTTGCTTGAGCCAAGAAAAACGAGCAATGAACATTAGACCGGTGGAATTCTGTCCTTTGGTCTGATGAGCCCAAAATGAGATCTTTGGTTCCAGACCACTGTGTCTTTGTGAGACGCAGAGTAGGTGAACGGATGATCTCTGCATGTATGGTTCCCACCGTGTGGTTCCCAAGCATGGAGGAGGAGGTGTGATGGGGTGGGGGTGCTTTGTTGGTGACACTGTCCGTGATATTTTTAGAATTCAAGGCACACTTAACCAGCATGGCTACAACAGCATTATGCAGCGATATGCCATCCAATCTGGTTTGCTCTTAGTGGGACTATCATTTGTTTTTCAACAGGATAATGACCCAACACACCTCCAGGCTGTGTAAGAGCTATTTGACCTTGAAGGAGAGTTATGCATCAGATGATCTGGCCTCCACAATCACATGACCTCAACCAATTGAGATGGTTTGGGATGAGGTGGACTGCAAAGTGAATTAAAAGCAGCCAACAAGTGCTCTGCATATTAGGGCACTCCTTCAAGACCATTGGAAAAGCATTCTAGGTGAAGCTGGTTGAGAGAATGCCAAGAGTGTGCAAAGTTGTCATCAAGGCAAAGGATGGCTACTTTGAAGAATCTCAAATGTAAAATATATTTTGATTTGTTCAACACTTTTTTGGTTACTACATCAAATCATGTCAAATGTTATTTGTCACATGCGCAGAATCCAACAACTGTAGACCTTACAGTAAAATGCTTACTTACAAGCCCTTAACCAACAATGCAGTTTTAAGAAAAAGATATCTATGTATTATGGCCATTGAAATGCTAGCTATTCAATTTAGATCCAACAAGAACATCAAGGGGTTAGAAGTCCAGGGGATAAAAACAAACGTGTCAGTGTATGCCAATGACTGAAGTTTTTTCTTTAGTCCTTAATCTAGATCCCTGCACAGTCTCATTGAAGATCTTGATTACTTTTCTAGCCTCTCTCGACTATTACCTAATCATGACAAGTGTACCATATTACGCATTGGATCGTTAAAAGTACCAAATATGTAAAATATGTATGCAAAACAGGTATGCCAGATGTGTCTCTAGCTCTGCTGCTTCTCCTTAATTTTTTAAGATAATAATTTGTTCAAAACTGTTCAACTATTGTCTTTCTATATCAATCAACTACCAAATCTTATGCATTGCAGCGCTGTAGCTTATGATTTCAGTACTAGATACATTCTCTGATCCTATGATAAGGTATTGCCCTGGTCACATCTGCAGTCCTCATGCCTCCTTGCAGCATGCCTAAGGCACGTTCACGCCTATGAGCAGGGACCCTGGGCATCTTTAAAAAAATGTTTTTCAGGGTCAGTAGAAAGGCTTCTTTAGTGTCCTAAGTTTTCATAACTGTGACCTTAATTGCCTACCGTCTGTATGCTGTTAGTGTCTTAACGACCGTTCCACAGGTGCATGTTCATTAATTGTTTATGGTTCATTGAACAATCATGGTAACCAGTGTTTAAATCCTTTACAATGAAGATCTGTGAAGTTATTTGGATTATCTTTGAAAGACATGGTCCAGAAAAAGGGACGTTTCTATTTTTGCTGAGTTTATGATGGGATGTATTAACCAATATGGACAGTATATGGATATAATATGTTTTATATCTTAAATATAGTGTGTATATATATATATATATATATATATATCAATAGTTCAACAGGATTGGCCTTGACTTGAATAGATACATATGAAGTGGGTAAAACAGTATGTAGACGTTATTCAAGTGACCAGTGTTCCATGACAATGTACATAGGGCAGCAGCCTCTGAGGTGCATGGTAGAGTAACCGGGTGGTAGCCGACTAGTGACAGTGAATAAAGTTAAGGGCAGGCTACTGGGTGGAGGCCGGCTAGTGGTGACTAACAGTCTGATGGCCATGACATAGAAGCTGTTTTTCAGGCTCTCTGTCCCAGCGTTGATGCACCTGTACTGTCCTCGCCTTCTGGATGGTAGCGGGGTGAACAGGCCTTGGCTCGGTTGGTTGAGGTCCGTGTTGATATTCTTAGCCTTCCTATGACACCGAGTACTGGATATGACTTGGAGGGCAGGCAGTGAGCCCCCTGTGATGTGTTGGGCAGACTGCACCGCCCTGCGGTTGCGGGCAGTACAGTTGCCATACCAGGCGGTGATACAGTCCGACAGGATGCTCTCCTTGCTGCATCTGTAAATGTTTTAAAGGGTCTTAGGGGCCAAGCCGAAATTCTTTAGCCTCCTATGTTCGAAAAAGCTTTTTTTGTGCCTTCTTCACCAGACTGTCTGTTTGGGTTGGCCATTCCAGATTGTCAATGATGTTTACGCCGAGGAACTTGAAGCTTTTCACCTTCTCCAATGCCTCTCCTGAAGTCCACAATCTGCTGCTTCATTTTTTTTACATTGAGGGAGAGGTTACTTTCCAGATACGACTCCGCCAGGGCCCTCATCTCTTCCCTGTAGACTGTCTCATTGTTGTTGGTAATCAGGTCTTCCACTGTTGTGTCGTTTGCCAACTTGATTGAGTTGGAGACATGTGTGACCACGCAGTCATCGGTGAACAGGGAGCACAGGAAGGGGCTGAGCATGCACCCTTGTGGGGCCCCTGTGTTGAGGATCAGTGTAGTGGAGGTGTTGTTGCCTACCTTCACCATCTGGGGGGGGGGGGGGGGGGGGGGGTCAGGAATTCCAGGACCCAGTTGCACAGGGCGGGGTTCAGACCCTGTGCCCTGAGCTTAATGATGAGCTTGGAGGGTACTATGGTTTTATAGGCTGAGCTATAGTCAATTAACAGAATTCTTACATAGGTATTCCTCGTGCCCTGATGGGATAAGGCAGTGTGCAGTGCAATGGCGATTGCGTCATCCGTGGATCTATTGGGGCGGTATGCAAATTGCAGTGGTTCTAGAGTGTTGGGTAAGGTGGAGGTGATTTGACCCTTCATTAAACAACCAAAGGTTGATGTCTGCCCCTGGGGAAATCAAATTAGCATAATAAAAAAATCCCCATAAAATCTGTCAGTTTAAGCTGGAGGTATGTTTTTTTTGCAACACTTTTAGATTTGCGTGGAAAGGTGACAGAGCTAGAGTGGTGTTTGTCAAACCATGAGACATCCCGAAAATTGGTCTTCTCACAAAATTCTCTGTAACGTCCAAACAGTTTGGCCTACAAAATATTATGACCCCTCTATAGAAAGATGAGTTTCTCACAGACACAATGGTGTTCTCTCTTTGCTCTACGACCCCTACAAGCATCTTGGGACTCGTCTAAAGTCGATACAGCCGATCTGCCAACTTCCGTCTGTTGTGTCCGAACAGTTTCGGCTGTTTGCCCACAGGCCTCACAAGACTCATCTGAAGGTCCCCCTGTACAAGTTGAAAATATTAATGGAAGTATATATGGACACTGTTTAGGGACAAAAAAGGGGTTAAATGCATGTAAAAATAAACAATTTTTTTTAAAATTATTTTTCTTATCTCAGGTATAGGACAGACAAATCAGAATAACTTCTTTTAGATTTTTTGGGGGGGACCCCCCCGCGCTTAGACAGGGCTTCAACTCTTATGGGTTTTAACTAGCCTCTCAAAACACTTCATGATGACAGAAGTGAGTGCCACGAGGCGATAGTCATTTAGTTCAGTTACCTTCACTTTTTGGGTTACAGGAACAATGGTGGACATCTTGAAACAAGCGGGGACAACAGAAGGGGATAAGTAGATATTGAATTTGTCCGTAAACACTCCAGCCAGCTGGTCTGCGCATGTACTGAGGACGCGGCTTGGGATGCCGTCTGGACCGGCATTCTTGCGAGGGTTAAAACTCTTAAATGTCTTACTCACGTCGGCCACGGAGTTTGAGAGCTCACAGTTCACTGGAGCTGCGGTGGCCCACGTCGACGGCACTGTGTTTCCTCGGAGTGGGCGAAGAAGGTGTTTTGCTTGTCCGGGAGCAAGACGTCGGTGTCCACAACAAGGCTGGTTTTCCCTTTATAATCTATGATTGTCAGGAGTCCCTTACAATTACGTCTCGAGTCTGAGCCGTTCAAATGCGACTCCACTTTGTCTCTGTACTGACATTTTGCCTGCTACACTTTGCATGTAGTCCATGATGAAAATATGAGTAAATCCAATGGATCTCTCAAATATCCGCAGTAGCGGAAAGCAGGATGTGCCATTTGACAGAGAAGCCTTTGAGTGACAGAATGGACTCTGTGTGTAACCTTTATTTAACTAGGAAAGTCAGTTAAGAACAAATTCAAATTTACAATGATGACCTACCCTCACCAAACCTGGACAACACTGGGCCAATTGTGCTCCAAATCACAGCCGGATGTGATACAGTCTGGAATCGAACCAGGGACTGTAGTGATGCCCCTTGCACTGAGATGCAGTGCCACTCAGGAACCTCTTTCTCGTGAATGTCCTAGCCCCCTCATTATATCAACCAATCATGGCTAGGCAAGATTCTGTATTTTCTCCGTGTCTAAACAGCTTTAAGTTCACATGTTCAAGAAGGCATTTCTGACAAAAAAACAACACATTTTGATGAAAAATATATATATATTTTTACATTCAAATGCCTCTCTTGTGAAGTAGTGATGTGCGACATAGGCCCAGCTTTCTGTAACGGGTCACACATGGTTGAGAAACTCTGTACTGCCAGTGTTATGTGTCAGCACTACTGCCTATGTGTGTGTAGGCTGTGTATGGTGAGAGTATTTGTGTGGGAAGGGGGTGTGTGTGTATGGTGTTGGCGGCGCGCGCAGTGATGTGGGCTGGTGTGGATAAAATGCCAGGGCCAAATTATTGTCGCAGTCCACCCCTGCATGCCATTGTTTATTCGTGCTTCCAATATAACATTTCTTAGCCATAAAGTATGCACGTTATTGACACATTCCTAAAAAAAACTCTATAAAACTGTGATCTGTATCTACCTCAGATAGAAAAACACACAAGTTTGGTCAGAAGCTATTGGTCAACCTAATACAGTGAGCCAAAGAATTGGGACAGTGAAACATTTTTTGTTGTTTTGGCTCTGTACTCCTACACTTTGGATTTGAAATTATACAATGATTATGAGGTTAAAGTGCAGACTGCACTTTAACTTCATAGTCATTGTATCACTTCAAATCCAAAGTGCTGGAGAACAGAGACAAAACAACAAAACATTTGTCACTGTTCCAATACTTTTGGAACTCACTGTAAATTAAGATGATATATCCCCCACCCCCATATTTTATCTTCAGTTTCATTTCATTTTCACAAATGTATTACTATACATCTAGTTTATTTCTGACAGGAAGTCAGGATAATACAATACTTAAGATGGTAAGAGGGTAGCAAATTCAAAGTGTTTTTTTAAGGCACAGCTTATCGTTCCAGAGAGTCCAATATAGCCTTGGCCCAAAAAAATCCATAAGAGCTGTTGAGAACTCAAAATAGGATGTGATTTTTCTTCACACAGTAGCCTAGCTATGGGGTTGACAGTGAATGACTGAGAGAAGATGAATGCCGGGGTTGTCCGTGAGGAATGATGAGCCAGACAGCAGGAGACTGGCGTCCTGTGTGGCCCAGAGACCTTGCTTCGGCCCGCTGATGAGTTTAGACGTTATTGGAGGTGAGGGGTCTGTTGGAAGGGTCTTAAATGAGGGCCCTGGGGGGAGAGAGGGCCAACCGTGTCAAGATGGGTGGTGGTGTAGAGAGAGAGAGGGGTCTGGGCCATGAGGTGGAATTACTCTCACCTTTTAGAAAAACACACGCCCCTATAATCTCGCCACCTATGATTGGATTTCCCACTGAGTTCCTAGAAGTCTTTGAGGGCTGTAGGAATAGGCTTGCCTACAAAGTGCACTTTAGCCTTCATACGCCCAAATCCTCACCAAGATGGGGTTACACCCAACATATGTTCTCACATGTACTGTATAGAAGGGTTGGTAGGTGGCCATTATCAAATCAAAATAAAATTAAGTTTGATTGGTCACATGCGCCAAATACAACAAGTGTAGACTTTACAGTGAAATGCTTACTTACGAGTCCATTCCCAACAATGCAAAGGTAAAAATTAAGACAAATATTTGCTAAATAAAAAAGGAAATAGTAACACAACAAAAACAATAACGAGGCCATTTATAAGGAGTACCAGTACCAGAGTCAAGGGGTACGAGGTAAATTAGGTAATACAGTATGTACATGTGGGTAGGGGTAAAAGTGACTAGGCAATCAGGATATATAATTAAGGCAGCAGCATATTTGACATGTGAAAGTGTGTCTGTGTGGGTGGTGTCAATATGCATGTGTTTTGTGTGTGTGAGCATACAGTATGTGACGTGTGTGTGTGTTGGAGTGTCAGTGTAAAGACAGTGCAAAACAATTAAGATACAGCGGCTTGCGACAGTATTCACCCCTCTTGGCAATTTTCCTATTTTGTTGCCTTACAACCTGGAATGAAAATAAATTTTTGGGAGGTTTGTATAATCTCATTTACACAACATGCTTACCACTTTGAAGATGCAAAACATGTTTTATTGTGAAACAAACAAGAAATAAGACAAAAAAAACAGAACTTGAGCGTGCATATCTATTCACCCCCACCAAGTCAATACTTTGATAAAGCCACCTTTTGCCGGAATTACAGCTGCAAGTCTCTTGGGGTATGTCTCTATAAGCTTGGCACATCTAGCCTCTGGGATTTTTGACCATTCTTCAAGCAAAACTGCTCCAGCTCCTTCAATTTGGATGGGTTACACTGGTGTACAGAAATGTTTAAGTTGTACCACAGATTCTCAATTGGATTGAGGTCTGGGCTTTGACTAGGCCATTCCAAGACATTTAAATGTTTCCCCTTAAACCACTCAAGTGTTGCTTTAGCAATATGCTTAGGGACATTGTCCTGCTGGAAGGTGAACCTCCATCCCATTCTCAAATCTCTGGAAGACTGAAACAGGTTTCCCTCAAGAATATCCCTGTATTTAGGGCCATCCATCATTTCTTCAAATCTGACCAGTTTCCCAGTCCTTGCTGAAGAAAAACATCCCCACAGCATGATGCTACCACCACCATGCTTCACTGTGGGGATAGTGTTCTCGGGGTGATAAGAGGTGTTGGGTTTGTGCCAGACATAGTGTTTTCCATGATAGCTAAAATGCTCAATTTTAGTCTCATCTGACCAGAGTAACTTCTTCCATATGTTTGGGCAGTCTCCCACATGCTTTTGGCAAACACCAAACGTGTTTGCTTATTTTTTTCTTTAAGCAATGGCTTTTTTTCTGGCCACTCTTCCAGAAAGCCCAGCTCTGTGGAGTGTATGGCTTAAAGTGGTCCTATTGACAGATACTCCTATCTCCACTGTGGAGCTTTGCAGCTCCTTCGGGGTTTTCTTTGGTCTCTTTGTTACTT
This sequence comes from Salvelinus namaycush, assembly GCF_016432855.1. Lineage (NCBI taxonomy): Eukaryota > Metazoa > Chordata > Actinopteri > Salmoniformes > Salmonidae > Salvelinus > Salvelinus namaycush. The sequence goes on along the minus strand of NC_052327.1, from coordinate 1,519,740 downwards.
CTCTGATTAATGCCCTCCTTGTCTGGTCCACAAGTTTTGGTGGGCGGCCCTCTCTTGGCAGGTTTGTTGGGGTGCCATATTCTTTCCATTTTTGAATAATGTATTTAATGGTGCGCCGTGGGATGTTCTAAGTTTCTGATCTTTTTTTATAACCCAATCCTGATCTGTACTTCTCCACAACTTTGTCCCTGACTTGTTTGGAGAGCTCCTTGGTCTTCATGGTGCTTCTTGCTTGGTGGTGCACCTTGTTTAGTGTTGTTGCAGACTCTGGGACCTTTCAGAACAGGTGTATATACTCAGATCATGTGACAGGTCATGTGACACTTTGATTGCACACAGGATGACTTTATTTAACTAAATATGTGACTTCTGAAGGCAATTGGTTGCACCAGATCTTGTTTAGGGGCTTCATAGCAAAGGGGTGAATACATATGCACGTACCATTTTTCCATTTTTTAGAATTAATGTTTTTCATTTCATTTCACCAATTTGGACTATTTTGTGTATGTCCATTAGATGAAATACAAATACAAATCTATTTAAATGACAGGTTGTAATGCAACAAAATAGGAAAAATGCCAAGGGGGATGAATACTTTTGCAAGGCATTTTAGAGGTCCATGATGTCAGGGAGTTCTGCCCCAGTGATGTACTGGGCAATGCGCACTACCCTCTGTAGCACCTTGTGGTCGGATGCCGAGCATTTGCTATACCAAGTGGTGATGCAGCCAGTCGAGATGCTCTCAAGATGCTCTCAATGTTTTGAGCTTATTTACTGGAATGCTGTTAGTTTCAATTAAAGCCCGTTGCAATCAGAACCCCATAGAGCGGGTCTTGATCCAGAAATGAATGGCAAAACTACTATAAATATGTTATTTATTTAGCTCTTTCCAAGAGATCTCTAGCCTGTAATTGTTTCTTGAGTTGTTCAGTGACCAGTCACCAAACAATATAGACTGGCAGTGGACTGCATGTTCTACACATCTCTAGTAGTCAGAGAATAAGACAATGATAAGCTTTGTACATGGTATAAGCCTAGCCTCCTTTCCATAGAGAGGTAATGGTATCACCAATCACACAAACACAGAGACCCACGCAGACACATATCCACACAGATTACTGAGCTCTGTAAATCAGTCCCACGCCTACACAGGTCTTTGCATATAGCTTTCCCTCAGCAAGGCTCCTGCAGAGATGCGATTTTGCAAACCTCTGGTAATCAGGCTCTGTTTTTTAATCAAATCAGCAGTAATATCCTCCAAGTGGTGGGTGGCTCCCACAGCTGTACTAATTCACGCTGGCAAGCAGGGTGCTGGCTTTGGTTACTTCGCCACTGTGGCTCGGTCCATAAAGAGGCTGTGCAGGGGAATGATCTATGACAGATTGCAGGCCTCATTTTGGGCAACTTTTCTAATTCTCTTTTTTTTCTCTCTCACTCTTCTCCCCATTCTGCCACCGTGTAATTCACAGCATGGCTTGATTCATGGTTTTGTGTCAGGGGCTGTCGTTACAGCCTTATTTCATCCCCTAAATGGCTTTACTAGATACTGGACACCGCAGAGGTCACAGTCTGACCAACTGAGACATTCTGAACTGGTTCATATGTTCTTGTCATGTATTTCAATGTTTTCATGAATAAGGGTTAATAAATGAGTGTTATGTTATCAGCAACTATTACTCGACACTGTCAAAGTTACAAAAAAAATATTTTGGGATTGTACTAGTATTGATGGCCTCAATGCATATAGTCAAACCAGAGTTCCAGATATACATAATGCGGCATTGACAAATATGCATTTCTACATGCACGCTTCTCATGACAGTAAATTGTAATGAGAACACAAGGTTAGAAGCGATGAAATAAAATTATCATCGAGCAATTCATCTTACTGTGCTTTTGACATGAAATGTCCAACCTCTGTAAGTGCCCTTTGATCTTTAACACAGTGTTTGAACATTTATGTAATTGATGTTGCTCTGAAGAGGTGAAGATTTAGTATTTTATTACGGTCTACTTCTACTCACATTTTTGTATTGAGGGAATGGTTCCCTGTGAAATGATAAAACTAGATAATTTGAGAGGTGTAACAAAATTATGATTTCAATCGAATGTGATGTGCTTTTCAAAAATAATCCCGAAATGGTAATTTGAAAATATTGATCCAACAAATGTAGGCTATTCCAAACAAATCTTCCTGTAACTCACACACTTGTTCTCCAGAGACTGTTTAAAGAGGTATGCCATTTGCACTCATAAGTATAAATTTGGCCAACCTGTTTTAATGCTATATCGTGAATCCAAGAGGCAACGATGCATATCTCTGCTGTTGAAAAATAATGATTACTTAAAAAAAGATTGATGTAAAATTCTTCAATTCTTTGCAATTGAGGTGCAGATTTAGCTTTGGCTTCATCATTGGAACTCAACCATTTTCAGGACAACAAAATTAAATAAGTCAATCACAAAAGGCTTTGGTAAAGCCTGGTTTCCGAGCTGGACAAATTACTTTTCACAGAGTTGTAGAATTGTCCCAGGGCAGTTTTTCCTTATTGAATACAGGGAACCAGGATTATGTGAGTCAATTCATAATTTATATGTAATTTCCCAGGAATATCTGAAGTACATTTATTTTCAGTAAGATAACATTTTTATTTCTCATCTCATACTCTGGCAGCAAAAATACAAGGCCCTTTTGAAGTTAAGCGTTAGTGAAATAAACTCAGCAAAAAAAGAAACGTCCTCTCACCGTCAACTGCGTATATTTTCAGCAAACTTAACATGTGTAAATATTTGTATGAACATAACAAAATTCAACAACTGAGACATAAACTGAACAAGTTCCACAAACATGTGACTAACAGAAATGGAATAATGTGTCCCTGAAGAAAGGGGGGGGTCAAAATAAAAAATAACAGTCAGTACCTGGTGTGGCCACCAGCTGCATTAAGTACTGCAGTGCATCTCCTCCTCGTGGACTGCACCAGAATTGACAGTTCTTGCTGTGAGATGTGACCCCACTCTTCCACCAAGGCACCTGCAAGTTCCCGGACATTTCTGGGGGGAATGGCCCTAGCCCGCACCATCCGATACAACAGGTCCAAGTCATGTTCAATGGGATTGAGATCCGGGCTCTTCGCTGGTCATGACAGAACACTGACATTCCTGTCTTGCATGAAATCCCGTACAGAACGAGCAGTTTGGCTGGTGGCATTGTCATGCTGGAGGGTCATGTCAGGATGAGCCTGCAGGAAGGGTACCACATGAGGCAGGAGGATGTCTTCCCTGTAACGCACAGCGTTGAGATTGCCTGCAATGACAACCAGCTCAGTCCGATAATGCTGTGACACACTGCCCCAGACTATGACGGACCCTCCACCTCCAAATCGATCCCACTCCAGAGTACAGGCCTCGGTGTAATGCTCAATCCTTCGACGATAAACGCAAATCTGACCATCACCCCTGGTGAGACAAAACCGCGACTTGTCAGTGAAGAGCACTTTTTACCAGTCTTGTCTGGTCCAGCAACAATGTGTTTGTGCCCATAGGTGACGTTGTTGCCGGTGATATCTGGTGAGAACCTGCCTTCCAACAGGCCTACAAGACCTCAGTCCAGCCTCTCTCAGCCTATTGCGGACAGTCTGAGCACTGATGGATGGATTGTGCGTTCCTGGTGTAACTCGGGCAGTTGTTGTTGCCATCCTGTACCTGTCACACAGGTGTGAAGTTCGGATGTTCGGATGTGATGTTCGGACAATCCGGTGCAGGTGCTGTTACACGTGGTCTGCCTCTGCGAGCACGATCAGCTGTCCATCCTGTCTCCCTGTAGCGCTGTCTTAGGTGTCTCATAGTACGGACATTGCAATGTATTGCCCTTGTCACATCTGCAGTCCTCATGCCTCCTAGCAGCATGCCTAAGGCACGTTCACGCAGAAGAGCAGGCACCCTGGACATCTTTCTTTTTATGTTTTTCAGCATCAGTAGAAAGGCCTCTTTAGTGTCCTAAGTTTTCATAACTGTGACCTTTAATTGCCTACCGTCTGTAAGCTGTTAGTGTTTTAACGACCATTCCACAGGTGCATTGGTTCAATGAACAATCATGGGAAACAGTGTTTAAATCCTTTACAATGAAGATCTGTGAAGTTATTTGGATTTTCATAAATTATCTTTGAAAGACAGGGTCCTGAAAAAGGGACATTTCTTTTTTTCCCGAGTTTACATTGGTGAAACAAAACATGTTACCTTGATACATGATGTAATCATTGTACTAATGCATTATCCTTTGGAATTTGGTTGTAACGATAGTCTATGTCGTCCTCCTCATCGGACGAGGAGAGGCGAGAAGGATCGGACCAATATGCAGAGTGGTTAGTTTCCATGGTAATTTAATAACACGAAAACAATATGCGATACAAAATAACAAAATGAAACTACCGTTACAGTCCCGTGTGGCGAAACACCCCCAAAACACACGTGAAACCCCGGCTGCCTAAGTATGATTCTCAATCAGGGACAACGATTGACAGCTGCCTCTGATTGAGAATCATACCAGGCCGAACACACAAAACCCCAACATAGAAAACAACACATAGACAACCCACCCAACTCACGCCCTGACCATACTAAATAAATACAAAACAAGGGAAAACAGGTCAGGAACGTGACATTGGTACTGATAAAGAAAGCTATGTGTCCAGACTATATAATTGGTGTCACAACACTGGCTCAATGATACAGTGCATGATCAAAAAACTAAATGCCATCCAGCGATTCTCCTTTAAAACATCTGCATTGAGGAAACAGGAACATCAAAGCATCCGCTCAGCTTACAAATCCCCCAACTTTTCAGAGAATTTTAAGCTTGTGCTTTGTCTGGGTGAACGACATTGTTTGCATTAAATAATGATATGGACAAGCGAGCTTTGAAGGTAACAGCTGTTTAGCAAAGCATTGCGTTGACACATCAAGCTAATGAACATGAACTGAAGCTGAGGCTACAAACGTAGGAACATTAATGCATGAGCTAATTAAAGTGACGCAACTCTGAGATAGCAAATTCAGGGCTGACATTTATGTTGCATCGTTATCCAAACACAGACCAAGGAGTCCCAAAGGATGTGCCAAATTCCACTCCATACTCTGACATGAAAGCAGATGCATGAGTAACAGTGTTTGTAACTCCCACATCAGATGCACAGGGGTACAATCTTGCCATGGGGAATATAGGGGAAAGATAGCAAAGAGCTACAATAACTGATATGTAGACTTAATGAAAGCACTGTCGCATTGAGGTGAGGAAAGTGGAAGCACGTTTCATAGGATAAAGGGGAAAAAAAACATTTGCATTGGGGTCACACTTTAAACCATGACCTAGTAAATCTTGTAAAGGTTTAATGACACCTCATGGCTCCTTTATAAGGCCAATATAGATGTTTAGAAATCATTCATAACCAAATGTCATTTAAAGAAACTAGATTTTTCTATTTAAATGAAATAGGCTGAAAATGGTACATCGGCAGCCCCTATGATAACATTTAAGCAGTTGGTTTGTAGTAAGGATGGGCAGTGTTCATAAAATATCAACGACAACAGTGTCGAAAGCTACTGACACATCCAATAAAACCTCCCGCAGGCTAATCAATTTTAATTAACTCTTAAAATAGGTTATTTAAAACATGCACAAATGATGGCAGTGGAAAATTGGAACAAAACTATCAGCGCTGTATTTAGCTTATTTTGGTGTCGAAAAGGTTTGGAAAGGTACTGAATGAGTCAACTGTTGTTACATAACTTTACCAGAATGTCTTTAAAAATTATAATCGACTCCAGTGACGAAATCAGACTTTTCCTTGAAATCCTGCAGTACAGGGCAAGATATAGATATATATGCTCTTGGACTATTTGATTAGTGATTCTTGCTATGTTTGTATTATTCTTTAGGATCGCTTTTATTTGATGATGTAGCTCATTTAATGCGGGTTTAGCATTGTGTTGGCTACATATCTTAGATTGTTCTGTTAACTTTGTATGTGCTTAGTGCAGTGTTCTCTTATGTTCATTGATAGGGCAATAAATGAACATGCTGTTGTCTACCCTTGGCTTTTACAATGTTGGCTATACTTTTAGAGCCTGTTGCTCTGTGAATGAGGAAATACATTACTGTTTCTCCCTCGTGTCTTGGGAGAAACCACACGCTTGCTCTGTAAATGCACACGAGAACTCTGCACATATCTCCCAAACAACATGGGAGAAATCGGACTCTTGCGCCTACATGTCAGGACTGTTCTCTTGGTACTAGCATGTCTCTGGACTTTACACATCTCCTGTAATATGTGGTGTTAAAGACTCTGACTGTGGATTGTCATTCAAGTGCTGTCTGTAAATCCAAATGTTGTAACCCCCGATTTAGACTTGTCATTATCTTGCTGCTTCTACTGTCTGGAAATGTGCATTCTAACCCAGGTCCTGAAATGTTTACTCCTGCCGAATGAAGTAGTCAGAGTGGCCTGAAGTTTCTGCATATGAATGTAAGAAGACTTCTGCCGAAGCTTGATTTTGTGAATATATGGATAAAAACTGCTGAACTTGCCGTATTTATGCTTTCTGAAACTGGCTCAAAAAATCTATTACAGACAAAAAATATTGGCATAAATGGTTACAATGTTTTTCATGCAGATCGTAAATCTAAGGGTGTTGCTGTATATGTAAAAGACAAGTTCTCGATGGTTGTTCTGACTTCTGTTACTAAATCTAAGTAATTTGAATATCTGTCTTTGTATCAACTTTAAATATTGTTGTATCTTGTTGTTATAAACCTCCCAAATAAATCAGGATTAAAGGCATTAAATTACTATAAACATTAAACTTTCATGAAATCACACATGCAATACACCAAATTAAAGCTACACTTGTTGTTAATCCAGCGAACGTGTCAGATTTCAAAAAGGCTTTACGGCGAAAGCAAACCATGCTATTATCTGAGGACAGCACCCAATCAAACAAAGACAGACAATCATAATTCAACCCGCCAGGGGCGACACGAAACTGAGAAATAAAGATATAATTCATGCCTTACCTTTGACGAGCTTCTTCTGTTGGCACTCCAATATGTCCCATAAACATCACAAACGGTCCTTTTGTTCGATTAATTCCGTCGTTATATATCCAAAATGTACATTTATTTGGCGCATTTGATCCAGAAAAACACTGGTTCCAACTCGCGCAACATGACTACAAAATATCTCATAAATTACCTGTAATCTTTGTCCAAACATTTCAAACAACTTTCCTAATACAACTTTAGGTATTTTTTTACGTAAATAATCGATGAAATTTAAGACATGATAAACTGTGTTCAATACCGGAGGAGAACAAAGTGGAGCGAGCTTTTCAGGTCACGTGCCTCTATCAAACAGTACACTTCACTCGACCCCCGTTCTGAACAGGGTTACTTCTTCATTTCTCAAAGGAAAAACATCAACCAATTTCTAAAGACTGTTGACATCTAGTGGAAGCGATAGGAACTGCAAGCAACTGCCTTAAAATTCTTAAAAAGAGAGTGACCTCAACAACAAAAAAATCCTGGATGGTTTGTCCTCGGGGTTTCGCCCGCCAAATAAGTTCTGTTATACTCACAGACATCATTCAGAGTGTTTTCTATCCAAATCCACTAATAATATGCATATCCTAGCTTCTGGGCCTGAGTAGCAGGCAGTTTACTTTGGGCACGCTTTTCATCCGGATGTGAAAATACCGCCCCCTAGCCTTAAGAAGCTACTTTATTTCTTGTGTCATGCAGACAAAATACATTTTTCCAACAATTGTTTACAGACAGATTATTTCACAAATAATTCACTGTATCACAATTCTAGTGGGTCAGAAGTTTACATACACTAAGTTGACTATACCTTTAAACAGCTTGGAAAATTCCAGAAAATTATGTCATGGCTTTAGAAGCTTCTGATATGCTTATTGACATAATTTGAGTCAATTGGAGGTGTAACTGTGGATATATTTCAAGGCCTACCTTCAAACTCAGTGCCTCTTTGCTTGACATCATGGGAAAATCAAAATAAATCTGCCAAGACCTCAGAAAATAAATTGTAGACCTCCACAAGTTTGGTTCATCCTTGGGAGCAATTTCCAAATGCCTGAAGGTACCACGTTCATCTGTACAAACAATAGTACGCAAGTATAAACACCATGGAACCACGCAGCCATCATACCTCTTAGGAAGGAGACGCGTTCTGTCTCCTAGAGATGAACATACTTTGGTGTGAAAAGTGCAAATCAATCCCATAACAACAGCAATGGACCTTGTGAAGATGCTGGAGGAAATAGGTACAAAAGTATCTATATCCACAGTAAAACGAGTTCTATATTGACGTAACCTGAAAGGCCGCTCAGCAAGGAAGAAGCCACTGCTCCAAAACCGCCATAAAAAAAACAGACCACGGTTTGCAACTGTACATGGGGACAAACCGTGGACCATGCTGTGTTGGTTCAAAAGTTAAAACGTTTTGGAATTACTGGTCATGCTAAATTGGTTTATAAATTACCTATCAAATCATACACAATGTGTAATGGCGGATGGTTGTAAATCTGAGTCCATAGAGTTGTGCTCGGGTCTTCCACAAGGTTTTATTTTGGACATACTATAGAGCAAGTTAAAGTGTACAAATATTTGGGAGTGTGTGTGGATGACAGCTGAGCCTCACTGTTCATGTGGAGAACTTGATAAGGAAGCTCAAGCTGGGAACAGGTTTTTATTGCCGGCATGAGGGATGTTTTTATCTGGAGGCCTGGAAGGAGCTGGTACAATGTATATTACTGGCGGTTTTAGATTTTAGTGTTGTTATATACAGTGCCTTCAGAAAGTATTCAGGCCCTTGACTTTTTGCACACTTTTGTTACATTATAGCCTTATTCTAAAATGGATTAAATACATTTAAAAAAAAGCTTTCTACAACTTGAAAGGAGGTCCACCTGTGGTAAATTCAATTGATTGGACATAATTTGGAAAGGCACACACAGTTGACAGTGCATGTCAGAGAAAAAACCAAGCTTGGAGGTTGAAGGAATTGTCTTTAGCTCTTCGAGACAAGATTGTGTGGAGGCACAGATCTAGGGAAGGGTACCAAAACATTTCTGCAGCATTGAAGTTTGCCAAGAACACAGTGGCCTCCATCATTCTTAAATCGAGGAAGTTGAAAGTTTGAAGATTATTCCTAGAGCAGGCTGCCCGGACAAGCAATTGGGGGAGAAGGGCCTTAGTCAGGGAAATCACCAGGAACCCGATGGTCACTCTGACAGAGCTCTAGAGTTCCTCTGTAGAGATGGGAGAACCTTCTAGAAGGACAACAATCTCTGCAGCACTCCACCAATCAGGCCTTCATGATAAAGTACATACAGCCCGCTTGGAGTTTGCCAAAAGGCACTTAAAGACTCTCAGATCTTAAGAAACAAGATTCTCTTGTCTGATGAAACCAATATTGAACTCTTTGGTCTGAATGCCAAGTGTCAAGTCTGGAGGAAACCTGGCATCGTCCCTTCAGTGAAGCATGGTGGTGGCAGCATCATGCAGTGGGGGACTGGGAGACTAGTCCGGATCGAGGCAAAGATGAAAGGAGTAAAACACAGAGAGTCCCTTGATCGAAACCTGCTCCAATAGTGCTCAGGACCTCAGACTGGGTTGAAGGTTCACCTTCCATCAGGACAGCGACCCTTAGCACACCACCAAGACAACGCATGAGGGGCTTTTGGACAAGTCTCTGAATGTCCTTGAGTGGTCAAGCCTGAGTCAGGACTTGATTTCGATCGAACATCTCTGGATGTTCAATCAGAAGCACACAGCTCCTACCCCCAAGCCATAAGACTGCTACCCAGACTATTTGCATTGCCCCCCCCCCCCCCTTTTTTTTACGCGGCTGCTACTCTGTTATTATCTATTCATAGTCACGTTAATAACTCTACCTACATGTACGTATTACCTCGAATAACCGGTGCTACCATACATTGACTCTGTACCGGTACCTCTTGTAAATAGCCTCGCTATTGTTATTTTACTGCTGCTCTTTAATTATTTGTTACTTTTATTTCTTACTTTGTTTAGGTATATTTCTTAACTGAATTGTTGGTTAAGGGCTTGTAAGTAAACATTTCACTGTAAGGTCTACACCTGTTGTGTTCAGCACATGTGACAAATACGTTTGATTTGATTTGAAATAGCTGTGCAGCATCTCTCCCCATCCAACCTGACAGAGCTTCAGAGGATCTGAAGAGAGTAATGGGATAAACTCACCAAATACAGGTGTGCCAAGCTTGTAGCGCCATACCCAAGAAGACTCGAGGCTGTGATCGCTCCCAAAGGTGCTTCAACAAGGTACTGAGTAAAGGGTCTGAATAAATGTTTTTATATATTTGCAAAGTTTTCCAAAAACCTGTTTTGCTTTGTCAATGTGGGGTATTGGGTGTAGATTGATGAGGGGGAAAAAACAATTGAATCCATTTTAGAATAAGGCTGTAATGTAACAAAATGTGGAAAAAGTCAAGGGGTCTGTCACACCCTGGCCATAGAGAAGCTTTTATTCTCTATTTTGGTTAGGCCAGGGTGTGACTAGGGTGGGCATTCTAGTTTCTTTATTTCTATGTTTTGGCTGGGTATGGTTCTCAATCAGGGACAGCTGTCTATCGTTGTCTCTGATTGGGAATCATACTTAGGCAGCCTTTTTTCCTTTTGTGTTTGTGGGTCGTTATCTTTGTTAGTGGCACTATAGCCCTGTTAACTTCTACTTGGTCACAATCCCGGGAGCACCCCCATCAGTAAAAAAGCTGACTAGCATAGCCTAGCATAGCGTCACAAGTAAATACTAGCATCTAAATATCATTAAATCACAAGTCCAAGACACCAGATGAAAGATTTCTGATTTTTAAAATGTTTTACAGGAAGACACAATATGTATTTCTATTAGCTAACCACGATAGCAAAAGACACAACTTTTTTTTTTCACCATTTTTTTCCTGCATAGGTAGCTATCACAATTTCGACCAAATAAAGATATAAATCGCCACTAACCAAGAAACAACTTCATCAGATGACAGTCTGATAACATATTTATTGTATAGCATATGTTTTGTTAGAAAATTTGCATATTTCAGGTATAAATCATAGTTTTACATTGCAGCCACCATCACAACTCTCACCAAAGCAACTAGAATAACTACAGAGACCAACGTGAATTACCTAAATACTCATCATAAAACATTTATGAAAAATACACAGTGTACAGCAAATGAAAGACAAACATCTTGTGAATCCAGCCAATATTCAGATTTTTAAGTGTTTTACAGCGAAAACACAATATAGCATTATATTAGCTTACTACAATAGCCAACCACACAACAGCATTGATTCAAGCCAACAATAGCGATAACAAATAAACCAGCAAAAGATATAAATTTTTTCACTAACCTTCTCAAACTTCTTCAGATGACAGTCCTATAACATCATATTACACAATACATATAGAGTTTGTTCGAAAATGTGCAATATTTAGCGGCACAAATCGAGGTTATACAATGAGAATAGTAGCCAAGCTGCCAACAATATGTCGGGAGAAATCTTGGGAGAGGCACCTAATCTAATCAGTAACTAATCATAAACTTGACTAAAAAATACAGGTTGGACAGCAAATGAAAGATAAATTAGTTCTTAATGCAACCGCTGTGTTAGATTTTTAAAATTAACGTTACTACGACATACAGCGTGCGTTAAAGCGAGACAGCACCGAAATTAATGGCGGAATAGTATTTTTACATTTTTCAACAGAACAACGAATTAACATCATAAATACTTCTTACTTTTTGATGAGCTCCCATCAGAATCTTGGGCAAGTTGTCCTTTGTCCAGAGGAATCGTTGCTCGGTTGTAGATTGTCGCCTTCAACTTTGGAATTAGCAGTAAACATTAGCCATGTGGCGAAGACGTGTCCAACTCACTATAACGCAGCACTAAGAAATATCCGAAAATCGCAATATACTGATATAACTCGGTTTAAAATAACAACATTATGATGTCTTTAACACCTATATCGAATAAAATCAGAGCCGGATATATCTAAGGCCTATAACGGGAGCTTTCCAGAACGCAATCCTGAGGTCTGTCTTGCGTCATGGCGAATGATGAAAAGACTGGACCCCACGTTCCCAGACCCTTTATATGGCCTCAGATCTGCCTAGCAACTCCATTCCAATTCTCACTATTTGCTGACATCTAGGGGAAGGCGTATGCAGTGCATCTCGACCAATAGAAGACATGCAAATTAATAAACTGACCCCAGAACAGCCTGCCTGATTTCAGATTTCTCACTTCCTCACAGGAAAATTGCTCCAACTTGAGTTCTGTTTTACTCACAGATATAATTCAAACGGTTTTAGAAATTAGAGAGTGTTTTCTATCCAATAGTAATAATAATATGCATATTGTACGAGCAAGAATTGAGTACGAGGCAGTTTAATTTGGGAACGACATTTTTACTAGGTGAAAACAGCACCCCCTATTGAGAAAAGGTTTTAAGCTTCATGGTCGTTTCTTTGTTTCTTGTTTTGTTGGCGACATTTACAATAATCAAGGAAAATGTACGCTGACCACGCTGCACCTTGGTCTCCTTCCGACGACGGCCGTGACAGGGTCTGAATACTTTGCGGATGCACTGTACTTACATGCATCAACCACTACCCCGAGAGCACTTGATTCAGTATATCATTCAGCCCTCACCAATCAAAAACATCTAACACATTGTGATCTCTACAACGCCGTTGGCTGGTCGTCATTCACCTTGCGCAGGCTTAAACACTGGCATACACAGATTTTTACGGCCATAATGCGTAAAATGCCACTTAAACTATGTACTTTTTTAATTAGGTCAGTAAATAAATATCAATTACGGGCACATTCTCATTTGCTTTTCACAGAACAGAGAATTAGAACAAGTCATGGTTGAAATATTTTTAGTTACTCAGCTCCGTGATCCTGGAATTCTCACGTTGGTGGATATTTTTGCCATCGCTGGCCATAATCATATTACAGGATTATACATCATGTGCATGACTGTGTTGACAGATATATCTACAGTAAATCACGTCCTGATATGCTATTTATTTTACTTTTTTAACATGCACAGAAATAAACCACATCCATGTTCTCCTTTTGGTAGGTATTTTCATTATTAAACATGCAATGAACTACACGGTCGGAAAAGTACACTGTGCATTCAGCACCATGACAGAACTCTTTTAATGGGTATGCACAAAAACACAAGAAAGAGAGAGCTCAACATAACATTTTAACTTCTCAATCAGTGTGAGGAGTGAAGTCTCTGAAGGGCATTGACTAGAGCAGTGAAGTCAGGTATAGTTTCTGAAGTCGCTATGCGCAAGATTGCTGAGAGTTGAGAGTCAGTAAGAGATGATCTGTGTCAAAATCAGCCAACCATTCTTTATCTTGCAGTTGAGGGAAATCCACATATATTCCTTTCATTTGCAAAAACTCAGCAAACTCCGACTTCAGGTCCAACACCATTTAAAGCTCCTTCCCCAAACTCAGCCATCTCACGTTTGTGTGGTAGGGGAGATTTGCATGACCCGACTCTCTTCCAACAGTGAGACAAACTGCCTGTGGTTTAAAGAGTTTGCTCTTAAGAAGTTTACCACTTTAGTGACTGTATCCACAACATGGCTCATTTTCAGGACACATTTACAGTGCATCTCCTGATGAATAATGCAATGCAGGAAAATCATTTTCTGATCTGGGTTCAGCTCAGCTACTTGATCTTGTATCCTTTTCCAAAGGCATTTTTCCTGTCAAGTTTGGACAACCATCAGTGGTCACACTGGACAACTTTTCAAAACTCAGTCCCAGCTTTGCCGCACTTATTAACCTCCAATAAATATTTCCATGTGGTTGTGCTCTTCATTGACTGCACTGAAGCAAGCTCCTCTGTAATTTCAAAGTCTGGGGTTATGCCTTGTAAGAATATCAACAACTGCACCGTGTCACGTGCATCACTGCTCTCATCTAGGGCCAAGGAGAAATCCTTTACCTTGTCTTTCAACTGTTGTTCCATATTCTCTGTGATGTCCTCAACACGCCGTGTCACTGTTCGTCTTGACAGGGAAACATTTTCAAACAGCTCTTTCTTGTCATGGCAAAGTATTGCTGCAGAGTCAATTAAACATTCTTTCATGCATTCGCCCTCAGCGAATGGTTTGCTATGTTTAGCAATTTTGTGGGACAGTACATAGCTAACTCTCGCAATTCCGTTGTTTGCTGAATGCAGTTTTGTGAAAAGTCCCTGCTGCTTTTGCAACTGAGAAAGCAACTCTTTCGATGCACTTGCCCTCTGCTCAGAAGACATATTTCTATATTTCTGTGCATGCTTCGTCTGGAAGTGTCGGAAGAAGTTGTAGTCGTTCAAGACAGCGATGCTCTCTTTGCACACTAAGCACACAGCTTTCCATGATACCTCAATAAATAACTATTTCGATGTCCGCTCTTGCTGGAACACCCTACATTCATTGTCTACTTTCCTTTTCTTAGAAATCTTTGAAAAACGTATTTTTCGTGCATTTTCTAGCTAGCTACTATTTGTAACTGTGACGTGTGTGTCAGCCTGTCAGTCACTGTCAGTCCTCGTGCAGTTGTCATTTATACGTGCCTTCAAAATAAATATCCCAAAAGCGGTGGGAGTTAAATCATTACACAAAGGCGAGTATTCATTGGGCTTTAAATTTGAATAACAAATACGTTTTTCAAAATTTTACTATCGTTAATTCTTTATGTGATCTGAGCATGATTCCGCGGGCCGTATTGAATCAGGTAGCGGGCCATATACAGCCCCCGGGCCTGCCTTTGCCCAGGCCTGCTTTAGATAATAGATAACCCATCTATGCCTCAATTCACTCCATATACGCTAAGTTGAATGACGCATGAGTTGCAAATATCTCTAACAGTCACCCCTGCATGTGTTTTTTTTATGCGTGTGATGTCAGAATGCACTCACTGTTCCAAAATGTGTTTGTAATGCAACAGGCCAGTTAACACGTGCTGCCCTCAAATCAAGGCATACTGACTGCTAATTATCTATAGGCTGTGTTTCAATTTGTCAATTTCAAATAATTTTCTAACAAGTTTGATTTTCTGAATTTTAATTCAGGTGTGTTCCTCCTCCTCATTAATTCACATAGAAGTAACCCATTTCAATGTTGCGGACAATTTATGTTTGAGGCTTTACTGAGCCAGACAAACTTTTCTCTTCAAAGAGAGCCCAAGCACGTCCCCAGTGTTTCCCGAGATCTATTAGATTTGCGCATCTCCAGTGTTTTCCTATCGAAGTTAGTGCCCTATTTTCTCTATATCGTAGTCATTTCTACTATAGCATACCATATGTGTGTATGGAGGATAATGTGTTTACTGTTTTATTCACATATTTTCAAGAACTGGTGAAAAGTCATGCATTCCGATTCTTGCATAGATTGCAATGGACACATATGAAGGTTGTAGTGATTATGATGCACTAATGCTAAGGCTAAGCTATTTGCCAGCTATGTGTGGTGCCATGTTTGTTGACATTATACAATGCATTTTTGATGTCACGTAAATGTCTCTCAGACCAAATATGTTAAAACAAAATGAGGTGAAGGGATGGTTCATTCATTTTTCAAGTAAACTTCCAGAAGTGAATGATGGTAGAAGACACACCCCCTTCAACATGCATTCTACAAACATACCAGACTAATCTTGTCTCCACTTCTTATCTTGGGTTGACGCGAAAAAACAAACATGGCGGCACGCTCAGACGTCCCATCGTCCGATTACTTTCGATTTTTAGAATGTGTTTTACTCTATTTCGATCAATGGTGAGCTCACCTGTGATGTGATAAATTGTAAACAGTAATTGCTATTAGCTAATTCATATCATGGTTTCTGTAAGCCGAGAGTTAGATAAATATGATCACTTGTTTTACGAAATCTTTCATCAGTTAACGCCAAGACTAATGTAGCCAACATTGTCCGGTTTGGATGATTGTGTTATGCTGCAGCTACTTCTGTGAATGTCTGAACATTGCATCCAACAATAAACTGGTCACATTCAGGACATAACGCTGTAAGGACTGTTTGTACAAAATGTTTCTGTAAAAAAACGGTGTGGCCAGCTCAAATGCTGACTGTTGCGTCAATTGTAACTTGAAGCTCTAAATAAGCGTCCTAATCAAACCGGTTTGGCTTTAGTGGGCTTGCTCGAATTGCATTTCCACTGCCTCCAGAAATATGATATTTTATGTTGCTAGATAGTCAATGTGTGACTGCAGGTGGCTTAGCTAATGTTGCGAGCTAGCAAGATGTTGAAGATTTGAATTTACCCTCACCATGCTAACTAACGTTACCCCATACTACTGCCAGTGCCAGCCAGACTCAGAGCCATTTTAGCTGGCTTACATTAGCTTAGCGGTTAGCATGATCACTAGCATAACAGGCTAGCTAGCCAGCTTAAATCTTACCTTGCTTGCCATGGCTTGGCTATTAGCTAGTTAACCAAGCAAACCAAATGACAAGTTTGATATGATGTAGCTAGCTACTTAGCTTTTAATACGACCTGGCCAGATAAAATTCCTGCTAGATTAACTAGCTTGTCTCAACTCTGATTTGCAAGCTAACGTTAGGTAGCGAAGCATTCAAGGGCTGACTGTTCTCATAAAAGTTTGTGTAGTACAAAAATAAATGGAGGATCCAACTATGGTGCTAATTCATGTCATGTCTGACTACAGAAGTATTGCTTGTTCATGTGCTAGCTAACAGCAACAAGCCCAGACGAACTAGCTAACATTATTTTAGCATCCAGCAGTGGTGGTTGCATAGTAATGGTGTCACCAGCCCGAATTCTAATCGAGCTTGCACCAGTTGTTAAACTGGGCTGAGCTGGCCTGGGTTTCCCTTGACCCTGCTCGAATTTGAGAATTCCTTTCAAGCCAGCTCGAATTTGGCCCTAATTTTAAGTGCCAGTGGAACAGGGGCTAAAATTGATTTTCTTACCGATCTACACACAATCCCCATAATGACAAAGTGAAAACATGTTTTGGCGATTTTTGAAAATGAAATACAGAAATATCTAATTTACATAAATATTCACACCCCTGAGTCAATACACGTTAGAATCACCTTTGGCAGTGATTACAGTATTTCTGTGTAAGTCTCTAAGAGCTTTGCACACCTGGATTGTACAATATTTGCACATTATTGTCTTATAAAATTCTTCTAGAAAATGCCTAGACAGCCATTTTCAAGTCATTCCATAGATTGTCAAGAAGATTTAAGTCCAAACCGTAAGTAGGCCACTCAGGAACATTCAATATTGTCTTGGTAAGCAACTCCAGTGTATATTTGGCCTTGTGTTTTAGGTTATTGTCCTGCTGAAAGCTGAATTTGTCTCCCAGTGTCCGTTGGATAGCAGACTGAACCTTTTGTTTTAGAGATAATTGTACGTGTGGGGTACAGAGATGAGGTAGTCATTCAAAAATCATGTTAAACACTATAGTTGCATACAGTGAGACCATGCAACTTATTATGTGACTTGTTAAACACATTTTTACTCCTGAACTTATTTAGGCTTGCCATAACAAAGGGGTTGAATACTTAGACTCAAGACATTTCAGCTTTTAATTGTAATAATTTCAAAAAAAAATATTCCAATTTGACATTATGATTTATTGTGTGTAGACCAATGACACAAAATCTCAATTTAATCAATTTTAAATTCAGGCTGTAACAATAAAATGTGGAAAGGGGTGTGTGTAATGGCTGTCGTCGGTGGAAGAAGGTGAGGACCAAGGTGCAGCGTGGTAAGTGTTCATGATGTTTAATAAATCATCAAAACAGAACACTGAATAACAAAGCAACAACCGAAAACAGTTCTGTCTGGTGCAGACGCACAAAGACTGAAAATAACCACCCAGAAAACAGGGTACCTAAATATGGTTCCCAATCAGGGACAACGATTGACAGCTGCCTCTGATTGAGAACCATATCAGGCCAAACACAGAAATAGAGAATCATAGAAAAACTAACATAGACAACCCACCCAACTCACGCCCTGACCATACTAAAACAAAAGACAAAACAAAGGAACTAAGGTCAGAACGTGACAGTGTGAATACTTTCTGAAGGAACTTTACGTGTCTATATTGAAAGTCAGGGTTCTGTCTTTAGACCAGCAAACCATTGTGGATGGGGGAGCAGGTTTTTCACCAGCACAATCATGGTTTCCTTTTATCTGCCCATTATTTCACTCACTTATAGGAGTGTTTGACCCTAGGCAGACCATCTTATGCTCTCCACATGATGCACTTTGCCTACGGTGCACGTACAGTATGAACCACATACACAAGCTAAGATCATAACAATTGGGCATCCTATGATTTTGAGTGAGATGCAGGCAGAATCTCAAACCTTGGTCTCCATTCATTACCAGGCAGCTTCCTCTCCCTCCCTCTCTCTTTCTTCCCTCCTGTCGGCATCCTCAGGACTACGCAGAGGCTGCTTACCTACTTCTAATTCTGCTCATGCAGTGTAAATCCACAGCTCAATATCTTAGCGTGCTTTCCATGCCGGATGTCAGCTTCTGGCGCTGAAATTCCCCAGGGTGTGGTTCAGAATCACACTCCTAAAATGG
Organism: Salvelinus namaycush; assembly: GCF_016432855.1. Classification (NCBI taxonomy): domain Eukaryota; kingdom Metazoa; phylum Chordata; class Actinopteri; order Salmoniformes; family Salmonidae; genus Salvelinus; species Salvelinus namaycush. Next base: position 1,501,018 of record NC_052327.1, on the reverse strand, counting down.
GCTGTTTTTTCCCTCCTCCTCCCTGAGACAATATCAACACTTCTCCTCACGGAAGAAACCCTCAGTGGTCCCACTGCTGGAGAAAAAAGGTGTTACCTTGGGTAGCAGGAGCCATATTCTGCTTTCGGCCAGCCAGCTTCCTTGAAACGTCCTTTCTTCAGCTTGCATTGATCCCTCACGTCTTGACAGCCCCGTACTACTTTTCCAGGGAGCCTTATAATACAGCCCTGCCAAATACAGCACTGCTCCTCTCCAACATTTGTCCATCACCCTAAACTAAAAAAAGCTTTGTAATGGGCCTGGAGAAATGTAACCACTCTCAATTTTATAGACAGAACAGTGGATGCAAGGACTGACCATCCATAATATAAAAAATATACACTAAACGCAACATGCAACAATTTCTACAATTTTACTGAGTTACAGTTCATATGAGGAAAGCAGTCAGTTAAAATAAATTCAGTAGGCCGTAATCTATGAATTTCACATGACTGGGAATACAGAAATGCATCTGTTGGTCACATATACAGAAATGGGCCTCACAATGGGCCTCAGGATCTCGTCACAGCATTTTTGTGCATTCAAATTGACATTGATAAAATGCAATTGTGTTCGTTGTCCCAAGTTTACGCTTGCCCATACCAGAACCCCACCACCACAATGCACTCTGTTCACAACATTGACATCAGCAAACCATTCAACAACACAACGTCATACACATGGTCTGCGCTTGTGAGACCGGTTGGATGTACTGCAAAATTCTCTGAAACTATTTTGGAGGCGTCTTATGGTAGAGAAAAAAACATTCAATTCTCTGGTGGACATTCCTGCAGTCAGCATGCTAATTGCACGCTCCCTCAAAACTTGTGTTGTGACTGTCATGCCCTGACCTTAGAGATCCTTTTAATTCTCTATTTGGTTAGGGTGTGACTAGGGTGGGCAATCTATGTTTTCTATTTCTTTGTTGGCCTGGTATGGTTCCCAATCAGAGGCAGCTGTCTATCATTGTCTCTAAATGGAGATCATATTTAGGCAGCCTTTTCCCACCTGTGGTTTGTGGGATCTTATTTCTGTGTAGTTGCCTGTGTGCACTGCTTGAACGTCACGTTAGTTTATTCTTTATTGTTTTTTTGTGAGTTTCATTGATTAAACATTTGGAACTCTGAGCACGCTGCGCCTTGGTCCATTTATTCAACAAACGTTCGTGACAGTGACAAAACTGCCCATTCTAGAGTTGCCTTTTATTGTCTTCAGCACAAGGGGCACCTGTGTAATGATCATGCTGTTTAATCAGCTTCTTGATATGCCATACCTGTCAGGTGGATGGATTATCTTGTCAGAGGATAAATGCTCACTAACAGGGATGTGAACAAATTTGTGCACAACATTTAAAAGTAATAAGCTTTGTGTGCATATGGAACGTTTCTGGGAACTTTTATTTCAGCACATGGGACCAAGACTTAACACGTTGCGTTTATATTTTTGTTCAGTATAGTTTTAACCCTGTTATGAGGCTATACAGTGTTTGTTTAAATGTACATTTTTCACAAACATTGGAGTAAAACAAGCTCATTTTTGGGGTTCTGATGTGGTATGACAGTTGAACTAAGCTCATTTTCTTTACATTGCCTTCAAAAAGTATTCACACCCTTTGACTTTTTCCACATTTTGTTGTTCCAGAGTGGAATTATGTTTTTCGAAAAGGTTAGAAAATAATTAAAACATGTCTTGGTTCAATAAGTATTCAACCCCTTTTTGTTAGGGCAAGCCTAAATACATTCAGGAGTAAAAATGTGCTTATTAACAAGCCACAAAATAAGTCGCATGGACTCACTCTGTGTGCAATAATAGTGCTTAACATGATTTTCTGTGAGGCCAATGGTGACTGACTTTAAAATAGTTACAGAGTTTGATGACTGTGATGGGAGAAAACAACATTGTAGGTACTCCACAATACTAACCTAAATGACAGAGTGAAAAGGAAGCCTGTACAGAATAAACATATTCCAGAACATGCATCCTGTTTGCAATAAGGCACTAAAGTAAAACTGCAAAAAATGTGGCAAATCAAATGTTATGTCGCGTACACATAATTTGCATTTGTTATTGTGGGTGTAGCGAAGTATTTCTTGGACATTTTATTTCAGCTCATGAAACATGGGACCAACACTTTACATGTTCCGTTCATATTTTTGTTCAGTGTATATTTGATTAGTGGTTTAATAGTCACATGTACAGGGTTGCAGGTGTAATTACAGGGTACAATGACAATCTTAAGCTCCAACAATGCAGGTCAAAGTGAAATAAAAACAAGAATAGAAATAAATATAAATCAAATATATTGTAGTGGTCGGCTGGCCCACAAATGACAAGAGTGTGACGTAACACAAGCTTAAACCAAGCTTGTGTTACGTCACACTGTTTACCGGCATATCAAACAAAAGAAAACAGAAATCCAACGCCCTTACTGGGGTCAGCTCTATGGCCAAGTAACATCCGGTAGGTTCTTGTCCTGTTGGGTTCAATATTCCTATCAGCGTTGGAGGGCTCTGCATGTCAGCTTTTGCTGCTCCAGAGACAAAATAACTTCTGGCCAAATCCAGGTTAAAACCTCGATCGAACCCTTCATCTCAATTTCTGCCAAAAATGACATCTCCAAATCTAACTGCCTGTAGCTCAGGACCTGAAGCAAGGATATGCATATTCTTGATACTATTTGAAAGGAAACACTTTGAAGTTTGTGGAGATGTGAAATTAATGTTTGCTATTTTTTTGTTTTGTTGCATCTTTGAAATGCAAAAGAAAGGCCATACATTGACATAGGATGAGGCATGTAATTTAAATGTTGTCCACAAGAGGGCAGCAGTGTCTGTGCAAAGTTTCAGACATACAACATATTATGTAGCTCTAGTCTCCCAGGTGTCCCTCACAAGTTTGACCAAATGTACCCAGGTGGCCAAATTGGTCAATTGATACATGTTCAAGTACATACCTATAGACAACATACAAAAAGACTATGGTAGTACAAAATGAAAGTTTACACACTCCCAGGAATATTATACATGATGGATCATTAGCTTCCCCTACATAAAAGGTACTAACCACACCTCTAGATGGGTGGGTGTGGAGCCAGAGACAGCAGAGGAGTCACTACCACTATTGAGGATTTTTTTTTATCAGTTAGAACTCAAGTTTACTGGTACTTATTTTATTTAACCGTTATTTTAGCAGGGGGTGAGAACTGCAACAATACATCAAATACACAACACATACAGTTGAAGTCGGAAGTTTGCATACACTTAGGTTGGAGTCATTAAAACTCGTTTTTCAACCACCCCACATATTTCTTGTTAAAAAACTATAGTTTTGGCAAGTCGGTTAGGACATCTACTTTGTGCATGGCACAAGTAATTTTTCCAACAATTGTTTACAGACAGATTATTTCACTTATAATTCACTGTATCACAATTCCAGTAGGTCAGAAGTTTACATACACTAAGTTTACTGTGCCTTTAAACAGCTTAGAAAATTCCAGAAAATTATGTTCTGGCTTTAGAAGCTTCTGATAGGCTAGTTGACATCATTTGAGTCAATTGGAGGTGTACCTGTGAATGTATTTCAAGGCCTACCTTCAAACTCTGTGCCTCTTTGCTTGAAAATCAAAATAAATCAGCCAAGACCTCAGAAAGAAAGACTGTAGACCTCCACAAGTCTGATTCATCCTTGGAAGCAATTTCGAAACGCCTGAAGGTACTGTCAGGGGTTCAGCTAGGGGTCATGATAGGGGCTGTACCAAATGTTTGATGTATTATAATAATTGATTATGCTTATGTTGTATTAATAGAAGAGGAGGGGTTATAATACCCCGCCCTCCTTACATGTACACGGTCCTAGACTACAGATTAACAATATATATCCATTATTGAGGTTTAGTACTGTTCCAAAGTTGTTTTCTACTCTCTCTGCCTCTTATAAAGAGACCCCTCTGAGAAATATGACTGACAGAACTCTGCAGTGGACTGTAGGAGATAAGAGACTAGTCAGACATTCCACAATAAATCAACTTTGGGGAGTGGACATTTATTGCCTAGGCTTTAGAAAACGCTGGAACTATTGTATCTCTCTTGCAAGTTTACATAGCTGTGTATGAATGGGCTTGGTCTGATGAGTCGAAGGTAATCACGTATGCAGTGACATCACAAGGGCTGGACGGGTTTAATAAAATAACTTGGGACCTTTTATATTTAGCAGAACTTACTTGGAAACATGCTTTATGTTCCTGTTGTCAACTTCTGTCTGCAATCGAATTAATAAAGGTTATTGAATTATTTAATTAAAGATATTGTCATAATGCTAATTTCACCAATGAGCCAATGATTGACAAGGAATAAGGGAACGAACCCCAACAGACCACTTTCATCTGTACAAACAATAGTACGCAAGTATAAACACCATGGGACCACGCAGCCTTCATACCGCTCAAGAAGGAGACGCATTCTGTCTCCTAGAGATGAACGTACTTTGTTGCGAAAAGTGCAAATCAATCCCAGAACAACAGCAAAAGACCTTGTGAAGATGCTGGAGGAAACAGGTACACAAGTATCTATATCCACAGTAAAACGAGTCCTATATCGACATAACCTGAAAGGCCGCTCAGCAAGGAAAAAGCCACTGCTCCAAAACCGCCATAAAAAAGCCAGACACGGTTTGCAACTGCACATGGGGACAAGATCATACTTTTTGTAGAAATATCCTCTGGTCTGATGAAACAAAAATAGAACTGTTTGGCCATAATGACCATTGTTGTGTTTGGAGGAAAAAGGGGGAGGCTTGTAAGCCGAAGAACACCATCCCAACCGTGAAGCACGGGGGTGGCAGCATCATGTTGTGGGGGCGCTTTGCTGCAGGAGGAACTGGTGCACATCACAAAATAGATGGCAACATGTGGAAGGGAAATTATGTGGATATACTGAAGCAACATGCCAAGACATCAGTCAGGAAGTTAAAGCTTGGTCGCAAATGGGTCTTCGAAATGGACAATGACCCCAAGCATACTTCCAAAGTTGTGGCAAAATGGCTTAAGGACAACAAAGTCAAGGTAATGGAGTGGCCATCACAAAGCCCTGACCTCAATCCCATGGAATATTTGTGGGCAGAACTGAAAAATCTTGTGTGAGCAAGGAGGCCTACAAACCTGACTCAGTTACACCAGCTCTGTCAGGAGGAATGGCCCAAATTCACGCAACTTATTGTGGGAAGCTTGTGGAAGGGTACCCCGAAACATTTGACCCATGTTAAAAAATGTAAAGGCAATGCTACCAAATACTAATTGAGTGTATGTAAACTTCTGACCCACTGGGAATGTGATGAAAGAAATTAACCTGTCTAGGACACACGTTCCGCTAGCGGAACCCCCCCCACATTCCACTGAAAAGGCAGCGCGGGAAATTCAAAAATATTTTTTAGAAATATTTAACTTTCACACATTAAGAAGTCCAATACAGCAAATGAAAGATAAACATATTGTGAATCCAGCCAACATGTCCAATTTTTTAAATGTTTTACAGCGAAAACACCACGTATATTTATGTTAGCTCACCACCAAATACAAAAAAGCACAGATATTTCTTTCACAGCACCTGGTAGCCTTCACAAAACCCCCAAATAGAGATAGAATTAATCACTAACCTTTGAAATTCTTCATCAGATGAGTCATATAACATCATGTTACACAATACATTTATGTTTTGTTCGATAATGTGCATATATATAAAAAAAATCTCAGTTTACATTGGCGCGTTACGTGCAGTAATGTTTTGATTCCAAAACATCTGGTGATTTTGCCGAAATACTCAATAAACATTGATAAAAGATGCAAGTGTTATTCACATAATTAAAGATAAACTTATCCTCTATGCAACAGCTGTGTCAGATTTCAATATAACCTTTACGGAAAAAGATTAATCTGAGAACGGCGTTTAGAGCACAATCCAGCCAAAGAAATAGTCGCCATTTTGGCGTCAACAAAAGCTACAAAAACACTATAAATATGCACTTACCTTCGAATAACTTCATCAGAAGGCACTCCCAGGATTCCCAGATCGACAATAAATGACTGAAAATTTCCATAAAGCCCATCATTTAGCCACTTGTTGTTAGCATGTTCAGCCCAGGAATCCATTTTCATGACGCACGAAAAATCCCTCCAGACAAAAACGCAAAAAGTTCCGTTACATGTCGTAGAAACAGGTCAAATGATGTTTGCAATCCATATTTAGTACTTGTTTTACATTAATCATCAATAAGGATCCAACCGGAGAATTTCATTGTCTGAAGAAAGAGCATTGGAACGAGAGCCCTCTCTCTCCCTCGCACGCAAAACCAGACTGAAATTTCTGACGACCACTCACTAAAACAGCTCCTATGAGCCCCTCCTTTATAGTAGAATCATAAGACTAAAATCTAAAGACGGTGACATCTAGTGGAAGCCCTAGGCAGTGTTTGTTCAGTCATATCTAGAAGGGGTGTCATTTGACACTGTTTTGAAAATCGAGTTCTCATTTCCTGTTTTGACCTCTTCTCAGGTTTTTGTCTGCCAAATTAGTTCTGTTATCCTTTTGAGCCCAGGGGGGTGCTGTTTCAACTTTGTGAAAATTGGTCTCAAAATTAAACTGCCTCGTACTCAATTCTTGCTCGTACAATATGCATATTATTATTACTATTGGATAGAAAACACTCTCTAGTTTCTAAAACCGTTTGAATTATGTCTCTGAGTGAAACAGAACTCATTCTGCAGCACATTTCCTGCCAGGGAGTGAGATTTCAGAAATCCTGGTCTCTGTTCCAGGATCAGTTTATAAGTCCCTGTGAACGCTATGGGGCTACATGCACTGCACACGCCTTCCTCTAGATGTCAGTAAGCGGTGAGAATTTGAATGGAGTCGATTGCGCAATCTGGGCCCTATATATAGACCGTGGAACGGAAGGACCGTCCTTTTCAGCAGTGCGCTCGACTCATGAAGACATCACAATGGCGTCCTGCAAAAGCTTTCGTTTTACTAGTTCTATATCTCCGGTCATGTTTTTATTCGTTATAGGTGTTAAAGACATCATAAGGTAGTTAATTTAAACCGACTTATAGCAGTTTATAGCAGTTTATTGCGATTTTCTGGGATTTCTTTGCCATGCGCGTTCACGAGTTGGACACCACTCCAGTTGGCGGCTAACATTAGCGGCTATTTTGACCGGACAAGAGGACATCTTTCAACCCAAAGACGATTGTTCTGGAGAAAGGACACCTTGCCCAAGATTCTGATGGAAGCTCAGCTAATAGTAAGCAGTCTTTATGCTGTTAATTCGTACTTATGTTGACAAATGTCAGATAATAATTCCGCCATGAATTATGGTGCGGTCTCGCTTTAGCGCACGCTGTATGCTTGAAGTAACGTTAATTTTAAAAATGTAATTCAGCGATTGCATTAAGAACTAATTTGTCTTTCAATTGCTGTCCAACCTGTATTTTTTAGTCAAGTTTTGGAATAGTTACTGATTAGATTAGGTGCCTCTTCAAAGATTTCTCCTGCCATTTTCTGGGCAGCTTTTCTACTTTTCTCATTATAACCACGATTTGTGCTGCTAAATATGCACATTTTCGAACAAACTCTATATGTATGTTGTAATATGATGTTACAGGACTGTCATCTGAAGAATTCTGAGAAGGTTAGTGAAAAAATTAATATCTTTTTGGTGGTTTATACGTCATCTCTATGTTTGGCTTGAATCAATGCTATTGTGAGCTATTGTGATGTTTGCTATTGTGCTAAGCTAATATAACGCTATATTGTGTTTTCGCTGTAAAACACTTAGAACATCTGAAATATTGTCTGGATTCACAAGATCTGTGTCTTTCAATTGCTGTACGCTGTGTATTTTTAAGAAATGTTTTATGATGAGTATTTAGGTAATACACGTTGGTCTCTATAATTGCTCTGGCTGCTTCGGTGTTATTTTTGACGGTAGCTGTGATGGTAGCTGCAATGTAAAACTGATTTATACCTCAAATATGCACATTTTTCGAACAAAACATAGATTTATTGTGTAACATGTTATAAGACTGTCATCTGATGAGGTTGGTTCTTGGTTAGTTAGGTTGGCTTTGTGCATGCTATCTGTGCTGTGAAAAATGTCTGTCCTTCTTTGTATTTGGTGGTGAGCTAACATAAATATACGTGCTGTTTTCGCTGTAAAACATTTTAAAAATCGGACATGTTGACTGGATTCACAAGATGTGTATCTTTCATTTGCTGTATTGGACTTGTTAATGTGTGAAAGTTAAATATTTCTAAAAAATATTTTTTGAATTTCGCGCTCTGCCTTTTCAGTGGAATGTGGGAGGAGTTCCGCTGGCGGAACGCAGGGGCTAGACAGGTTAAACTTACAGAAATAATTCAAACAGTTTTAGAAACTTCAGAATGTTTTCTATACAATAGTAATAATAATATGCATGTATTACCTTCTGGGACAGAGTAGGAGGACATTTTGTTTGGGCACGCAATTTGTTCAAAGTGGAAACACCGCCCCCTATCCCGACTTAAAGCTGAAATAAATAATTATTTACATTTACATTTAAGTCATTTAGCAGACGCTCTTATCCAGAGCGACTTACAAGTACATACATTCATACTTTTTTGTACTGGTCCCCCGTGGGAATCGAACCCACAACCCTGGCGTTGCAAGCGCCATGCTCTACCAACTGAGCCACAATTATCTCTACTATTATTCTGACATTTCACATTCTTAAAATAAAGTGGTGATCCTAACTGACCAAAAACAGAGCATTTTCACTAGGATTAAATGTCAGGAATTGTGAAAAACTGAGTTTAAATGTATTTGACTAAGATGTATGTAAACTTCGGACTTCAACTGTATCTATAAACATATATTATATAGAGTATGGGAAACACAATCACTATAATGAAATATGTGGATCAACAGGATATAAGACACTCAAAAACCAGTCACAGCATGTCATAGCCAACATAAAATACACATAGGCAATACTAATATTATCACGTTTCAGGTAAGACCCAGATGCAGACAGTGTTGAAGTAACAAAAGTTTACTACTAGTACAGGGGCAGGCAAATGACAGGTCAAGGGCAGGCAGAGGTCAGTAATCCAGATAGGGTGCAAAAGGTCCAGAACAGCAGGCAGTCACAGGGTCAGAGCAGGCAGGGGTCAATAACCCAGTGTGGTATGGCAAGGTACAGAATGGTAGGCAGGCTCAGGGTCGGAGCATGTTGAAAGGTTGAGACCGGGAAAAAATTGAAAACAGGAACTAGAACAGATAGGAGCAGGGGGAAAAATGCTGATTGGCAACAGACAAACAGAGAACACAGGTATAAATACACTGGGGATAATGGGGAAGATGGGCGAGACCTGGAGGGGTGTGGAGACAAGCACAAAGACAGGTAAAACAGATCAGGGTGTGACAAATATATTGTATGCCTTAGGTCTATATATTATATATACAGTACCAGTCGAAAGTTTAGACACACCTACTCATTCCAGGGTTTTTCTTTATTTTTACTATTTTCTACATTGTAGAATAATAGTGAAGACATCAAAACTATTAAATAACACATATGGAATCATGTAGTAACCAATAAAGTGTTAAACAAATCAAAATATACTTTATATTTGATATTCTTCAAAGTAGCCACCCTTTGCCTTGATGACAGCTTTGCACACTTCTGGCACCCTCTCAACCAGCTTCATGAGGTAGTCACCTGGAATGCATTTCAATTAACAGGTGTGCCTTGTTAAAAGTTCATTTGTGGAATTTCTTTCCTTTGTGATGCGTTTGAGCCAATCAGTTGTGTTGTGACAAGGTAGGGGTGGCATGCAGAACACAGCCCTATTTGGTAAAAGAACAAGTCCATATTATGGCAAGAACAGCTCAAATAAGGAAAGAGAAACAACAGTCCATCATTACTTTAAGACATGAAGGTCAGTCAATGCAGAAAATTTCAAGAACTTTTAAAGTTCAGTCGCAAAAAACATTAAGCGCTATGATGAAACTGGCTCTTATGAGGACCGCCACAGGAGAGGAAGACCCATAGTTACCTCTGCTGCAGAGGAAAAGTTCATTAGAGTTAACTGCACCTCAGATTGCAGCCCAAATAAATGCATCACAGAGTTCAAGTAACAGACATATCTCAACATCCTGTTCAGAGGAGACTGCGTGAATTAGGCCTTCATGGTCGAATTGCTGCAAAGAAACCACTACTAAAGGACACCAATAAGAAGAAGAGACTTGCTTGGGCCAAGAAACATGAGCAATGTACATTAGACCGGTGGAAATCTGTCCTTTGGTCTGATGAGTCCAAATTTGAGATTTTTGATTCCAACCGCCGTGTCTTTGTGAGACGCAGAGTAGGTGAACGGATGATCTCCGCATGTGTGGTTCCCACCGTGAAGCATGTAGGTGTGTTGGTGTGGAGGTGCTTTGCTGGTGACACTGTCTGATTTATTTAGAATTCAAGGCACACTTAACCAACATGGCTACCACAGCATTCTGCAGCGATACACCATCCCATCTGGATTGAGATTAGTGGGACTACCATTTGTTTTTCAACAGGACAATGACCAAACACACCTCCAAGGTGTGTAAGAGCTATTTCATCAAGAAGGAGACTGATGGAGTGCTGCATCAGATGACCTGTCCTCCACAATCACCAGAACTCGACCCAATTGAGATGGTTTGGGAGGAGTTGGACCGCAGAGTGAAGGAAAACCAGCCAACAGGTGCTCAGAATTTGTGGGAACTCCTCCAAGTATGGTGGAAAAGCATTCCAGGTGAAACTGGTTGGGAGAATGTCAAGCGTGTGCGAGCTGTCATCAAGGCAAAGGGTTGCTACTTTGAAGAATCTGAAATATATTTTGATTGTCAAACACTTTTTTGGTTACTACATGATTCCATGTGTTCATAGTTGAAGTCTTAACTATTATCCTACAATGTAAAAAAATTATTGATTGAGTTGTTGTGTCCAAACTTTGACTGGTACTGTACATATATAGAAATCAAAGACAAATATCTAGGACAACAACCCCTCCCTCAACCTGATCAAGACAAAGGAGATGATTGTGGACTACAGGAAAAGGAAGACCAAGCACACTTCATCAACGGGGCTGTAGTGGAGCAGGTTCAGAGCTCCTCTGACCGCAAGGCACTACAGAGGGTAGTGTGTACGGCCCAGTACATCACTGTGGCCAAGCTTCCTGCCATCCAGAACCTCTATACTAGACGGTGTCAAAGGAAGGCCCTAAAAATTGTCAAAGATTCCAGCCAACCTAGTCATAGACTGTTCTCTCTGCTACCTCACGGCAAGCAGTACCGGAGCGCCAAGTCTCGGTCCAAAAGACTTCTTAACAGCTTCTACCACCAAGCCATAAGACTCCTGAACATCTAATCAAAGGGCCACCCAGACCCCTCTTTTGCTCTGCTGCTACTCTGTTCATTATCTATGCATAGTCACTTTAACTCTACCTACATGTACATATTACCTCAACTAAACGGTGCCCCCGCACATTGACTCTGTACCGGTACCCTCTGCATATAGCCTCGCTATTGTTATGTTAATGCTGCTGTTTAATTATGTTACTTAAAAAAAAAAAAAAATATTATCCATTTTTTACTTAACACTTATTTTTCTTAAAACATTGTTGGTTAAGGGCTTGTAAGTAAGCATTTCACTGTAAGGTCTACACCTGCTCTATTCGGCGCCTGTGACAAATAACATTTGATTTGGTGTTGTAGGTTTCCTGGAGGGCAGTCAGTGTGCACCCAATGGTGTGTTCGGGTGAGCATACCACCCTCTGTAGCGCCTTGTGGTCCGCGGCGGTGGAGTTGCCATACCAGGCTGTGATGCAGCCCAACAGTATTATCTCAATGGTGCTCCTGTAGAAGCTTGAGGGCCCTCTGGGACAGGCCAAATTTCTTCAGCGTCCTGAGGTTGAAGAGTCGCTGTTGTGCCTTCTTCACCATGATGTCTGTGTGGGTTGACCATTTCAGCTGCTCTGAGATGTTTATGCCGAGGAACATGACGTTTTTGATCGTCTCCACGGCGGCCCTGTTGATGAGGATGTGCCCAGCCTGGTTCCTCCTGAAGTCCACAATCATCTTCTTTGTTTTGCTGGATTTGAGGGAGAGGTTGTTTACCTGGCACCACCCCGTCAGAGTGCCTACCTCCTCCTTGGAGGCCATCTTATTGTTGTTGGTAATCAGGCCTACTACTGTCATGTCGTCAGTGAACATGATTATGGAGTTGGAATTGTGTGAGGCCACACAGTCATGGGTATACAGGGAGTACAGGAAGGGGCTGAGCATGCACCTTGTGGGGCCCCTGTGTTGAGGATCAGCGTAGCGGATGTGATGTAGCTTACCTTGACCACCTGGAGTCGACCCGTAAGAAAGTCCAGGACCCAGCTGCACATGGCGGGGTTCAGACCCAGGGCCCCGAGCTTAGTGATGAGCTTGGAGTTGGTGTTGAAGGCTGAGCTGTAGTCGATGAACAGCATTAGTTACATTGGTATTCCTCTTGTCCAGATGGGATAGGGCAGTGTGCAGTTAAATTGCCGATTTATTCATCCATCGATCTGTTGGGTTGGTTTGCAAATTGTAGTGGGTCTAGGGTGTTGGGTAAGGTGGAGGTGATATGATCCTTAAAACTTCTTAAGGACAGGGGGTGCTGTTTTCACTTTTGGGGAAAATCGTATCCAATTTAAACGGCCTCGTACTCAATTCTTGCTCGTACAATATGCATATTATTATTAATATTGGATAGAAAACACTCTCTAGTTTCTGAAACCGTTCTAATTATTTCTCTAAGTGAAACAGAACTCTTTTTACAGCCCATTTCCTATCCGGAAGTGAGATTTCCAAAAGCGAGGTCTCTCTTCAAGAGCTTGTCTATAAAAGGGCATGTCACTTATGACTGTAGAAACACGTCATACACCTTCCCCTGGGTGTCATGCGGAAGTGAGAGCAGAAATGACTTGATTATCTCGTTCTGGGATTGAATACAACCTCTTGGAGTGAGAGGTCCGCCATTATTTTTTTTTGGAAGGCGCGAAGTTGGACCTGGAATCGCCTCCTGGAAAACCGTCGTTATAGGTGAATATGATCTCCGGCTTCGATTTTATTTGATACATGTCACAATATCATCCTAAAGTATGTTTTTTCAATATAGTTTAATTATATTATTGAAATTTATTCGGGACTTTAGACGTGATGCGTTGGAGGAATTTGTTCAAGAAGGAGAGGTTAGCGCCGCACGGCCAGTGTGCTTGCTAATTCAAGAGGGAAATAGTTCGTTCTGGATCCAAACAAAGACGGTTCTGAACAAAGGACCCCTTGTACAACATTCTGATGGAAGATCAACAAAGATAAGGACCCAATTTGGGATGCTATTTCATATATCTGTCGAACTGTGCTATCGCTACCGTTTGCCTTGAATCAATGCTGTTTTGTGATAGCTATTGTAGTAAGCTAATATAACGATATTGTGTTTTCGCTGTAAAACACTTCAAAAATCGGAAATATTGGCTTTATTCACAAGATCTTTGTCTTTCATTTGCTATCCACCATATATTTCTCTGAAATGTTTTATGATGAGTAATTAGGTAGTTGACGTTGGTGTCTGTATTTACTCTGGCTACTCCCGTGCTATTTCTGACAGTAGCTATGATGGTAGCAGTAATGTAAAACTGATTTATAGCTCAAATATGCACATTTTTTGAACAAAACATAGATTTATTGTGTAACATGTTATAGGACTGTCATCTGAGGGAGTTGTTTCTAGGTTAGTTAGGTTGGTTCTAGGTTAGTTAGGTTGGCTTTGTGCATGCTACCTGCATGCTACCGGTGCTGTGAAAAATGTCTGTCTGTCTTTTGTATTTGGTGGTGAGCTAACATAAATATATATTGTGTTTTCCCTGTAAAACATTTAAAAAATCGGACATGTTGGCTGGATTCACAAGATGTGTATCTTTCATTAGCTGTATTGGACTTGTTAATGTGTGAAAGTTAAATATTTCTAAAAAAATATTTTTTGAATTTCGCGCTCTGCCTTTTCAGTGGAATGTGGGAGGAGTTCCGCTAGCGGAACGGGGGGGCGAGACAGGTTAACTAGCCTCTGAAAGCACTTCATGATGGCAGAGGTGAGTGCTATGGGGCAATAGTCCCTTTGCTTTCTTGGGTACAGGAACAATGGTGGACATCTTGAAGCAAGTGGGGACAAAATACTGGGATAGGGAGAGATTGAATATGTCTTTAAACACAAAGATGATTAGTCCATAAACACAAAGCTTGATGATCAGTTGATTATTTGAATTAGCTGTGTAGTGCTAGGGCAACAATTTAAATGTGTACCCCTTGGGCTCCCGAGGCCCGCGTTTGGGAAATACTGTCTTAGAGACTTACCCAGAAAGACTCAGAGCTGTAATGGCCGCCAAAGGTGATTCTAACATGTATTGACTCAGGGGTGTGAATATTTATGTAAATGAGATATTTCAATACATTTGCGAACATTTTTAAAAACATGTTTTCACTTTGTCATTATGGGGTATTGTGTATAGATAAGTGAGATGTAAAAAAATATTTTATCATTTTGAGTTCAGGCTGTAACATAACAAAATGTGGAATAAGTCAAGGGGTATGAATACTTTCTGAAGGCACTGTATATTATTCAAGAATTAACTGCCGATTTACCCTTTAATTAAGAGAGCAGTGATCATTTATGCAGGTTTGAGACTGAGGTGGCAATTACATCAAATTAACAAACAAAAAAACAAAGGGCAATATGAATTTGTACGCTTTTTCAGAGGTGTAACCACATTAAAACCAAAACACCCACAAACTGTTCCTCTCACAGACATTGTCATTGGGTATTCACATGAAATACACCTGTCCTCAAAATACTTGTTTAATCCATACTGTGTTGGATTCCAAGTTGGCTTTCTACAGAGGGTTCTAACTGGAACCAAAAAGGGTTATCCTATGGGGAAAGCCAAAGAACCCTTTTGGAATCCTTTTTTCTAAGTGTGTACTACTCTACCAACCACAGGGACGCCTGTCACAACACTTTCCAGGTACAGTATCTCTGAAGTTGACAGACAGGGAGGTTCACTGACAGGTAAATCTTCCTTGAACCTGCACAACATAGCATTTCATATCCCAGCCTAGCTGGAAGTGGCAGAGGAATTCCAACAAACATAACAGTTTCCAAACTGTATAAACTGCTATAGTTTATGGCTCTGGTTGGTCACAGATAGTTCATTCATTATCCTTATCATCATTATCGTTGTAGTGGAAACATAGTTATTCATTTGAATTGTTATGTTTTTCAGTCATAGTTACAGACCCATCTCCTAAAAAATATGTCAATATTTTTACCATAGTAGTTATATGTCACTCACAGTAACATACGATTGGATGGTTCTTGATTGTCTCTTCAGAGTAGCGACGAGGATGAGGGATACGGAGGTCACTAAAACCCCATGATCGTTTTACACTTGTCATTTCACCCATAATTAAGTATCCTTATTAGCAGTTAGTATTTAACTACAGTATCATCACTTCATAAGCTCTAGAGCTGAATCACTGATGCATCATTCTGACCGTCACATTCAACTACAATCACAGCTGAGGACAAAGGCATAGCTAGCTTTGCATAGTCGTTATATACCTGGGCCGTATTCTTTAGGGTACGAACAAGAGAAAGCTGAATGAAACAGGCAGGGATTACCTTTGTTTGTCCAATAAGAAATGCTCTTTTTTGTTTTCGATTGCAAAATTATTTTGTGCTACAGTGTCCCCTAGTGAATAAGACCATGTACAACCAATACAAAAGCAGCCCAA
The DNA here is from genome assembly GCF_016432855.1 of Salvelinus namaycush. NCBI lineage: Eukaryota > Metazoa > Chordata > Actinopteri > Salmoniformes > Salmonidae > Salvelinus > Salvelinus namaycush. The sequence continues at coordinate 1,485,100 of NC_052327.1, read as the reverse complement.
AGGTTTAATTAGCACTATTCCAATTCCGTTATTACTATTGTTAACTACAGTATTGCCAGCAGGCAAAGCTGGTTAAAATGACTTCATTACAACCAGATTACAATCTGATATCTGCTTGTAATGGGAGTGTTCATTTCTCATATTTCCATTTGGGCTCATTTATGCCCACAGTATACCGAATAAGGGGTGCAATTGGAAATAGCTGTTTACATGCATTACATTGATTTGTGATAAGAAGATAACTGGTTATTTCAATCAAAGGATATCTCTCCCTGTTCCATTCTTTATGACCGTGTAAACGGTTTGTTCCATATGAACTATTATGCAAATGTGACTGAGTAGATAACATTAAAATGACCCTCCGAACCATGCATGCTTTGATTGTCAGTCAAATTTAAAATCAATAAAACATATACAGTACGTTTTATATTTTTACAAGGAAATGGTCATAAATCAGATTAATCAAAATACTATTATTAGCTAGCAATTGTGAACATATCTATTCAACCTCATGAGCACGTGTCTGTTACAAAACATTATTCCCGGCAAGTGATAGCTTAACCTCCATGAACTTAATCACCTATACAAATTATGTCACCATATATTCAGGGACAAAAAAAACCTTAGAGAGATGGACGGCTGTACACAAGCACTTCCCCCCCATGGCACTTTGTGCTTTCAGAGTTCTACGATTGATAACCCAATAAGAGGTACTTACACTGAGGCTTACTTCTGAAATGGACCCTGTGAAACTAGGACCAAGACTACGATTTTACTATATCATCGCTATTATGATCTCCAGGGTGCTGATAATTGAACATGATTTCTAGCAATATTATGAGTCCCCTTTTTACAGTTACGCTATCTCAGTGCCTTTTGACATGACGAAGATCCAGGTTGGATTGAAACATTGCCAATATAGGTGGTAAATTGGGAGCATTTTCAGTGTGCAGGACTCTGTTATTTTAAAGTTGACTTCTTTAGCCCAGCATTTACGATTTTAAGGATGTGCGTATGACCACAAACAATGCTATCCCAGTATAATATTTGTTTGTCTGATTGGTGTCACATAAAAGTGATTCAATAAACATCTGTTCCGTTAATGAGAATATTCTTGTTTATAAAAGCCTATTGAATTGGTTCCATTTCATTGAGCCTTGAGGTGCAGGAACGGCAGTGTGAAAGAATTGTGTCCTACGGTTAAGAAGCAGACAGCGCTGAGAGAGCTTGGTAGTGGCACCACCTTCAGCTACAAGGTCAGTTAATTGGCAGCTGTCACTCCTGCCTGTGAGGAGGAGAGCCAAGTGAACTGCACAGCGGGACGGTGAACTGGAGTAAAGTGTGTCAGAAGGGGAAACCGAGAACATTTCTTGTTTTTCCAAAATTCTTTCTCTGAAAGCAAGCTAGAGTGGCCTCCTGCTGTCTTCTCATGAAAAAAATATTTTTCTACCATCTAAATGCTTTTTCCTTTTTTCCCTTCAAAGACCGCTGCACAAACCTGATGGTTTCAGCTTATCACAAGTAGTGCATGTTAAGTATTGGGATAAAGGTGTTGTGTAATGGACCACCCAATGTCATACAGCTTACCAGGTCTCACTCCCTCAAGGTTTAAAAGACTGCATTAGCTGACATAAAAAATATAATTGTGGTTTATCTTACTGCTTTTCAGTTGTGCAAGGCTACCCAGATTAAGCTGACAAATAAAAAAAATGTATTTCTTGTGGTGTGGCCTTAACTTCCAGTTTGATGACTCTCTGAGCACACATCTAGCTATCCCCCCTCATCTCTGCCTCTCAGTGAGACTAGGGGATCCGAAAGGAGATTGTTTTGTCACTGAATTTTGAAGCACAGAGAGTGCTGCATGCATGCAGAGTTAAAAGAAATTGGCTTCAACAACCAATCAGCAAGTTACAGTAGGGACAAACACAAAGAAACTTGTAGAAAACTATACCCGCCACCTTTAACTTTTTATTCCTTAAAAAGCTATCCCAGCAGCTCTGATAACCACCAACTTTGTGATGTGTCACGGCACCAATGTAACCTGCAACAGGCTTCACATGGCTAACCACCACTATTCACTCTAAAAACTAAGCTACTAATCCCATGAAAAGAAGAGGATAACAAAGGGAATGGGGGAAGGCACAAGGAAATACTAGTCTTAGGGCTGACCAAATCATTAGGACTGGGAAGTCTGATGTAGGCATTTGTCAGAACAAAACAAAATACCTTGCGGGTCTGTCAAACCAAAGTTAACAGATCCTATTCCAGGGGATTTCAATGGAGAGTGGATTTGTTTACATTCACCTTCAGCAAGGGACTTACTGCTGGTCAAACTACACTCTGACCGGAGGGAGACATAGATTCTGGCCAGAAGATTTCTGACACCCTGGACTTGGTCAGAAAGATAAACAGTGCATCCTGCAGCTGACAAGTTCACCAGATCTGGCAAGTGTGATTGACGCGGTAGACGGCACGGATACGTCCACGTAAACCAGACATATCTGATGACCCACACACTGACACGAGGGCTGCGTCACTGAGGATGCTCTGCATTTGCGGGAGATGACTGATGCATGGAGACAGCACTTCCCATTGCAGCCTTGTAGACACCTAGTTAGTGTTGAATGTGGTCTGAATGGAGAGGGGACAACAGAGCTGGATAACAGATAGAATGTGCAATTAGTATGTAATTATGTAGCGGCTTACACCTGTCTGAGTAATCGTTTTGTTTTGTTTATTGAACACCCAATGCTTTGTTTCTGGCTCAAACAAAGAGTACGTGTGCCTGAAACATCGCCACACAATCCTTTTGTTCTGTTTTATTATGTTATACAGTGCATACTCCAACCCTCAGACATCATTTACAAACAAAGATGAGAGGCAGTAGAGATGCCAGGGATATTCTATTGGTAAGTGTGTGAATTGGACCATCTTCCTGTCCTGCTAAGCATTCAAAATGTATCTAGTACTTTTGGGTGTCAGGGAAAATGTATGGAGTAAAAAATACATTATTTTCTTTAGGAATGTATTGAAGTAAAAGTAAAAGTTGTTAAAAATATAAGTAATGACGTAAAGTACAGATACCCCAAAAACGACTTAAGTAAAACCACTTTGAAATACTACTTAAGTACTTTACACCACTGGCATTCAGAAAGTATTCAGTCCCCTTGACTTTTTCCGCATTGTCATGTTACAGCCTTATTCTAAAATATACAAAAAACGAATTCATCTACACACAATATCCCATAATGACAAAGCAAAAACAGGTTTTTAGAAATGTTTGCTAATTCATAAAAAAAGGAAAAAGTATTCAGACCCTTTACTCAGTACTTTGTTGAAGCACCTTCGGCAGCGATTATAGCCTCGAGTCTTCTTGGGTATGACGCTACAAGCTTGACACACCTGTATTTGGAGAATTTCTCCCATTCTTCTCTGTAGATCCTCTCAAGCTCTGTCAGGTTGAGACAGCTTTTTTCAGGTCTCTCCAGAGATGTTCGATCGGGTTCAAGTCCGGGATCTGGCTGGGCCACTCAAGGACATTCAAAGACTTGTCCTGAAGCCACTCCTGTGTTGTCTTGGCTGTGTGCTTAGGGTTATTGTCCTGTTGGTACACCTGGCATACCTCAACAAAATCCTGTCTCTGAGCTCTAAGGACAATTCCTTATGTGTAGATTGACGAGGGGAAAAAATTATGTAAATATTTTTAGAATAACAAAATGTGGAAAAACTCAAGGGGTCTGAATACTTTACAAATGCACTGTATGTAACAGTACAATAAAACATCTGAAAAACATGTCTTTATCATGTACAGTAGAAAGTAAAGACTTTAATTTAATTCTAATGTAAAAGAACACTGTCTAATTAAAGCTTCTCAATCAGTGTGCCATGATCGCTAACTGTGTGTTCTTTATTTACCTAAGCAAACACAATGCAGCGTTCAGCAGTTAACACACCCCAGTGTACAATTAATGTAACAATTTGCATTTTAATGGCCAATTGAAATGTTGTACTTGGTTAAGCAGAGAGCTAAGGAAAATAGCAATTATCCACATGACCTCTGGTTCCAATACAACGCAACAAAGGATAAACCTTAATTCAATTGTAGTAGATCTGATCGGAATGATTGACAGGTTTTTTTACCACCCAATCGACTTCAAAACCATTTTTTATGTTTGAAATAGGTGTATTTTTAATTACTGTCTAAACACTAGAGTATTACAGTCTGCAAAGTAGAGTGAGATTCAATTTGGAAGTGATTACATTTATGCAACATAAGCCATACGTGACTGTTCATCTTCACAGGAGGCTTTGTTGAAATGTTTGTTTTTGTATATTAAGCTTGTACTTATTAGAAGTACAGTACTTATTATCGTCTACAAATTAACAACAAGTGGCAGAACGTCTACATTTTGTTTCATGTCTTAATTGTACATTTCAGCTATACAGTAGCATCTGTGGCTAACAGCAAAGATGTTACTCCACAAACATATTTATTGTCATACCATTGACCATGCAGTCGCTTGACATGCAATATTTATGTAATTTGAGTCAGTAGGGATACAGGCCGGGGAAACGACCTCATCATCCAATAAGAGAAACATTTTACATACATTTTTTGCCTCCAAGTCTCCCTTTTTCATTGGATTTTTGTGCCCTTTCGGACAGCATTGCCTAAGCATTGTGCCCACATACTCATTTCCAAACTGCACTAGCCTAGCCTATTCTTTGACCCAAATACTATTAGACAACATTTGCAGTGAGCATAGAGGAAAGTCAAAAGTGTATACCGAAAGCTTACATAGCAAGTCAATGAAGGAGCAAGTGTATGCTGCTGCCAGAGTAGTCTCACATTAGTCAAAAAACAAATGCTCTCTGGGTGGTATTCTGAGTTTAGTTCCATGCACTTTACTTGAATTATTCTCCCATTGGCATTAATGAATGATTTACTAAAATATCTGAGTTTCAGGTGCTTATTTCAACTCCAAATGTAGTCCTCTTAGAAGGTAATGGCCATATCATAAGGGACGTCAGATGACCAGCTCAGAGAAATGTAACACAAGCTTGCATTTAAAAATGTACTCAGTTTAGGCAGTTCTTTGTTCTGGAAAGAAAGAAAAAGCTGTATGTTATGTCCCTTGAGATCCGTCTTACCATGTCCTCTTCAAAGGGGGATCAACATGAATTAATGTCCCATGTGAGGTTCATTGTCGATTTCAGTAGGCCTATTTTAGACCATGAGTGTTTAACTCAGTTTTTCACAAATAATAAAACAATGGGTTTATGTGTACGTATGATTTAAATTAAGATCTCAAAGTAGGGAAATCGTACACAATGCATATTGAAATCCATGGGTGAATTTAGGACAATGTAATAGCCTGTACTTTTAATTGCATTATTTAGGAATTGTTCAGCCGCTTAGCTTGCCTTATATGACTAAAGGTAGCTAGAGAAAGCATGCTGATTTCAAGGTAGAATTGCAAGGACTCCCTTACAAAAAACACATGTCAATTTTGCAGTTTTCACATTTTCACGAGCGATAGCATTGTCACATGTTGAGCTTAAATTTAATTGTGAAACCATATTTTCACATGCTAACACCCCCTTTCACATGTGAAGAGAATAACATGTTTTCACCTCATGTGAAAATCTCACTTTCACACGTGGAATTGGAAGTTTACGTGAAAAATAATCACATTAAAAAATCTAATTTACAGTTTCACGTGTCAGAAAACTCCTCATTTACTCTAGTATTTGTAAACTAAGTAAATGTAAAAAAAGACTGTAGATCCTAAAAACATGGTTAAAACTCTAGTTTTGATATCATGGATGGTCAGTCCTTGTATCCATGGTGTAGTCTATGGATTTTAGAGTGGTTGCATTTTTTCCAGCCCCATCCCTCAGCTTTTTACAGAAACTGTGGCAGGAAAAATGCTTTGTCAATGTTTCAATAAAGTATTGTTGTTTTAAACACCTTTAAGGCCAGGCACCACACCCTCATAGGGTACATTTTCCTCCTTAATCATATCTCAATCACTATTTACTGGTTGAATGTAGACACAAATATATTACTTTTGCTTTATAAAATTTTATTTTATATACGGTACCAGTCAAAAGTTTGGACACACTTACTCATTCCAGGGTTTTTATTTATTTTTACTATTTTCTATGTTGTAGAATAATAGTGAAGACATTAAAACTATGAAATAACACATGCAGTAATCAATAAAGTTTTAAACAAATCTATTTTATATTTGAGATTCCTCAACGTAGCCACGCTTTGCCTTGATGACAGCTTTGCATACTCTTGGCATTCTCTCAACCAGCTTCATGAGGTAGTCACCTGGAATGCATTTCAATTAACAGGTATGCCTTGTTAAAAGTTCATTTGTGGAATTTCTTTCTTTCTTAATGCGTTTGAGCCCATCAGTTGTGTTGTGACAAGGTAGGGGTGGTATACAGAACATAGCCCTATTTGGTAAAAGACCAAGTCCATATTATGGAAAGAACACTGAATGTTTCTTCAAGTGCAGTCGCAAAAACCATCAAGCGCTATGATGAAACTGGTTATCATGAGGACCGCCACAGGACAGGAAGACCCAGAGTTACCTTTGCTGGTTCACAGAGTTCAAGTAACAGACACATCTCAACATGAACTGTTCAGAGGAAACTGAGGCCTTCATGGTCGAATTGCTGCAAAGAAACCGCTATTATAGGACACCAATAAAAAGAAGAGACTTGCTTGGGATAAGAAACACAAGCAATGGACAATATACCATTGGAAATCTGTCCTTTGGTCTGATGAGTCCAAGTTTGAGATTTTTGGATCCAACCGACCTGTCTTTTTGAGATGTAGAGTAGGTGAATGGATGATCTCTGCATGTGCGGTTCTCACCGTGAAGAATGGAGGAGGAGGTGTGATGGTGTGGGGGTGCTTTGCTGGTGAGACTGTCAGTGAATTATTTAGAATTCAAAGCACAGTTAACCAGAATGGCTACCACAGCATTCTGCAGAGATACGCCATCCCATCTGGTTTGCTCTTAGTGGGACTATCATTTGTTTTTCAACAGGATAATGACCCAACACACCTCCAGGCTGTGTAAGGGCTATTTGACCAAGAAGCAGAGTGATGGCGTGCTTTACCAGATGACCTGGCCTCCTCAATCACCCGACCTCAACCCAATTGAGATGGTTTGGGATGAGTTGGACCGCAGAGTGACGGAAAAGCAGCCAACAAGTGCTCAGCATATGTGGGAACTCCTTCAAGACTGTTGGAAAAGCATTCCAAGTGAAGCTGCTTGGGAGAATACAAAGAGTGTGCAAAGCTGTCAAGGCAAAGGGTGGCTACATTGAAGATTCTCAATCTAATAAATATTATGATTTGTTTAACACTTTTTTCATTACTACACGATTCCATATATTTTATTTCATAATTTTGATATCTTTACTGTTATTCTACAATGTAGAAAAACCCTTGAATGAGTAGGTGTGTCCAAATATAGCGCAAATATTTTGGTTTCATGTTGTTAACCTGTCTGGCCCAGGCGTTCCGCTAGCGGAACTCCTCCCACATTCCACTGAAAAGGCAGAGCGCGAAATTCAAAAAATATTTTTTAGAAATATTTAACTTTCACACATTAACAAGTCCAATACAGCAAATGAAAGATACACATCTTGTGAATCCAGTCAACATGTCCGATTTTTTAAATGTTTTACAGCGAAAACAGCACGTATATTTATGTTAGCTCACCACCAAATACAAAGAAGGACAGACATTTTTCACAGCACAGGTAGCATGCACAAAGCCAACCTAACTAACCAAGAACCAACCAAACTAACCAAGAAACAACTTCATAAGATGACAGTCTTATAACATGTTACACAATAAATCTATGTTTTGTTCGAAAAATGTGCATATTTGAGGTATAAATCAGTTTTACATTGCAGCTACCATCACAGCTACCGTCAAAAATAGCACCGAAGCAGCCAGAGTAATTATAGAGACCAACGTGGAATACCTAAATACTCATCATAAAACATTTCTGAAAAATGCATCGTGTACAGCAAATGAAAGACAAGCATCTTGTTAATCCAGCCAATATTTCAGATTTTTTAAGTGTTTTACAGCGAAAACACAATATAGCATTATATTAGCTTACCACAATAGCCTACACACAACCGCATTCATTCATCAAGGCGCGATAGCAATAGGCACGTTAGCGTTAGCGAATAAACCAGCAAAAGATATCAATTTTCACTAACCTTCATAAACCTTCCTCAGATGACAGTCCTATAACATCAGGTTATACATACACTTATGTTTTGTTCGAAAATGTGCATATTTAGAGCTGAAATCAGTGGTTATCCATTATGCTAACGTAGCTTCCTTTTCCCAGAATGTGCGGATATTTCTATTAGACTCTCACCTATTCTGACCAAATAGCTATTCATAAACATTACAAAAAAATACATGTTGTATAGGAAATGATAGATCCATTAGTTCTTAATGCAATCGCAGTGTTAGAATTCTAAAAATATCTTCATTACGACATAAGGCTTATGTTATAGCGAGAGAGTGGCCAAAACCGGGGCGCAAAACTACTAGTATACAGTTCGACAGATATATGAAATAGCATCATAAAATGTTTCTTACTTTTGGTGATCTTCCATCAGAATGTTGGACAAGGGGTCCTTTGTCCAGAACAGTCGTTGTTTGGATTGAGAACATCGTTTTTCCCTCTTGAATTAGCCAGCACACTGGCCAAGTGGCTCGAAGCTCTCCTTTCTGAACAAAGGCACACAACGCAACACGCCTAACGTCCCGAATAAATTTCAAAAATCTAATAAAACTATATTGAAAAAACATACTTTACGATGATATGGTCACATGTATCAAATAAAATCAAAGCCGGAGATAGTAATCGCCTATAACGACAGCTATTCCGATGGCAAATCCAGGACCAACTTCGCGCCTTCCTGAAAACATAAAATGGGTGACACGTCATTCCAAGAGGACGTATTCCATGTCAGACCAAGATAATCACTCCATTTCTTCTCTCACTGCATCTTGACATCCTGGGGAAGGTGTATGACGTGCATGTATACTCATACGTGTCATGCCCATTTATAGGCAGGCCCTTGAACAGAGCATAATTTTCAGACTTTCCACTTCCTGGTCAGAAAGTGTGCTGCCAAATGAGTTCTGTTTTACTCACAGACAAAATTCAAACGGTTTTAGAAACTAGAGAGTGTTTTCTATCCAATAGTAATAATAATATGCATATTGTACGAGCAAGAATTGAGTACGAGGCCGTTTAAATTGGGCACGTTTTTCCCCCAAAGTGACAACAGCGCCCTCTGTCCTCATCATGTTTAGACACTCCAGGACCAGACTTGTCCAGAGCAGATGGTGGATAAACACTTTTTTATACATTTTTTCTGTAAAATATTAAAGATGCACATAAGATGTACATAAAATGCACCTAGAAAATGTTAACTAGAATAAAACATTTTCAACATATCAACAGCATTCACCAAAGCTACTAAATGTTGTCCAGTTTGGAACATTCTCTATGAAATGGGCTATTACAGTATGTGTAATTTATTGTTGTGAGATTTGAAATTATTGTTGAATGACATTTTTTGTGTGAAAATGTTTTAAAAAATGGTGGTAGTATGATAAACTAAAGAAAATATATATTTCCATCAATTGTTTTATCATCATGTTTACTTAATTGCAAAATACCAACATGTATCAAAATAGATTTTATTTCAGCCGGATGCTTAAGACAGAAGCTTATACTATACTAAATAAAACAAATTATTTGAGAAACAGTGCATAAACTGTGGTTTCACATAAAACAATTTTAAAAATAGCATGTCTTCACCGGGATTTGACCTCATAACCTTGTCCTTGAATGTTACATTGTTCCCTACTCTACCTGTTAATCTAGCAGTCAGGTAATACTTCATGTACAAAATCCTAACTATATTTGTAATTACTATATGGCTGACCCCATTTAATCGACTCGTCGATTGTTTGGTCGATAGGCTGTTGGTTGACCAAGATTTTTTTAGTAGAGCAGTGAAAATTATATATAAAAAATGTATGGCACACAAGACACCTGTCTGATTCACGCCTGTCTCAGTGGACTAAGCCATTGCGGAGGCCGCAGGGATGGCACACGACTGTCACCAGTAGTACATTTACCGTTAATTCCCATAATTTCTAGTATACAATGTTTGTTTGGTTACGGTAATTTATGTTAATGAATTCAATTTATTATTACAATGTTACCGTTGTCATTGTATTAGTGTACACGTTGGTTTCATAGCACACAACCAAGTTTTCACTTGTGAGATTTTTTGTTGTTGCTTTATTTCATTCCATTTACAAGTTGTGAATTTATTCATTGTCTTTTATTTGGAGCGCTCCTGTCAATCTTGAGTAAGGACACGCACCTGATTACGCATAGAAGAAGTCCTAGGCTACCTGGCCTGTGCGCTAATGTACGCCTATAAATGTGCCCATTTGGGGATCTGATACAATTATTTCTTCACCTCTAATAGCAAGTCAAATAAGTCTGTTTTTACATCCATGGAAAATCACAATAGTTCCTCAACAAAACCTATTTTTGAGAAATATTTTCAGCTTTCTCCCTTTCAATAACCGCTCAGCATGAAAGGAGAAACATTGTCATGCTTTGATCTGGTGGAAACATAAAATAGGCCTACCTGATTACTTCTTATCCTTTGCGCAAATAGTCTACAGCTGTGTCTGTCTGTCCGGAGCTCGCTGGCTGGGAAACTCTGAGTGCTGTTAGCAGTTATTCTTCAATAACACAAACTCAAAAGAAAATCAGGGGGAGAAAAATAGGTTTATTCAGAGAGGACAATTCAAGATGTTATGCTGGCAGTCAGATGTTCAGTCTCCTCCTGTCCTCAGCTTTTCCCCACCGAACTAAATAGAACAGGATGCATTTATAACCCCCCCACCCTAGCCTGGGGTTGACCAATCAGAAGTCCTTGCAGTACAACTTGGCCAATGGCCAAATAACAAGTATCTCACTCCAGACTCAATGTAAAGACCAATGAAAACGTGGCCCACGTAGCACATGTCGCTCTGAGTTCAGGAGTGACATTCCACAGATTCTGAACAGATGTTGAACTGAAACCCAACTCTTATATACAATTCGCTATTGACCATTAGTACTCTAGTTTTTAGTCCTCTCAAACTGTATTTATCTAAATATTCTTACACTCCCCCCAGACCATTTAAAAAATAAATATAGTTAAAATGTATTTTTAGAAAACAAAAGAAAACAGAATAAAAAACATTTAGCAGTAAGCATAAAATCATTCACATTAAACACCTTGCATTTCTATAAAACACAACGGGCATATTTTACTTGCCATTTCAATAAGAAATAGACTTCACATAAAGTTATAGAAAAGAGGTCTTAACAGTTGTGATACCATATCTGAGAAAACGAACGAAACGTGAAGCTATATGAATAGTGCAGACAGGCAACTAAACATAGAATAAGAACCCACAAAAACCAAAGGGAAATGGCTCCCTAAATATGATCCTCAATCAGAGACAACGATAAACAGCTGCCTCTGATTGGGAACCATATCAGACCACCATAAACATACAAATACCTAGACCTACAAACTCCTAGACATACAAAACCCCTAGACAATACAAAACCCTAAACAATACAAAAACTAGCGTATCCACCCTAGTCACACCCTGACCTAACCAAAATATAAAGAAAACAGAGATATCTCAGGTCAGGGCGTGACACTTGGTGTGATGATGAAGACCCTTATGATCCCCACCACGTTCTTGTAAACACCACTGACACCCATCTCCAAAAGACACGGTTGATGAATCTTATGATATCCCCTATCACGTAACCATCGGATTTTAGCAGACAAACATCGGGCAATAGCACACTTGATAACGTGGATGAGGATGAGAAAAATAACCACAACTCCCACTATTGGAAGTATCATGCTCACCAAAAAAACTTCCCCATGTACCAAATGTGGAAGACAACCACATGACTAAGCCTAAATCATCTGGATTGTAATCATGATATTTAGCGCCCTCAGTCCTGATCTTTTGGATTAGGTCAGTTATTTCCTCAGAATTATCAGGAATGTAAGTACAACATTCAGCACCAATAACAGCACATGTACCCCCGTATGCGGACAGAAGATAATCAAGGGTCAAATGATTTTGCATCACCACAGTCCTAATGGCAATCATCTCAGCTGTAATGAACTCAAGACTCTCAACTGTACTATTAGCTACGACTTCCAAAGAGTTAGCTTCATTTATAACTTCCTGTGCTATTTTAGAAATACCATAAGAAGAAACGTGATTGCAAATAATCTCTCAGTTTCTGTAATCACACGTTTCTGATTCTGTGAAAAAGGAGAATTCACTTACATGGGCTACTACATATCCCAAACAACGTTAGCCGTATGTCGTGTCTTTACTATGGATTAAGTGATATGACATGCTATTTTATTAATATTACCTGATTAAACTAATCATGTAAATGTAATTAACTAGGAAGTCGGGGCACCACGGAAGAATGTTTATGGAGCTGTTGTCTTCTGAATAAACTCTTAAAGAGCTGGTAATCTTTTATATCAATAGCAGTCAATTATCAATCGTCACCTTATTCAGTCTCATCTGAACGTTGTAAAATTATTGGTTATCTTCACGAACCCTGGCTAACAAGTTGAATCAGCAATACAAAATTTGGTTTAATTATTTATTTACTAAATAATTACACAGAATTACATATACACAGGATGGATCATACATTGATTACTAATTACAGTTGAAGTCGTAAGTTTACATACACTTAGGTTGGAGTCAATAAAACTAGTTTTTCAAATACTCCACAAATTTCTTGTCAACAAACTATAGTTTTGGCAAGTCAGTTAGGACATCTACTTTGTGCATGACACAAGTCATTTTTCCAACAATTGTTTACAGACAGATTATTTCACTTAAAATTCTCTGTATCACATTTCCAGTTGGTCAGAGGTTTACACACACTAAGTTGACTATGTCTTTAAACAGCTTGGAATATTCAAGAAAATGATGTCATGGCTTTAGAAGCTTCTGATAGGCTAATTGACATCATTTGACTCAATTGGAGGTGTACCTGTGGATGTATTTCAAGGCATACCTTCAAACTCAGTGCCTCTTTGCTTAACATCAAGGGAAAATCAAAAGAAATCAGCCAAGACCCCAGAAAAAGATTTGTAGACCTCCAGAAGTCTGGTTCATCCTTGGGAGCAATTTCCAAACGCCTGAAGGTACCACGTTCATCTGTACAAACAATAGTACGTAAGTATAAACACCATGGGACCACGCAGCCTTCATACCGCTCAGGAAGGAGATGCGTTCTGTCTCCTAGAGATGAACGTACTTTGGTGCCAAAAGTGCAAATCAATCAAAGTACAACAGCAAAGGACCTTGTGAAGATGCTGGAGAAAACAGGTACAAAAATGTCTATATCCACAGTAAAACGAGTCCTATATCGATATAACCTGAAAGGCTGCTCAGCAAGGAAGAAGCCACTGCTCCAAAACCGCCATAAAAAAGCCAGATTACGGTTTGCAACTGCACATGGGGACAAAGAATGTACTTTTTGGAGAAATGTCCTCTGCTCTGATGAAACAAAAATAGAACTGTTTGCCATAATGACCATTGTTATGTTTGGAGGAAAAGGGGGAAGGCTTGCAAGCCGAAGAACACCATCCCAACCGTGAAGCACGGGGGTGGCAGCATCATGTTATGGGGGTGCTATGCTGCAGGAGGGACTGGTGCACTTCACAAAAAAAGATGGCATCATGAGGAAAGGAAATTATGTGAATATATTGAAGCAACATCTCAAGACATCAGTCAGGAAGTTAAAGCTTGGCCGCAAATGGGTCTTCCAAATGGACAATGACCCCAAGCATACTTCAAAAGTTGTGGCAAAATGGCTTAAGGAAAACAAAGTCAAGGTATTGGAGTGGCCATCACAAAGCCCTGGCCTCAATCCTATAGAAAATGTGTGGGCAGAACTGAAAAAGCGTGTGTGAGCCAGGAGGCCTACAAACCTGACTCAGTTACGCCAGCGCTGTCAGGAGGAATGGGCCAAAATTCACCCAACTTATTGTGGGAAGCTTATGGAAGGGTACCCGAAACGTTTGACCCAAGTTAAACAATTTAAAGCCAATGCTACCAAATATTAATTGAGTGTATGTAAACTTCTGACCCACTGGGAATGTGATGAAAGAAATTAAAGCTGAAATAAATTATTATATCTACTATTTTTCTGACATTTCACATTCTTAAAATAAAGTGGTGATCCTAACTGACCTAAGACAGAGAATTTTTACTAGGATTAATGTCAGGAATTGTGAAAAACTGAGTTTAAATGTATTTGGCTAAGGTGTATGTAAACTTCTGACTTCAACTATATCTGTACTTGACATCACAGACATTTCTTAAAGTTGTTTGGAGTCAGAAAGTGTTACTAAGAGAAGGTCTAAGATGAAGCAAGCCTTGATTGGAGAGCAGGCCAGCATGACAGTTTTCAGTTCAAATTGTTGGGCGCTTCCCTTTCCTAAGCAACTCTTGATCCAAACACAAACTGACAACTCATAAACAGCTTGTCAGAAGGTTTTATCCTCATTTTTCTGTCACTTTGTCTATCTGCTTCCGTCTCCTCTGTGGTTCAGTTGATACATTAATTACATTGAGTTAGTTTAAACTTCTTCGGGATTGATTAAGACAGGTGTGGCATATCAAGAAGCTTATTAAACAGCATGATCTTTACACAGGTGCACCTTGTGCTGGGGACAATAAAAGGCCCCTCTAAAATGTGCAGTTTTGTCACACAACACAATAGATTCTCATGTTTTGAGGGAGAGTGCAATTTGCATGCTGACTGCAGGAATGTCCACAAGAACTGTTGCCAGAAAGTTCAATGTTAATTTCTCTACCATAAACCACCTCCAGCCAATTCTGATTGGCTGGGCCTGGCTCCCTCAGTGGGTGGACATGGCTCCCAAGTGGGTGGACCTATGCCCTCCCAGGCCCACCCATGGCTGCTCCTCTGCCCAGTCATGTGAAATCGATAGATTAGGGCCTAATGATTGATTGTTTTCCTTATATGAACTGTAACTCAGTAAAATTGTTGAAATTGTCACATGTCGCGTTTATATTTTTGTTCTGTATAGATTCATGTAAAGTGAAGCATAACTATGATGTTATTTCATAACATATTCCTACATTCTACAAACATTTTAAGCAAAAGTTTTATTCCATATGGCCCACAGCTCTTTTGATACTCACATTATTTTTTGTTATCAAGAGGGATTGCTTTTCTCACTGGCAGGGCCGCCGGAAAACATGTGGTGAGGCAACATTTGCCACAGGACTTGATTTAGTTTAATTAAATATATCGATGCAACGCGTTTGAAACCGATTTTCCTCATGGTTAGTCAACTCAAGAACAATTTCTCTGTCCTTCACATCAGAGTTCTGCTGCAGTGAGTCTTGACCAATCAGATTCACGGAAATTGCAGGTTGCATGGGCAGGGCCAAGGGTAAACAAAGCATTACTGTTGTGGATAACACTTTAGAATAAGGTTCCATTTGTAAAGGGTTTATAAAGGGGTTATAATTAGGGTATTAACAATTATTGAATCATTTACAAATGCATTGTAAACCATTAATAAACTGTGATATCGCTATGGTCAAAATAGTTCAATAACTGGTCAGTGTTTGCCAAATAGTGAGCCAATATTTACCTCCTGTTATTAACCATTTATAAATGCACTTCCAAACGCTTACAAGATTAGCCCTTATGTATCACCATGTAACCTTGTTTTCAATAGTTGCACAGTTGCACAATAGTTATTTCCTCACTTTTGGTTTTCATGATGTGTTTTGACCCATCATTGAAACCCCGATGGCCTGGTCAAATTTACATCCAAGACATTATTGAATCATCATTCCTAACATATTACCCCTTACCAGATTATATCAACACACTTACCACTTCTCTGTGATAGCTCAAATATTGTGAACGCTCTGGTGTCTGGTGTGAAATGGTAACTGTGTTACCTTTGGTTGGTGAAACAGTGGAGGAGGTATCCTCTCACAAGATTTAACGTTTTGGTCTTCATACCCACCATTCAGTGACTGAACATTTTTAACATTGTGTTGAATCTTCTCTCGTGTAGTAGTGATGAGTACCCAATACTGCCTATGAGTAAACGCTCAAATCATCTATAATTGATTTGCCTACATGTACAGTGCCTTTGGAAAGTATTCAGACCCCTTGACTTTTTCCACATTTTGTTAGGTTACAGCCTTATTCTAACATTGATTAAATTGTTTTTTTACTCATCAATCTACACACAATTACCCAGAATGACAAAGCAAAAAAAGGTTTTGAGAAATGTTTGCTCTGGAGCAGGTTTTCATCAAGGATCTCTCTGTACTTGTCTGGTCTGGTCCTTCCTCCTAACTCTAAGGAGGTTACCTCCAGATGTGACACTTGGCTTTCAGGCCAAAGAGTTCAATTTTGGTTTCATCAGACCAGAGAATGTCGTTTCTCATGGTCTGAGTGTCCTTTAGGTGCCTTTTGGCAAACTCCAAGCGGTCTGTCATGTGCCATTTACTGAGGAGTTGCTTCAGTCTGGCCACTCTACCATAAAGGCTTGATTGGTGGAGTACTACAGAGATGGTTGTCCTTCTGGAAGGTTCTCCCATCACCACAGAGGAACTCTAGAGCTCTGTCAGAGTGACCATCGGGGTCTTGCTCACCTCCCTATGATATGGATTATAGCCAATAATGTGGCTTGAGATCTTCAGATGAGGCCTTCATTCCTGGAATAAAAAAGTGTACCAGTACATTATCACGGTTTCAAACGTTGGGCAAAACACATCATGGGAGTTGACCATTGGTCTCATAACCAACCATTTCTGTTCCTGGGACAGAGCAACAATGCGTCACAAGCCAAAAATGAGAAAATAACTATTGTTTAACAGGGTTTTTATCCTCCCCATGTGACCTGATTAGAAAAACTTTAGCCCCATCATAGCCCATATTAAACCTTGTTACAACACATTAATCACGTCATACCATATAAGGTCCAGAGTTTTACCTGGTTAGGTTACCAGATCAGGAAAAACTACCCGCCCCAGATTATTTGTTTGGACACACCACTGTGACCTGTGGTGCCACCTAGGCAGAGAAATGGCATCCCCCCACAATTTGAGCCCTGCTTAGGAAGGTATGATGTAGTCTTTATTCAGTTCCCATCATTAAAGTGTAACCACAGACACCCAATCCCAAATCAGCCGCTAGCCCAGCGTTTCCCAAACTCGGTCCTCGGGACCCCAAGGGGGGCACGTTTTGTTTTTTGCCCTAGCACTACACAGCTGATACAAAAATCAAAAAAAACATCAAGCTTTGATTAGTTTAATTTCAATCATTTCAAACCAAAACATACTCCCCTTGGGGTCCCTCGGACCAAGTTTGGGAAACGCTGCCCTAGCCACTACCCCGTAAAATGGTTCCACCTTGCTTTCACCCATCCAACCCTCTCAGATCTCCACAAGTTCATCGGGGACAAGGACTAGGGGTCGACTCGGTAAAGTGGCGAATAACTCAAAGGGCAAACAGAGCATCAGCTCTACTACATTGAAGACCTTAGCCACTGTTATCACTCTGCTCCAACAGATTAGCCAAGCAGGGGTTTATTCTGCCCACAGGAGAAAAGATGGCAAAGTGCTCTGCAGTGGGTATCTCTCAGCGTGCTAGACAGAGCTATTTATTTTGCTTAGGGTAAAAACCCTAATGTAAAGTCATGACTCTTGTTTCTTTCTTTCTTTCTCTTTTTCTTGCCAGCGCCACAGCCAGCCATGGCCTGAAGCAATATAATTCTGTCCAAGCCATTCTTGTTTTTGTGTATGTAAGAAAAATGGTTAGATCTCTGATAGCGGGGGTTTTAACCGCCAAGTCAGCTGGATTATTTGTGCACCCTTTTAAATGAAGGCTGGTTCATTCCTCGTGACACGCCATTTGTTTGGTTCTTGTGGGCTTGCACAAATGCTGATGCTCCACTTCTAGACCTGCACCCGGCTGCATTGTTATGTTGAACAAGCCCTTTTGCATTGGAGGCTTTGTCAAGTTAATTGCAGGTGTAATTCATCTTCAAATCAGGTCATTAATATCGTTAGACAGATATGAAGATGGACCCGCCCCTGTTGGTGGTCATTAATGTTTTATTATTATGAAGCACAGGATGACTTATATTTTGACATGATTAATGTGATGACATGAGTCGATCTGTCATGAGTAGTCCTTACATTACACGTTTTGACCACTGTCCGAATCTATTCATATCTCACCTAAAGAACATGGCATGATATCAAGACGAATATCCTTTGATATTGCCATAAGCCCATACGTCCCAGTGAAAACATGGCACATTGTGTAATATAGGTTGAAAGCCCGTTCATTGTGTCTGACTGAGCACATCTCCTCAAGACAGGCACCCACAGACTGATGTGGGTATTCAGGCCATGTCCTCCTCACATTGCAGCGCTGTCGTGGAGAGCTGCTATCGTAGCACTCAGTGAACATTCCCCCTTGTCTATTTTGGAACTATCCAGGGTAGCTAGTGTTGCTATGCATGCAGAAAAGCATTTGTTCTATTCGCGTACATTTTGTCATAAAAAGTGTACTATTGTAACGGCTGTCGTAGTCGTTCTCCTCCTCAGACGAGGAGGAGCATGGATCGGACCAAGAAAAGGATTGGTAAGTATTCATATTTTAATGGGAAAACAACAAACACTACAAAATACAACAAACGTGACTAACCTGAAACAGTCCTGTGTGGCCCAAACACTGACACAGGAACAAACACCCACAAAACACAAGTGAAACCCTGGCTGCCTTAGTATGATTCTCAATCAGGGACAACGATTCACAGCTGTCTCTGATTGAGAATCATACCAGGCCGAACACAAAATCCCAACATAGAAAATCAAACCTAGACCAACCCACCCAACTCACGCCCTGACCAACTAAAACAAATACATGACAAAGGAAAACAGGTCAGGAACGTGACAACTATACTTCAATACCATGCTTGGGGCAAAATGTTGTTATTTTGCTGCGTTGCTTTATGTTGGTGTTCGAAACATAATTTTTTTATGAATGAATGGAATGCAAATGATAACACCTCGAGGTTACAAAACAATAATGTAGTATAATTATTGTTCATGTCTAGTTTTAGAAAATACGGTATATATTTCCCAAGCAATTGCCAACAATCAAATTGTATTTTTACTTGCGACACGTAGTTCTTACATATGGCAATAATGTTGGAAATCCTACTCAACCGTGCTCCCAAAATAAAAACACATTAAATACAATAAAAACGGCAAGGAAGAAATAGGCACATAACAACAATCTATTCAATTATGATAGAAACTCAGCATAAAAAGGAACGTTCCTTTTTCAGGACCCTGTCTTTCAAAGATAATTCGTAAAAATACAAATAACCTCACAGATCTTCATTGTAAAAGGGTTTAAACACTGTTTCCCATGCTTGTTCAATGAACCATAAACAATTAATGAACATGCGCCTGTGGAACGGTCGTTAAGACACTAACAACTTACAGACGGTAGGCAATTAGGTCACAGTTGTGAAAACTTAGGACACTAAAGAAGCCTTTCTACTGACTCTGAAAAACACCAAAAGAAAGATGCCCAAGGTTGCTGCTCATCTGCGTGAACGTGTCTTAGGCATGCTGGAAGGAGGCATGAGGACTGCAGATGTGGCCAGGGCAATAAATTGCAATATCCATACTGTGAGACGCCTAAGACAGCGCTACAGGGAGACAGGACGGAAACCTGATCGGCCTCGCAGTGACAGACCAAGTGTAACAACACCTGCACAGGATCGGTAAATCCGAACCCCACATCTGTGGGACAGGTACAGGATAGCAACAACAACTGCCCGAGTTACACCAGGAACGCACAATCCCTCCATCAATGCTCAGACTGTCCGCAATAGTCTGAGAGAGGCTGGACTGAGGGCTTGTAGGCCTGTTGTAAGGCAGGTCCTCACCAGACATCACCGGCAAAAATGTCGCCTATGCGCACAAACCCACCGTCGCTGGACCAGACAGGACTGGCAAAAAGTACTCTTCACTGACGAGTCACGTTTTTTTCTCACCAGGGGTGATGGTCGGATTTGCGTTTATCGTCAAAGGAATTACACAGAGGCTTGTACTCTGGAGCGGGATCGATTTGGAGGTGGAGGGTCGGTCATGGTCTGGGGCGGTGTGTCACAGCATCATCAGACTGAGCTTGTTGTCATTGCAGGCAATCTCAAAGCTGTGCGTTACAGGGAAGTCATCCTCCTCCCTCATGTGGTACCCTTCCTGCAGGCTCATCCTGACATGACCCTCCAGCATGACAATGCCACCAGCCATACTGCTCGTTCTGTGCATGATAAGAATGTCAGTGTTCTGCCATGGCCAGCGAAGAGCCCGGATCTCAATCCCATTGAGCATGTCTGGGACCTGTTGGATCGGAGGATGAGGGCTAGGGCCATTCTCCCCAGAAATGTCCGGGAACTTGCAGATGCTTTGGTGGAAGAGTGGGGTAACATCTCACAGCAAAACCTGGCAAATCTGGTGCAGTCTACGAGGAGGAGATGCACTGCAGTACTTAATGCAGCTGGTGGCCACACAAGATACTGACTGTTACTTTTGATTTTGACCCCCCCTTTGGTCAGGGACACATTCTTCCATTTCAGTTAGTCACATGTCTATGGAACTTGTTCAGTTTATGTCTCAGTTGTTGAATCTTGTTGTGTAAATATTTGTATGAACATATGTTAAGTTTGCTGAAATAAACACAGTTGACAGTGAGAGGACGTTTCTTTTTTTGTTGAGTTTACATAAAGTGGTACAGTGAAACAGGCCTATGTACCATTAGCCATTCAGTCTGCTATTCAGCATCTGCAAAAGCCTGTGGCTAGAAACTTTGTGAACGTTTCTGAGCCTGGTGGTTCAGAAACTTGTCTGCTGGACCACAGTGGTGAAAACAGTTCATATCCGGGGTGACTGGGGTTTTTGATTATACAAAGGGCCTTGCTGCGCAGGGGCAGTTGCGATTTTAGCATTTAAATCTTGGTGGTGCAAAACATTTTACTGTGGGATGCATGCCAGCAAAGCCACTACACAACACATTAATTAAACTATAATGGTGACACATGGTGCCCACAAACTGTTAGAACCTAAATAAAGCTGTCCCAACAGCAGAGTCCCAACAGCAGTCCCAACACCTTACCACTGCTACACCTGGCTTTCAGCGGAGCCTTGTCTGGCAGCGAAACACATCATTCAGCCTATTTACTGCCTTTAAAAACATAGCTAATATTGCTTACTTGATTAAACAAATGTGGTTTCTTTTGGCAATTGAGATGTACACACTATGGCATAAGGGGACCACGAGGATAAGAGGCAATCCATAATTTCGATTAAGACATTAGTGAGCGAGCGACGACGGACGTAGTCAATATAACTATTTGTTCAGCACTTTTGAAATGTACAGCGACAGAATTCAGAACATGGGTCATTCTTACAGTGTACTACTATCAGTAGCACTATCAACGCTATACCAAAAGTTTGCAAACAAGCACACACCAGCCACGAACAATGTGTTTACAATATCACGTTGGTGAAAATAGAGCAAATTATTAGGTTGAGGCACATGCGCTACTAACAGCTTACTACACAACATACTTAGTATTACTTTCTTATCTACAGTATACATATTTCTTTGGCATCCTACATAATTTATGAAGCAGCATAAGACATTTTTGGACTCACGTTGTTGTGATGTGCTTGAATAGGAAAGTGGCACGGCGGTCCTTCATGGGAAAATGTTGTCATCAAAGTGTCACGCCCTGACCTAGAGAGCCTTTTTATTTCTCTATTTGGTTAGGTCAGGGTGTGATTTGGGGTGGGCATTCTAGTTTATATATTTCTTTGTTGGCCGGGTATGGTTCCCAATCAGAGGCAGCTGTCTATCGTTGTCTCTGATTGGGGATCATACTTAGGCAGCCCTTTTTCCCACCTTCAGTTGTGGGATCTTGTTTTCTGTTTCTTGTCTGTACCTGACAGAACTGTGCACTTTCGTTTTCACTTTGGTTATTTTGTTTGAGTGTTTTTTGATAATAAAAATCATTAATACTCTCCACGCTGCACTTTGGTCCACTCCTTTCGACGAGAGCCGTTACACAAAGAGAAAGATGCTGGATTTACAATTCCAAGTTGAATGACCGTTCAAAACATTATTCCCAACTTCCCAGTTGCAATGCTAACCACTGTCACCGATTGCTTACAAACCACTCATTGTTGAATTTGCGATCTCCAAATTGTTGTGTAATGTTTATGTCCAATGAGCACTGATACGTTTTATATACATTTTCTCTTCATATGACAAGGATTAAAAATGATTTGCCAGTAGACTTCATTCATGATGATGACTGCTAGCTAAGAATGTGAAAGTAAGATGTTGACATGATCAGTCTAATCAAAGCTACAGTACATACAACGTGATTTGACGTCATTTCTGTGGCCAATGACCTTGAGCCTTCTTAGATGGGCACTTCAAATGTAACTCTATGGCAGCACTCAAAGGACTCAAATTATTGATGTCTACCCTTACTAAAGGCGGATGACAGTGTCCCTGTGAGGATCGACGCTGGAGAAAGGAAGCAGGTACAGGGAGAACATTTAATGAACAACGGACACGAAACAGGACAGGAACAGCGTCTGGACAGGGGACAAAATAACAACATCAATGCAGACACGGGAATGAGTCCAGGTGGGTCTAATGACGCACAGGTGCGCATAACGATGGTGACAGGTGTGCGAAATGATAGGCAGTCTGGCGCCCTCGAGTGCCAGAGAGGGAGAGCAGGAGCAGGCGTGACAGTCCCTATGAGTGACAGAACACTTATCCAATCACGGTCCAATGCTGAACCCGACCACAGTGCAACAAATGTGCTCTGCTCCACCTGCCCTGAATGATGGGTCACCACTGGGCAGGGGAATGTGTAAATGTCTTCAATAGATTGCAGCTCCCTTTGATTCACAATCATTTGTAAGGCTTTGCCATACCACACTGCAATGGACCCAGTCAGGACACTCTCAATGATCCAACAGTAAAAGTTTCTGACTGTCCAAGACACATTTCCTCAGACATCTCCGAAAGTAAAGGTTCTGCTGCATCTTCTTTAGAATGGTTTCAACGTTGTGGGTCCAAGTGAGGCCAACTGAGATTGGGAATGGTAAACATATGTACAGTCTCTAAAGTGTGGCTGGACCGTATGCTTCCTGAAG
This sequence comes from Salvelinus namaycush, assembly GCF_016432855.1. NCBI lineage: Eukaryota > Metazoa > Chordata > Actinopteri > Salmoniformes > Salmonidae > Salvelinus > Salvelinus namaycush. Next base: position 1,461,648 of record NC_052327.1, on the reverse strand, counting down.
TCAACAGTGTTTCTTTTTTTGCTGACAATGATAGAGTAAATATGGGACACCTGTATTATGATTAAGAAACAGTGTGGATTGAGATGTTGTTACATATTTTCACAACCTGTGGCACTGTCGGTTTAAAAGTACAATAACCAGTTACAGCTAGAATTTACAGAGACCCTCTGGAATTGTATCATGCTTGAAAGACCTGCAAATTGTCAGTAAAAGCTTTCAAACTCCGTTAAAAGCTGCTAACATCCACTTCGATTGCAGGATGCTGGTACGAGCAGGTGCCCTTTGTTTTGTCGGGTGTTTGTTGTAAAGTGTACTAGCCACCATTATTAGGTCAGATCAATTTAGTGTGGGAGTGCTTCATGCTCCCAATAATCCGGAGACATTTGGTCTTCTTTTGAGTGGTGTTATTGTGGATGGCTCCAGGAGAAAACGTGACAGTTGGCCACGGGCCACCGTCGCAAATCTCTCCTTTACCCCCTCCCTCCCTCTCTCATCTATCTCTCTCTTCGTTCTCTCTCACCATTCCTCTGTCTGTGGATTCGAGGTGATGGTTGACAATTTAATTGAAGAATGGCTAAGGGAAGAGAATGGGAATTAGATCTGTCAGCTCGGGTACCTTGTTTTTCACTGACTGTGTCGTGCACACTCCCAGACTACCTGCACATTGCTAGGCCTCTGATTGTCTGCCTATCAGATTGTTCTTTAGGGTCCCTCTTACAGCCAACTGGGGCAATTGCTTCTGACAAGTTATCAGGCCCCAAATGACGCTTATAATGGTGGATTATCCATTGACATGGCCCCTGATGAATCAAGGAGAGCAGAATGACATTTTGTTTATTGAAAGATGATATCTTCCCTACAACAGAGGAGTGCCATGTTGCCGGCTTTGACTTTAGGAGGAGAAACAAGTCACCATTGCATTGACTTAAGTTGTTAAGGACGACAATTCAGCGTTTTGTCTGAGATGAAGCATTTATCCTCCTGTTCTGTGGGCTTCTGGAAGTGCAAATGGTTGTTTTCACATGATCACGCTATACATCGCAGTGTCAAGAACAGACTCATTGAACACATTAATAATTTCAAGTCAAACAATGCTACTGCTACATTGGACACAAAATATCTAATGTATTTGAATGAACTTAACCTTGAGACCAATACATCAACGACCTGCCAAAACGAGACGAGTACTTCTAGTCAGCAAATTGCACGTCTTTCACTTCAAACCATCAGCCATCACAACAGTCCTGCTTTAGCACTACAAACAGTGACACTGTAATTGCATTACATTTCCCATACAGCCTTAATTGATATGCAGGTTTATAGGGGTTGTAATGCTATGTCGTATGACGATCCACGGAGACGTGTACTGTACATTGAAGATGCCTTAGAGATTTACCAATGCAGATACAATTTCCATTAATGCCCAGGGAAATATTGAATATGACACAAGGCATGCTACTCTGGTTGCAATAGGACAGAGTTTGACATTTTACCTGCTCCTGTACCATCTACGAAAATACCTTATGACAGCATGCCCCTCAACTGGAAAATCACCTCTGCAGGCATTTGGGCCCATTTTAAAGATGTTTATTTCAACAGGCCTTGTTCCCTTGAGAGCTATGTTTAACCCATTTGGACTACTACCAACTGAGAGCTTAAATTACTTTTACAGGTTGAGTCCAAAACAATGTGGGTTTTCTTTGGTCATTTGTTCTAGTAGCAAAATGAAAGCATTTAAGATGCATTAGTCATTTGTACAGTAGGTCATCAAGTTCTTTCCTCTTGCAAACTTTTATCATAATGTCAAATTTCTCCTAATGGTTGCATGCATTCATAATGCATTACATTACACCCAATTGTAAGCTGTTAAGTAATTCCTTGCCAGAAGTAGCTGTACAAAAAAATTGACATTGTTCAATTCCTCTGCAAGAGCAAATTGAAATTGAGTGGTGTCTGTTCAACAAGATACTCGCACTTGCTGCACACGGTGGTATTTTGATGGTTTTTAACAGCTCCTCATTACCTGTGTGAAATAACTGGATCTGCAGTCAGAGTAGAAAACATTGGCAAAATTTGAGAAATCTAGGAAAATGAACCATGACAAGGTGAAATGAAAAATGTCATTAGATAATGACAGAAAATAAGCAAACACTTAAATCTTTATTTACACACATTCCGAAGTCTAATTCTATAGTTATAATCATGTTTTCATCTAAATGAATCATTCCAGTGGTCAGTTTGTGTGACTAACTGGACCACGTAGTCCAAAAATGCAGCATCTCCATGACGATTGTAAAATGTGGTCAAATGCACAGTGGAAAGTGAAATCTAGTAGAGCGCTATGCTAAAGTAAACATATCAGGCATTCATTCAACTCTATACTGTTGCCGAATCAACCTTTCAGCAAACCTCACAAGAGAAACACTTGTTCATGTTGTGTGAGTATCTGTCCTATATTATTCTACTACATGTACAGCATGGTATAGACCTTTATGTTTAGTTATTGTCTTCTTTACTTTCCACTGTTCTATACAGTAATCATTGCTTGAGGAAAATATATATTTATTGAATCGAAAACACCAAGGACCAGTCCCATCTAATTCCAGAAACCAAGAGGTTAAAGCTGGAATCTGCGAAAGGTGAAAGAGTGCCACTGATTGCCCCAGGCACATTTGTTATAGTTTTTGTTTTGTTTTTGAAACAGAGGAGATGAGCATTGAGTAAAAAAATAATAATCATAGTACATACTCTGCTGTTCTATCGCGCCTGCAATGATGTCAGAGGGAAAAAACTGTATTTGTTGTTTGAAGTAATGTCTTTGTTGTTGTAATATTGCGGAGAAGGAAGTTTCACCGCTATGGCTCCAGCTTTAAGAGAAACATAGAGATGCATTGACATAATATTTTCTCCAATGTATGGAATGGTAACAAAAATATTAATTGACACTATCACTGTTGTACTGAAGGACAGTTGCCATGGATAAGTACTTCCCTACCTTGTTCTATGAATTCCTCCTTTGATGATAGGCGTTATGTAAGATAACAATAAAAGAGCTTGACATTTAATTACTAAAGCTTGGTCCTATGCCATATTTTTATCAAAACAAATCCTTAAATTACATGAATCAATCAACATCAAGGAGGGATGGGAAGTCGAGCATACAACTTTTCTCATTTTCAAGCAGGCATCACAAATTAGCATGTTGATATCATCCTGTCCAAAGATGTGTACAAATACCTTTGGTGATAATGAAATCCAATTTGCATACCTGCCCCACAGAGTGTAACACAGCTCCATATAATCTCGATAAATGTTCATCCCGTTACACACAGACACAAACATGTACTCTCCAAATTCATTTAGCTCCAATAGCAAGATGTAGTTCAGCAATTTTACATGGTTTGTTGACTGTAAATTACTCAGATTTCATTAGGCACTTTAATGAATTATTGAAATTAGACAATTTGTTGCTAGGCTTTTAATGGGTAGATGTCCTTTAAAGTGTATACTAATGTTTGAATTTCCATTAACATGAGATTAATGTTAAAATGGCATGCCGCCTTTAATTCATGCCTTTGCTCAGGTTAACACCAACTGAAATGCAGCTTTACAGTGAATTGATATGATGCTACTGCATTTCAAGCCTTATGCCTCTCATACCCTCTGATATCTCTGTTATGAGCAATGTAATGGTGTCTCCAGACATCAGCCTGGTATGACCCCTATGAATCCTGACTAGTAGGCTACAACGGCTAACAAAATGGCTGCCAACGTAAATTGACATACAAGGCTAGCTCAATCACTAAACCAGTGCTTTTAAAGCCTCAGCTGAAGACTAAGAAACTTTGCGACCTTGTTCACAAGCATCTGCATCCGTAATGCAATATACAGTTGAATTGTATTTAAAGAGCAACAAAACCTAACAACATTGATAGAAAAAACATTTTTTACAATGGCATACAGTATAATAGCCTGATTGAAATATTCTAACCACTATTTTGGCTCTAAAGTCAGAAAGTACGCTTTAAGGTGAAATTAGTCATGTGAATAATTTCTTTGCCTGGTTAAGATTTGTAACAAGAGGATTTAAAATCATCTTATTTTTTAACCTTGAAAATGTCATATTTAAAGGCAACCATCAAAAGGCTTGTTAACAAACCACTTTGCCTGTATGATATTGTTGAAACAAGACATTGCCTTTGTACTCTTAAAGGGATAGTTCACACAAATTTCAAAATACATACTGGTTTCCTTACTCTAAGCAGTCTATGGACAAGGTTTGACAGCAATCCATGCTTTGATTTAGATTCCCTGGTACTCTTTCCAAATAATTACGTTTTAGCATTTGTGGCACAAATCCCATCCAAGTCCTGGTACCAATTTTAGCATTTTTCGCGCATCATGTCCAAATCATCCTAGAGTGTCTAAAAATGATTGTGAAGCTCAGCAAATCACTTTTATATATGATATGAATATGATGTGTCGGAAAATGCTAATGTGGGTACCAGAACTTGGTTGGGATTTGTGCCACAAGGGAAATAAAGGGGAAATAAAACCAAAACATGGATTGCTGTCATACCTTGTCCATAGATTGCTTACAGGGTACGGAAACCAATGTGTAATTTAGTCATTTGCATTTAAGAGCATTTTTAAACTCTGAACCTTAATCATTCCTCCGCAGACTTCTAGTTCAGATTTGTTGGCTTCCTTTGTCATACGAACTCAGTGTCAGTTCTGTTCCTGTGTACATCAGCGTCAAATGAGGTGGGCATCTTTAATCTGATACACCTCTGAAATAACTGGCAAAGTACTGCAGGTTCTGTCTCACTCTCCAAAAGCAAAATTAATCAAGTCCATTACTCAATACAAACCATAGCTTCATCATTTGATTCTAGGTAATAAGGTGCCATCGCCAATTTAAATTGTGACAGAAAGACTCCACTTAAATATTTATTATATTACATTATTAAATCATGCTCAACTGTAACTGCTTTGGTTTTCCCTCATTGCCATCTAACATACCCACGGCATAAAATACCATTAACTTTGGTCCCTTGCTGCACGCTGGCTGGCTGGCTGATATCGAATATTTTACTTTTCAGCTTCAGCTAAGTCAGCTCTGGCACACACACACACAGAGAGAGAGAGAGTTCTGTCATCCCAGCTTCTAGAAATAATGTATAATTATATAAACAGCTTTCAGAGGCAGAGATTAGGTCCCACTGAAAGTGATGCCGTCTAATGTTGGCATATTTCTATCACATGCTGAAAAGTGTGCTCTGGAGATTACCCCAATGGAGGGAGGACAACAGAAACAATTTGGAAAACGCTGAGATTTGACAATCCATATATCATTTTGCACTCATCATTCGGTTTGGATTGAGGAAGCCCTGAAAAGTGTGCATGGAGGGTTCTTCCCCTAACAACATGAAATTATGCTTCTGACGTCAGGGTTGACAGTGACACAAATCCGTCTAGAGCAGTATATGGAGGCCCCAAATACCAGATATCATTTCATACCCATTCGATATTCAAACTGGTTATCCCGAGATGAAAATCACCTGGACACAGATACCTATCTGTGTGTCCCTATAGTAACCTTCAAGATCTACCCTTACAACAACAACACATTTGAAATTTGCAGTTTCTGTTGAGCTTAAATTTCATGTGAAACCATATTTTCACCTGTATTACATTTGGAGTTCACATGTTAACGCCACCGTTTCCCATGTGAGAAGCACAACCATTTCCCAACTCACATGTGAATTGCTAGTTCACATTTGAAAAACATTAACATGTGAAAATCAGTGGAGGCTTCCGAGCACATAATAATGGCTATAATGGAGTGTAATGGCTGGAATGGAGAAAATGGAATGGTATCAAACACATGACAACCAAACAAAACGTGTTTGATACCATTTCATTTACTCCATTCCGTCCATTATTATGAGCCATCCTCCCCTCAGCAGCCTCCACTGGTGAAAATCACATTGGCAGTTTCACATGTAAGAAAACTCCACATTTGAAAATCTCAAGTTCACATGTGGAGGTGAATTCGTGTTATTCTCCTCACATTTGAAAAGGTGGTGTTAACATGTTGCAGGAGCAATTTTTACACGTGGAATAAAAAAAGGCTCTAATGCCATTCTGTCAAAAGGTTCCTTGGTCTAACTGAGTATAATAATTACTTCTTATTTCTGAGCCATCTACTCCATTATTATTGTAGTCCTCCATGGTGTTGGATTAGTATACATTAGCGCTACCTCTAGGGCAGGGGTTCCCAAACTGTTTGACCCACAATCCTATTTTGATATCCGAAAATGATTGCTACCTACCACAACCATGTGAAAAAATATTGTCATTAACAGCCAATGTTTACTTTTTTATTTGGAGCTATGGCAGTCAATAGAAAAACATTCTAACAATATTTCTGATTGTCTTCTCAACTCACCATCACATAACTTTTAATGGGGAGCTATGACAGTCAACTGAAAATTGGTCTGACATAATGTATCTTATCTCACCACCACTAATGAGATGGGTGTGTTTGATGGATGTCGCGTCAGAGCTTCTCAAAGTCAAGAGAAGTGGTCGACAATGCACTCCTTATCCCTGCTGTCACATCCAACCTGGATCGATATTTGGTTTTAATGCAGACAAGAGCAATTGTCATGTGTTCTCCCTCTCCGGCCTCTAGGTCACCAGGCTGCTCGTTATGGTGCACTGTCACCATCATTACGCGCTACTGCGCGTCCTCAGACTCAACTGGACTCCATCACTTCCCTGAATACCTTCCCTATATATGTCACATCCTGTTTTTCTATCCCCAGGCGTCATTGTTTCTGTTCCAGTGTCATGTCTGTGCGTTGTTTGTGTTTCTTGTTGTGTTTATTTATTAAAACACGCACTCCCTGAACTTGCTTCCCGACTCTCAGCGCACTCGTTACAGCAATGAAACCAGCTTCACACAGATATGAGCTGGTGAAGGGTACCATGAGTTTTATGGTGCTATCAAGACAACTGGCAACTCTGAAAAATATGAGGTCAAATCATGACGTCAGTGTTCTTCAGGTCGGAGCTCTAAAAAGAAGTTCCCGAGTTGGATGGCCGATCAAAAAACGCGGCATTAATGCTTAGAGGGAGACGACAGGGTATTTATTCCCTTTGAGTCACGAACCAAAACTCCTCCGTAGTGACCCAGGAATGCATTCGGTCACAACAGCTCAATCAACTGTTCGATTTCTTTTAGCGGCATGACAGCTGAGCCTGAATCACAGTCAAACAGATTGGGAAGTAGGTCCCAAAGTGCTCTTCCAAGCGTTGAAGGTAAATAGTCATCACTCGTGTGGGACACTCACTGATGTTTTTTATGTTAGGAACATGCACAGCCAAGTGAAGGGCACTTGGTTCGCTTTTGAAAGGCTCTCCCCAATAAGAATTATTTCCTCTGAATCCACTGATTCAGTCACTCCTCTGTAGAATGTTTTTGTATTTCCCCTGCATGCTTGCGTTGATTTCGTTCAGTTTCCCAAATATACCTGTTACATAGGCATGGAGAAACATTTTCTTTTCATTACACTGAAAGTCAATCAACTTTTTTTTACATATATTGTGAATGACAACAGTTCCTCTCTCAATGCAAAAAATATTTCCAACACTCCCCCTTGATAACCACCAAGCCTCGATATGAAAAACAACATTTTCACGTGCAGTATGATCCCATATCTCCACATAGTTTCGCAAACAGGCATGCATGCAGTGGATGTGGTTTATGCGGTTTGACAGTTTACAATCGAAGTTACCTTCTGCAGTATATCTCCAAATTCTGTGCTCAGTTCTTTTGCCGCCAGTTGCTCTCGGTATATCATACAATGCGTCCATATGACATAGGATGACACATTCATAACTAGAGTGCAGAGGCCGTCCTGCCATAGATAGTGCCCCATCTATGCAAAAGCCCACCATTCAATCGCTTGGAATCGGTTTTCGTCAATATAGCCACGCAGAACACTGAACATCCCCTGTGCCGTTTCATGCTTGGGAATCGAGAGACAGAACAATATAGTCCGTTCTTGTGAATAGCACCCCCGACATGTATAGCGAACAAAAGTCAATGCATGGGCATCTCAGCCCTCACAGCTAACATCCATTTGGACAGCATAAGCTGGGATGTTTGAGTCGTTCAGTCAGCGTTTCCTCTCGATTGCTAGCAATAGCAAAAATGATTTGTTTAACAGTGTTACCTGACAGAGGTATTGATGTGAGTTTCTGTGCCTCTGCCTCCCCACACTGTACATTCCGTCTGCTGTCTGGTTGATCTATTGGGCCCACACGTCACCCTCCTCTGGTATATCCTGGGATCGGTCGGACGGTGCACTGTTTGGTTGGGAAGTACTGGTGGCCTACCTTGGCCAAGGACGTGAGGGTTTATGTTTCCTCCTGCTCGATGTGCGCTCAGTGTAAGGCTCCTAGGCACCTGCCCAGAGGGAAGCTACACCCCTTACCCGTTCCACAGCGGCCTTGGTCGCACCTGTCGGTGAATTTTCTTACCGATTTCCCCCACCCCTAACAGAGAAACAACATGATCCTGGTCGTTGTGGATCGGTTCTCTAAGTCCTGCCGTCTCCTCCCTCTGCCCGGTCTCCCTACGGCCCCACAGACTGCTGAGGCCTTGTTTACGCACGTCTTCCGGTACTACGGGATGCCTGAGGATATACTGTCTGATCGAGATCCCCAGTTCACTTCTAGGGTCTGGAAGGCGTTCATGGAACGTCTGGGGGTCTCGATCAGCCTTACCTCTGGGTTTCATCCCGAGAGTAATAGGCAGGTGGAGAGAGTGAACCAGGATGTGGGCAGGTTTCTGCGGTCGTATTGCCAGGATCGGACGGCGGAGTGGGCAGCTTTTGTGCCCTGGGCCGAGATGGCTCAGAACTCGCTCCGCCACTCCTCCACTAACCTCTCCCCCTTCCAGTGCGTACTGGGGTACCAGCCGGTTCTGGCGCCTTGGCATCAGAGTCAGACCGAGGCTCATGCGGTGGACAACTGGTTCAGGCGCGCGGAGGAGACATGTGACGCCGCCCATGTTCACCTCCAGCGGGCCGTGCTGCGCCAGAAAGCCAGCGCAGACCGTCACCGCAGTGATGCCCCGGTGTTCGCACCAGGGGACCGGGTCTGGTTCTCGACCCGGAACCTGCCCCTCCACCTGCCCTGCCGGAAGCTGGGCCCGCGGTTTGTGGGGCCATTTAAAGTCCCGAGGAGAGTGAACGAGGTTTGTTATAGGTTACAGCTTCCCCCTGATTACCGTATTAACCCCTCGTTCCATGTGTCTCTCCTCAGGCCGGTGGTGGTTGGCCCGCTCCAGGAGTCTGAGGTGCGGGAGGTTCCTCTGCCCCCTCTGGACATCGAGGGGGCCCCGGCGTACTCCGTTCGCTCTATACTGGATTCGAGGCGTCGGGCGAGGGGCCTTCAGTACCTCGTGGAGTGGGAGGGGTACGGTCCGGAGGAGAGGTGCTGGGTTCTGGTGGAAGACATGTTGGACCCTTCAATGTCATGTCCTCTCCTTGTTTGGGCGGCGGTCGGCGTCGCCGGTCTTCTAGCCATCGTCGATCCACTTTCTCATTTTCCATTTGTTTTGTCTTGTTTTTCCACACACCTGGTTTCAATTTCCTCATTTACCTGTTGTGTATTTAACCCTCTGTTCCCCCCCATGCCTTTGTTTTGGATCGTTTATTGTAGTGCTTGTGAGCGCACAACGGGATATTTTTGTGCCCATTTATCTTGTTGTTCTGGATGCGTTGGTTTTGCTTAATAAATCTCCGGTTATTACCCAGTTCTGTTCTCCTGCGCCTGACTTCTCTGCCGCCAATTACGCACCCCCGCTACACATATGCTGTTCTTACCTCTTTCCCTTTCTGTCTTCTACACCTCTCTCCCCACCTCGTCTTTCTTCCTCGTTTTATAATGCAGACCAAATGTATGTGCATTGGAGTACAGATTGAACTTGTATTTATAATATTAAAATTATCATAATTATAATGCATTTATGTATTTATAACACCTGGATAATTAACTTCTTTCAATACAGCGTTTCACATTCTCCACTGATTGAAATTAAGTATCTCATTGAAATACTATCCTGTGTTCTCAGATTAATGCAGATAAAGGGAGTTAGATATGCATAGATTTTTTCTGTATATATGAATTACAAATCAATCATGTTTCTAGTCTATTGCATAGTTGCAATGCGTAATCATTGATGTCCCAGGAGTGGTAAACACTGTTGAAGTGTATAATTGTAATGCATACATGCAGACACAGCATCATTCAAATAATGGAGTTTGATATGACTGAAAAAGAATGTCTCAGAGATTCATACCTGAACCGCACCTTTATTTGCCAATAAAGAGTACATGATCAGTGAATATATTCAATATACAGGCTACAATGTGGGAATCTCATGTGTGGTAATAACTACAGTACATGTGTGTGTGTATATAGGTCTTGCATCCTTGGCACAATAAAGTTATTATATTCTACTCTATCCATAGGCTTCATTAATGCCATTCAGACTTGAAGTTGATACAAACGCTCCCTAAAACACTTCTGCGAGCAGGCCTTTCTAATCGACCTGGCCCGGGTACCCTGGAAGGATATTGACCTCATCCCGTCAGTTGAGGATGCCTGGTCATTCTTTAAAAGTTACTTCCTCACCATATTAGACAAGCATGCTCCGTTCAAAAAATGCAGGACTAAGAACAGATATAGCCCTTGGTTCACTCCAGACCTGACTGCCCTCGACCAGCACAAAAACATCCTGTGGCGAACTGCAATAGCATCGAAGAGCCCCCGCGATATGCAAATGTTCAGGGAAGTCAGGAACCAATACACGCAGTCAGTCAGGAAAGCAAAGGCCAGCTTTTTCAAGCAGAAATTTGCATCCTGTAGCTCTAACTCCAAAAAGTTCTGGGATACTGTAAAGTCCATGGAGAACAAGAGCACCTCCTCCCAGCTGCCCACTGCACTGAGGCTAGGTAACACGGTCACCACCGATAAATCCATGATAATCAAAAACTTCAACAAGCATTTCTCAATGGCTGGCCATGCCTTCCTCCTGGCGACTCCAACCTTGGCCAACAGCCCCGCCCCCCCGCTGCTACTCGCCCAAGCCTCCCCAGCTTCTCCTTTACCCATATCCAGATAGCAGATGTTCTGAAAGAGCTGGAAAACCTGGACCCATACAAATCAGCTGGGCTTGACAATCTGGACCCCCTATTTCTGAAACTGTCCGCCGCCATTGTCGCACCCCCTATTACCAGCCTGTTCAACCTCTCCTTCGTATCATCTGAGATCCCCAAGGATTGGAAAGCTGCCGCGGTCATCCCCCTCTTCAAAGGGGGAGACACCCTGGACCCAAACTGTTACAGACCTATATCCATCCTGCCCTGCCTATCTAAGGTCTTCGAAAGCCAAGTCAACAAACAGATCACTGACCATCTCGAATCCCAACGTACCTTCTCCGCTGTGCAATCCGGTTTCCGAGCCGGTCACGGGTGCACCTCAGCCACGCTCAAGGTACTAAACGATATCATAACCGCCATCGATAAAAGACATTACTGTGCAGCCGTCTTCATCGACCTGGCCAAGGCTTTCGACTCTGTCAATCACCATATTCTTATCGGCAGACTCAGTAGCCTCGGTTTTTCTAATGACTGCCTTGCCTGGTTCACCAACTACTTTGCAGACAGAGTTCAGTGTGTCAAATCGGAGGGCATGTTGTCCGGTCCTCTGGCAGTCTCTATGGGGGTACCACAGGGATCAATTCTCGGGCCGACTCTTTTCTCTGTATATATCAATGATGTTGCTCTTGCTGCGGGCGATTCCCTGATCCACCTCTACGCAGACGACACCATTCTGTATACTTCTGGCCCTTCCTTGACACTGTGCTATCTAACCTCCAAACGAGCTTCAATGCCATAACACTCCTTCCGTGGCCTCCAACTGCTTTTAAACGCTAGTAAAACCAAATGCATGCTTTTCAACCGTTCGCTGCCTGCACCCGCACGCCCGACTAGCATCACCATCCTGGACGGTTCCGACCTAGAGTATGTGGACATCTATAAGTACCTAGGTGTCTGGCTAGACTGCAAACTCTCCTTCCAGACTCATATCAAACATCTCCAATCCAAAATCAAATCTAGTCGGCTTTCTATTTCGCAACAAAGCCTCCTTCACTCACGCCGCCAAACTTACCCTAGTAAAACGGACTATCCTACCGATCCTCGACTTCGGCGATGTCATCTACAAAATAGCTTCCAATACTCTACTCAGCAAACTGGATGCAGTTTATCACAGTGCCATCCGTTTTGTTACTAAAGCACCTTATTCGACCCACCACTGCGACCTGTATGCCCTAGTCGGCTGGCCCTCGCTACATGTTCGTCGTCAGACCCACTGGCTCCAGGTCATCTACAAGGCTATGCTAGGTAAAGTGCCGCCTTATCTCAGTTCACTGGTCACGATGGCTACACCCACTCGTAGCACGCGCTCCAGCAGGTGTATCTCACTGATCATCCCTAAAGCCAAAACCTCATTTGGACGCCTTTCCTTCCAGTTCTCTGCTGCCTGCGACTGGAACGAATTGCAAAAATCTCTGAAGTTGGAGACTTTTATCTCCCTCAACAACTTTAAACATCTGCTATCCGAGCAGCTAACCGATCGCTGCAGCTGTACATAGTCCATCGGTATACAGCCCACCCAATTTACCTACCTCACCCCCCATACTGCTTTTATTTATTTACTTTTCTGCTCTTTTGCACACCAGTATCTCTACTTGCACATGATCATCTGATGATTTATCACTCCAGTGTTAATCTGCTAAATTGTAATTATTCGATTTATTGCCTACCTCCTCATGCCTTTTGCACACATTGTATATAGATTCTCTTTTTTTCTACCATGTTATTGACTTGTTTATTGTTTACTCCATGTGTAACTCTGTGTTGTTGTCTGTTCACACTGCTATGCTTTATCTTGGCCAGGTCGCAGTTGCAAATGAGAACTTGTTCTCAACTAGCCTACCTGGTTAAATAAAGGTGAAATATATATATTTTTTTTTAACTACGATAGCTGAGGTTCCTAGGTTCTGAACTAATATTCATACCAGTCTAACGTTTTAGGATCCGTATACAGATCGGCTACATACTGTAGCTAACTACACATCCATAGGCATACAGTTATTTTTATCCTCCACTACACAATAAGCAAGTAAATAGTTAGCTAGCTATGTTACTTCACCTGCATTGCAAGGCAAGCAACACAATTGTAAATTAAATTTTCAGTAAATGCTTTAGGTAGCTAGATTCTTTACATCCACTGTTTCACAAGACGACAGCCTGGTTTGCTGGTTTTCTCAGGAGTCCCTAAAACAATAAACAACATGAATTACAAACGCATTCTCCTAACACTAGCTAGCTGGCTAATGTTAGCTAGTCAACTTGCAAAATAGCGATTTTCGTAAATTAACTTCATGCCCAAAATATATGCACAAACGTTTATATCTAAATTAACTAACATATTCCTCTCAATTGTAATTTTTTTGCTCGACTCGTTATGACAACTTACATCTGGTTCCACCGTAATGTTTTGTCAGCCGTATTTGTTGAATGCCACAAAGGCAAAGGTGGCACGCGTCAAAATTCGTCATTGGAACCACTCGATATGTTTGGTCATATAAAAACCTTGGGACCCAAATGCATAAGGAGTGCTCTAACTCCCCCTTGTGGGGAGTCAGATGACGCCGACAGAGATGGTCGCCTTGCTTCGCGTTCTTAGGACACTATGCAGTATTTCGTTTTTTTATGTATTATTTCTTACATTGTTACCCCAGGAAGTCTTATTACATACAGCCGTGAAGAACTACTGGATATAAGAGCAACGTCAACTTACCAACATTACGACCAGGAACACAACTTTCCCGAAGCGGATCCTCTGTTTGGACCACCACCCAGGACAATGGATCAAATCCCAGTAGGCGACCCAAAACAACGGCGCCGCAGAAGGCTCCGTAGACGGAAACATCGCTCACTGCTCCCGAGCATACTACTCGCCAATGTCCAGTCTCTTGACAACAAGGTAGACGAAATTCGAGCAAAGGTTGCCTTCCAGAGAGACATCAGAGATTGTAACATTCTCTGTTTCACAGAAACATGGCTCACTCGGGATACCTTATCAGAGTCGGTACAGCCACCTGGTTTCTTCATGCATTGCGCCGACAGAAATAAACATCTCTGGTAAGAACAAGGGCGGGGGTGTATTCCTTATGATTAACGAGTCGTGGTCATAACTTACAGGAACTCAAGTCACTTTGTTCACCTGACCTAGAATTCCTTACAATCAAATGCCGACCGCATTATCTACTAAGAGAATTCTCTTCGATTATAATCACAGCCATGTATATCCCCCCCAAACAGACACCTCGACAGCCCTGAAAGAACTGCATTGGGCTCTATGTAAACTGGAAACCACATATCCTGAGGCTGCATTTATTGTAGCTGGGGATTTTAACAAGGCTAATCTGAAAACAAGACTCCTTAAATATTATCAGCATATCGAACGCGCGACCCGGGTGATTTTATTAGCAAGTGCATCGATAATGTTGTACCCATGGTGACTATTAAAACCTTACCCAACCAGAAACGGTGGATGGGTGGCAGAATTTTCGCAAAACTGAAAGCGCGAACCACTGCTTTTAATCATGACTAGGCGACCGGAAACATGACTGAATACAAACATTGTAGCTATTCCCTCCGCAAGTCAATCAAACAAGCTAAGCGTCAGTATAGAGACAAAGTAAATTTGCAATTCAACGGCTCAGACACGAGACGCATGTGGCAGGGTCGACAGTCAATCACGGACTACAAAAATTCAACCAGCCTTGTCGTGGACACCGACATCATGCTCCCAGACAAACTAAACAACTTTTTTTGCTCGCTTTGAGGACAACACAGTGCCACTGACACGGCCTGCTACCAAAACCTGCGGGCTCTCCTTCACCACAGCCAACGTGAGTAAAACATTTAAACGTGTTAACCCTTGCCAGGCTGCCGGCCCAGACGGCATCCCTAGCGGCGTCATCAGAGCATGCGCAGACCAGCTGGCTGGTGTGTTTACGGATATATTCAATCAATCCCTATCCCAGTCTGCTGTTCCCACATACTTCAAGAGGGCCAACATTGTTCCTGTTCCCAAGAAAGCTAAGGTAACTGAGCTAAACAACTATCGCCCCATAGCACTCACTTCCGTCATCATGAAGTGCTTTGAGAGACTAGTCAAGGATCATGTCACCCTAGACCCACTCCAATTTGCTTACCGCCCGAATAGATCCACAGATGACGCAATCGCAATCACACTGCACACTGCTCTAACCCATCTGGACAAGAGGAATACCTATGTAAGAATGCTGTTCATCGATTACAGCTCAGCATTTAACACCATAGTACCCTCCAAACTCGTCATTAAGCTCGAGACCCTGGGTCTCGACCCTGCCCTGTGCAACTGGGTCCTGGACTTTCTGACGGGCCGCTCCCCCGGTGGTGAGGTTAGGAAACAACATCTCCACCCCGCTGATCCTCAACACTGGGGCCCCACAAGGGTGCGTTCTCAGCCCTCTCCTGTACTCCCTGTTCACCCATGACTGCGTGGCCATGCACGCCTCCAACTCAATCATCAAGTTTGTAGACAACACTACAGTGGTAGGCTTGATTACCAACAACAACGAGACGGCCCACAGGGAGGAGGTGAGGGCCCTCGGAGTGTGGTGTCAGGAAAATAACCTCACACTCAACAAAACAAAGGAGATGATCGTGGACTTCAGGAAACAGCAGAGAGAGCAACTCCCTATCCATAACGACGGGACAGTAGTGGAGAAGGTGGAAAGTTTTAAGTTCCTCGGCCTACACATCACGGACAAACTGAATTGGTCCACCCACACAGACAGCCTGGTGAAGAAGGTGCAACAGCGCCTCTTCAACCTCAGGAGGCTGAAGAAATTTGGCTTGTGACCAACAACACTCACAATCGAGAGCATCCTGTTGGGCTGTATCACCGCTTGAAACGGCAACTGCTCCAGCTACAACCGTAAGGCTCTCCAGAGGGTAGTGAGGTCTGCAAAACGCATCACTGGGGACAAACTATCTGCCCTCCAGGACACCTACACCACCCGATGTCACAGGAAGGCCAAAAATATCATCAAGTACAACAACCACCCGAGCCACTGCCTGTTCACCCCGCAATCATCCAGAAGGCGAGGACAGTACAGGTGCACCAAAGCTGGGACCGAGAGACTGAAAAACAGCTATCTCAAGACCATCAGACTGTTCAACAGCCATCACTAACATTGAGTGACTGCTGCCAACATACTGACTCAAATCTCTAGCCACTTTAACCTCTTTGGGCTGCAGGGGCAGTATTGAGTAGCCTGGATAAAAGGTGCCCATTTCAAACGGCCTCGTACTCTATTCTTGCTCGTACAATATGCATATTATTATTACTATTGGATAGAAAACACTCTCTAGTTTCTAAAACCGTTTGAATTATATCTGTGAGTAAAACAGAACTCATTTTGCAGCAAACTTCCTGACAGGAAGTGGAAAATCTGAAATCGATGCTCTGTTCTAGGGCCTGCCTATAAATGTCCTTGATATTTATTAGAATACATGCACTTCATACGTCTTCCACTAGATGTCGACAGGCAGTGAGAGAAGAAATTGAGTGTATAACTTGATCTGGGGTCGAATAAAAGCTCTTTGTATGACGTGTCACCAGTTTCCTGTTTTCTGGAGAGCGTGTGAAGGGACCTGGTTTTGCCTTCTGATAAGCTGTCGTTATAGACGACTAATATCTCCGGCTTTGATTTTATTTGATACATGTGACAATATCATCGTAAAGTATGTTTTTTCAATATAGTTTTATTAGATTATTGAAATTTTTTCGGGACGTTAGGCTTGTTGCTTTGTCTGCGTATGTTCAGGAAGGAGAGCTTCGCGCCACTTTGCTAGCTTTCCGTGCTAATTGACTGGAGAAGAAGACATTCTAAATCCAAACAACGATTGTTCTGGAAAAAGGACCCCTTGTACAACATTCTGATGGAAGATCATCAAAATTAGGACCCATTTTATGATGCTATTTCATATATCTGTCGAACATGTTGTACTAGTAGTTTGCGCCCAGCTTTTGGGCACTCTCTCGCTATAACTAAGCTGGATGTCGTAATGAAGTTATTTTTAGAATTCTAACACGGCGATTGCATTAAGAACTAGTGTATCTATCATTTCCTATACAACATGTATTTTTTAGTAATGTTTATGAATAGTTATTTGGTCAGAATATATGGGTGTCAGAAAAATATCCGGACGTTGTGGGAAAAAGATGCTACGTTAGCACAATGTATAACCACTGATTTCAGCTCTAAATATGCACATTTTCGAACAAAACATAAGTGTATGTATAACCTGATGTTATAGGACTGTCATCTGATGAAGCTTATCAAGGTTAGTCAAAAATTATATATCTTTTGCTGGTTTGTTACGATCGCTAACTTTTGCTGCTGGGGAATTGCTTGTGTTTCTGGCTATTGTGGTAAGCTAATATAATGCTATATTGTGTTTTCGCTGTAAAACACTTAAGAAATCGGAAATTTTGTCTGGAATCACAAGATGCCTGTCTTTCATTTGCTGTACACCATGTATTTTTCAGAAATGTTTTATGATGAGTATTTAGGTATTTGACGTTGGTGTCTGTAATTACTCTGGCTGCTTCGGTCCTATTTGTGACGGTAGCTGTGATGGTAGCTGCAATGTAAAACTGATTTATACCTCAAATATGCACATCTTTCGAACAAAACATAGATTTATTGTATAACATGTTATAAGACTGTCATCTGATGAAGTTGTTTCTTGGTTAGTTTGGTTGGTTCTTGGTTAGTTAGGTTGGCTTTGTGCATGCTACCTGTGCTGTGAAAAATGTCTGTCCTTTTTTGTATTTGGTGGTGAGCTAACATAAATATATGTGGTGTTTATATGTGTGGTGGTCCCGTGTGGCTCAGTTGGTAGAGCATGGCGCTTGCAACGCCAGGGTTGTGGGTTCAATTCCCACGGGGGGACCAGGATGAATATGTATGAACTTTCCAATTTGTAAGTCGCTCTGGATAAGAGCGTCTGCTAAATGACTTAAATGTAATGTAAATGTGTTTTCGCTGTAAAACATTTTAAAAATCGGACATGTTGGCTGGATTCACAAGATGTTTATCTTTCATATGCTGTATTGGACTTGTTAATGTGTGAAAGTTAAATATTTCTAAAAAATATATTTTGAATTTCGCGCCCTGCAATTGAAGTGGCTGTTGTCATATTGTGCCCGGCTTCGGGCTTGCAGCCCAAAGAAGTTAATAATAAAAAATTGGATTTAATAAATGTATCACTAGTCACTTTAACTTCTCTGCGCTACGGATCCCTTTTACGGGATCATTTTCCTAAACAACCGCTGATTTGCAGGGCGCAAAATATTACTAAACATATTTACAATCATGCAATCACAAGTAAAATATACCAAAACACAGCTTAGCTTGATGTTAATCCACCTATCGTGTCAGATTTTGAAAATATGCTTTGCAACGAAATTATCTAAGCTTTTGTGAGTGTATCAATCAATGCTAGAACAGTTAGCCTTGTATTAGCTTGGTCACAAAAGTCAGAAAAGCAATACATTTAATCGCTTACCTTTGATAATCTTCGGATGTTTGCACTCACGAGCCTCCCAGTTACACAACAAATGTTATTTTTGTTCTATAAATATTCCTTTTATAACAAATAAACGCCATTTGGGTTGCGCGTTATGTTCAGAAAACCAAAGCCTCGTTCCGTTCGACGAAAATTCCAAAAAGTATCCGTAATGGTCGTAGAAACATGTCAAATGTTTTTTATAATCAATCCTCAGGTTGATTTTAAGAAACATAATCGATAATATTTCAACCGGACCATAACCTACTCAACAAGAGAGGAAAAGAAAATGGAGAGCTACCCTCTCGCGCGCAGAAACTAACCAGACTAGTTTTGAAAAATCTTGCTCATTTTTCAAAATAAAAGCCTGGAACTATGTCTAAAGCCTGGTCACAGCCAGAGGAAGCCATTGGAAAAGGAATCTGGTTGATACCCCTTTAAATGGAAGAAAGACGGGCCAGGAAACACAGATAAAAAAAATAAAGATTCACCTCCGGGTTAGATTTTCTCAGGTTTTTGCCTGCAGAATCAGTTTTGTTATACTCACAGACAATATTTTTGACAGTTTTGGAAACTTTGGAGTGTTTTCTATCCTAATCTGTATTATATGCATATTCTACGATCTGGACCTGAGAAATAGTCCGTTTACCTTGGGAACGTTATTTAAAAAATAAAAAGAATCTGACCCCTAGCGTCAAGAGGTTTTAAACAATGCCACTTTATATAATGTTTACATACCCTACATTACTCATCTCATATGTATATACTGTACTCTATACCATCTACTGCATCTTGCCTATGCCGTTCGGCCATCGCTCATCCATATTTTTATATGTACATATTCTTATTCATTCCTTTACACTTGTGTGTATAAGGTAGTTGTTGTAAAATTGTTAGATTACTTGTTAGATATTACTGCACGGTCGGAACTAGAAGCACAAGCATTTCGCTACAGTTGCATTAACATCTGCTAACCATGTGTATGTGACCAATACAATTTGATTTGGTGGTCTGGAGCAATGAAGCCGTGACGCTGTGTACCTCTAAGTCCTTCGGTGCAAGCTCGCAACTTTTAAAGGAGGAACCACTGTATTTTAGCCAGGTAGCCTCGGACAACAAGACTAAAAGCATGTTTTGTATGACAAAGTCATAGACCGTTTAGGCTAAATGAAAGAGGATGGTATTGGCGTTTCTCTACAAGTAGGGTTAGTCAATATGTTTTTTCTACTTTCACTAGGGCTGACCCTATTTAGTCGACTGGTTTATTGTTTGATGATAGACTGTTGGCCGACTGAGATTTTTTAGTCGAGCATTGGCAAATATATTTAAAAAAATGAATGGCAGATTCACACCTGTCTCAGTGGACTAATCCATTGCGGAGGCCGTGGGGATGGTACACCAGTATCACCAGTAGTACATTTACCGTTACTTACCATAATCTGCAATGTTATTTCTAGTCTACAGTGTTTGTTTGGTTACGGTAATTTCTGTTCATGCATTCAATATATTATTATCACAGTCTTACCGTTGTCATTTTAGGAGTGGACACATTGTTTGCAGAGCATACAAACTAGGCTACACTTGTAACTTCTGATGGCTGCAGGGACAGTATTGAGTAGCTTGGATGAAAAGGTGCCCAGAGGTGCCCAGAGTAAACTGCCTGCTCCTCAGTCCCAGTTGATAATATATGCATATTATTAGTAGTCTATTTGGATTGAAAACACTCTGAATATAACAGAACTCATATGGCAGGAAAAAACCTGAGAAAGAAATCCAGCCAGGAAGTGGGAAATCTGAGGTTTGTAGGTTTTCAACTCATCGCCTATCAAATACACAGTGGGATATGGGTCATTTTGCACTTCCTACGTCTTCCACTAGATGTCAACAGTCTTTAGAACCGTGTCTGATGCTTCTACTGTGAATTGGGGCTGAAGGAGAGGGGATTGAGTAAGGTCTATCATGAACTGAACATGCGCTGACCATGTGCGTTCATGTGAGAGCGAGCTCCGGAGCTCACTAGCAGGGAAACTCTGAGGGCCCAGAATATTTTATATAATGTTGCAAGTTTGCTAGCACAGAGATGATTGTGGTCCTCAGGAAAAGGAGAACCGGGCACTCCCCCATTGTCATCGACGGGGCTGTAGTGGAGCAGGTTGAGAGCTTCACGTTCCTTGGTGTCCACATCACCAACAAACTATCATGGTCCAAACTTACTAAGACAGTCGTGAAGAGGGCACGACAAAACCTATTCCCCCTCAGGAGACTGGAAAGATTCGGCATGGATCCTCAGATCCTCAAAAGTTTCTACAGCTGCACCATCCAGAGTTTCCTGACTGGTTGCATCACTGCCTGGGATGGCAACTGCTCGGCCTCTGACTGCAAGGCACTACAGAGGGTAGAGCGTACGGCACAGTATATCACTTGGGCCAAGAGTCCTGCCATCCAGGACCTCTATACCAGGCGGTGTCAGAGGGAGGCCCTAAAAATGGTCAAAGACTCCAGACACCCTAGTCATAGACTGTCCTCTCTGCTACCGCATGGCCAGCAGTACCGGAGCTCCATGTCTAGGTCCAAAAGGCTTCTTAACAGCTTCTATCCCCAAGCCATGGCTACCCAGACTATTTGCATTGTCCCCTCCCACCACTCTCTATTTCAAGATGGCATAGCAGTCAGATGTCCTTTGTCCTCGTCTTGTCGTTTCCCGTTTATATATATATTTACATCTTTCTTCGCATATCTTTTATATATTTTCTTTTCCAAAAACTTAACTTCAAAACACTCTCCTGCAACCCGCCTCACCAATTTAAAAAAAGTTTTATATACCTCAAATCTGAAATCCACAATAGAAGCTAGACAGAAGCTAGCCAGAAGCTAACGTTAGTATTCAGCTAACCACGGTTTGTGGTCATCAGCTATCCTCTAGCTCGAAAAGCTATCACCAGTTTTGTACAAAGCGACTCAGACCAGAACATACTGGACCTATTTTTCTCTCCATATCCCCGGATTTCAACCGCAAGCTCTGGACATTTACACCTGGATCTTGCAGCTAGCTAGCTGCTATCCGTGTGACTATTGGCTTACGTCGATCCCGGAGCAAACATCAATTATTCCGGAGCTAGCCAGCTGAAGAGTTCAGTCAGCCGCCCCTGGGCTACAATCACCTATCCGGATCCGTTTAACTGCCGATGCGGAGCCCCACCGGGCCTTCACGACTGGACTACCGACGTTATCTGCCCGAGGGAGTTATCCAACTGGCCCCTCCGTCGCGACGTTACCTGAACGCCGATCTGCGGCCCGCTAATCGTTAGCTGTCTTATCGGCTGCTATCTGAATAGGTCTATCAGACAGTTTTTCTTGGGCCACTATAACTATATCTATTTTGCCAATTGGATTGATCCCCTCTACCACACGGAATCCCACTAATCTACCGTCGGAAACGCACGAGGTGGCTAAAAACAGACCTCCATCCTATGCTAGCTTGCTACCGATGGCCCGGCTAGCTGTCTGAATTGCTGTTACCCCAACCAACCTCACTGCTCACTGGACCCTTATGATCACTCGACTAAGCATGCCTCTCCTTAATGTATATATGCCTTGTTCATTGCTGTTCTGGTTAGTGTTTATTGGCTTATTTCACTGTAGAGCCTCTAGCCCTGCTCATTATACCTTATCCAACCTTTCAGTTCCACCACCCACACATGCGATGACATCACCTGGTTTCAATTATGTTTCTAGAGACAATATCTCTCTCATCATCACTCAATACCTAGGTTTACCTCCACTGTATTCACATCCTACCATACCTTTGTCTGTACATTACACCTTGAAGCTATTTTATCGCCCCCAGAAACCTCCTTTTACTCTCTGTTCCGGACATTCTAGATGACCAATTCTCATAGCTTTTAGCCGTACCCTACTCCTCCTCTGTTCCTCTGGTGATGTAGAGGTGAATCCAGGCCCTGCAGGGCCTAGCTCCACTCCTATTCCCCAGGCGCTCTCTTTTGATGACTTCTGTAACCGTAATAGCATTGGTTTCATGCATGTTAACATTAGAAGCCTCCTCCCTAAGTTTGTTTTATTCACTGCTTTAGCACACTCTGTCAACCCGGATGTTCTAGCCGTGTCTGAATCCTGGCTTAGGAAGACCACAAAAAATTCTGAAATCTCCATTCCTAACTACAACATTTTCAGACAAGATAGAACGGCCAAAGGGGGAGGTGTTGCAATCTACTGCAAAGATAGCCAGCAGAGTTCTGTCCTACTATCCAGGTCTGTACCCAAGCAATTTGAACTTCTACTTTTAAAAATCCACCTCTCTAAAACAAGTCTCTCACCGTTGCCGCCTGCTATAGACCACCCTCTGCCCCCAGCTGTGCTCTGGACACCATGTGTGAACTGATTGCCCCCTATCTATCTTCAGAGATCATGCTGCTAGGCGACCTAAACTGGAACATGCTTAACACCCCAGCCATCCTACAATCTAAGCTTGATGCCCTCAATCTCACACAAATTATCAATGAACCTACTAGGTACCACCCCAAAGCCGTAAACACGGGCACCCTCATAGATATCATCCTAACCAACTTGCTCTCTAAATACACCTCTGCTGTTTTCAACCAAGATCTCAGCGATCACTGCCTCATTGCCTGCATCCGTAATGGGTCAGCGGTCAAACGACCTCCACTCATCACTGTCAAACGCTCCCTGTTACACTTCAGCGAGCAGGCCTTTCTAATCGACCTGGCCGGGGTATCCTGGAAGGATATTGATCTCATCCCGTCAGTAGAGGATGCCTGGTTATTTTTTTTAAATGCCTTTCTTACCATTTTAAATAAGCATGCCCCATTCAAGAAATTTAGAACCAGGAACAGATATAGCCCTTGGTTCTCTCCAGACCTGACTGCCCTTAACCAACACAAAAACATCCTATGGCGTTCTTCATTAGCATCGAACAGCCCCCGTGATTTGCAACTTTTCAGGGAAGCTAGAAACCAATATACACAGGCAATTAGAAAAGCCAAGCCTAGCTTTTTCAAGCAGAAATTTGCTTCCTGCAACACAAACTCAAAAAAGTTCTGGGACACTAAAGTCCATGGAGAATAAGAACACCTCCTCCCAGCTGCCCACTGCACTGAGGACAGGAAACACTGTCACTACCGATAAATCCACTATAATTGAGAATTTCAATAAGCATTTTTCTACGGCTGGCCATGCTTTCCACCTGGCTACCCCTACCCCGGTCAACAGCACTGCACCCCCCACAGCAACTCGCCCAAGCCTTCCCATTTCTCTTTCTCCCAAATCCAGTAAGCTGATGTTCTGAAAGAGCTGCAAAATCTGGAACCCTACAAATCAGCCGGGCTAGACAATCTGGACCCTTTTTTTCTAAAATGATCTGCCGAAATTGTTGCAACCCCTATTACTAGCCTGTTCAACCTCTCTTTCGTGTCGTCTGAGATTCCCAAAGATTGGAAAGCAGCTGCGGTCATCCCCCTCTTCAAAGGGGGGAACACTCTTGACCCAAACTGCTACAGACCTATATCTATCCTACCCTGCCTTTCTAAGGTCTTCGAAAGCCAAGTCAACAAACAGATTACCGACCATTTCGAATCCCACCATACTTTCTCCGCTATGCAATCTGGTTTCAGAGCTGTTCATGGGTGCACCTCAGCCACGCTCAAGGTCTTAAATGATATCCTAACCGCCATCGATAAGAACCAATACTGTGCAGCCGTATTCAGTGACCTGGCCAAGGCTTTCGACTCTGTCAATCACCACATCCTCATCGGCAGACTCGATAGCCTTGGTTTCTCAAATGATTGCCTCGCCTGGTCCACCAACTACTTCTCTGATAGAGTTCAGTGTGTCAAATCAGAGGGCCTGTTGTCCGGGCCTCTGGCAGTCTCTATGGGGGTGCCACAGGGTTCAATTCTTGGACCGACTCTCTTCTCTGTATACATCAATGATGTCGCTCTTGTTGCTGGTGAGTCTCTGATCCACCTCTACGCAGACGACACCATTCTGTATACTTCTGGCCCTTCTTTGGACACTGTGTTAACAACCCTCCAGCCGAGCTTCAATGCCATACAACTCTCCTTCCGTGGCCTCCAATTGCTTTTAAATACAAGTAAAACTAAATGCATGCTCTTCAACCGATCGCTGCCTGCACCTGCCCGCCCGTCCAAATTCACTACTCTGGACGGTTCTGACTTAGAATATGTGGACAACTACAAATACCTAGGTGTCTGGTTAGACTGTAATCTCTCCTTCCAGACTCACATCAAACATTTCCAATCCAAAGTTAAATCTAGAATTGGCTTCCTATTTCGCAACAATGCACACATATTGGCAATCGCAATAGAAGTTACTTCTAGATTTGTATAATTTTCATTGATATAGAATTTTGATTAACCAGATGACACAGATTTTGAGATATGAAGACTTTATTATGAATGAAATTAAACTGTTCCATGAAGATGTGCATATGAAAATCATATCTGGCACACAGATCAGTGGAAATGGTATGATAACTTGGCACTCCAAATGGAAAATGTTGCCGACTGCTGGTGTAGCCTATTACCGGCGAGATTTAGGAGAATTATGGCATAATCTGCGAAGACAAGCAGCAGTGGGCAGCAGGAGGAGAAGAGTCGGGAACAGGTTATTTTCTTCTGGTTTGGATATATTGATGTCTGGCTCCCTCTATAGTAATTTGTATGTCTTCATTTTTAATATCAGTGCTTAAAGCATCAGACAAGCTCAGTAGCCTACATAGGGAGCGTCTACATATGGAAAAATACACGTTTAAAAATGTTGACCAATCGATTGGTCTAAAGAACAGATGACTCTCGGTCTGCCAAGATTATTTTTTTTGTCAGGGACAGCCCGAACTTGCACACACACATACAAATCAGTGCCATAGACAGCCACATCATATTTAGCTTATGTTGATTGGACTAAATCGCGTTTGCTATCTTTTAGTTGTCACTTTATCAGACTAAGCATAAATGATGTTGAAGTTGAAATGGTGCTAGAATAGTGGAGGCAGCTCCTGTTTCTTTCCGACTTGCGGAAACGCTGTGGTTCTAAATCAATAGTTGTTTCGTAGTCCGGAAACATAACCTACAGCATGGTCAAGCAAGTTAATGCTTATTACATGCGATATGTTTTGTGGACTTCACCAGACAGATGTTGATATCCGTTTTTTCTGTTAAACAAATGTGTGGTTGCATTTATTCTGCCACTCTCTTCCTATGGTCTCAGCTTTAGGATTGTACAGTATATCAGTGTCAATGCATATAAACTAACAGGTTATAGAGCAAACAATGCAATTATCACAGCACATAGGTTGTAATTTGTAATTCTTTTTTCTGGATTGGCAATCCCTGTGATTTTACCAACGCACCGCTACTGCTGTGTTGTAGCTAAAATAGAATACTTTTTTTAAATGTAGGCTTAATCACAGGGGATCACAGAGCAAAGCCTGGAGGAATGCACAAATCTGCCATTTCATAATCTGTAAAACAAAATCTTGCACTTTGACAGGTAAATATTTATAGCCCTAATATACTCAGCAAAAAAAGAAACGTCCCTTTTCCAGGACCCTGTCTTTCAAAGATAATTCGTAAAAATCCAAATAACTTCCCAGATTTTCATTGCAAAGGGTTTTAACACTGTTTCCCATGCTTGTTCAATGAACCATAAACAATTAATGAACATGCACCTGTGGAACGGTCGTTAAGACACTAACAGCTTACAGACAGTAGGCAATTAAGGTCACAGTTATGAAAATGTAGTACACTAAAGAGGCCTTTCTACTGACTCTGAAAAAACACCAAAAGAATGATGCCCAAGGTCCCTGCTCATCTACTTGAACGTGCCTTAGGCATGCTGCAAGGAGGCATGAGGCCAGGGCAATAAATTGCAATGTCTGTACTGTGAGGCGCCAAAGACAGCCCTACAAGGAGACAGGATGGACAGCTGATCGTCCTCGCAGTGGCAGACCACGTGTAACAACACCTGCACAGGATCGGTACATCCAAACATCACAGCTGCGGGACAGGTACAGGATGGCAACAACAACTGCCCGAGTTACACCAGGAACGCACAATCCCTCCATCAGTGCTCAGACTGTCCGCAAATGGCTGAGAGAGGCTGGACTGAGGGCTTGTAGGCCTGTTGTAAGGCAGGCCCTCACCAGACATCCCCGGCAACAACGTCGCCTATGGGCACAAACCCACCGTTGCTGGACCAGACAGGACTGGCAAAAGTGCTCTTCACTGACGAGTCACGTTTTTTTCTCACCAACGGTGATGGTCGTATTCGCGTTATCGTCGAAGGAATGAGTGTTACACTGAGGCCTGTACTCTGGAGCGGGATCGATTTGGAGGTGGAGGGTCCGTCATGGTCTGGGGCGGTGTGTCACAGCATCATCAGACTGAGCTGGTTGTCATTGCAGGCAATCTCAACACTGTGTGTTACAGGGAAGACATCCTCCTCCCTCATGTGGTACCCGTCCTGCAGGCTCAATCTGACATGACCCTCCAGCATGACAATGCCACTAGCCATACTGCTCATTCAGTGCGTGATTTCCGTGTTCTGCCATGGCCAGCGTAGAGCCCGGATCTCAATCTCATTGAGCACATCTGGGACCTGTTGGATCGGAGGGTGAAGGCTAGGGCCATTCCCCCCAGAAATGTCCGGGAACTTGCAGGTGCCTTGGTGGAAGAGTGGGGTAACATCTCACAGCAATAACTGGCAAATCTGGTGCAGTCCACGAGGAGGAGATGCACTGCAGTACTTAATGCAGCTGGTGGCCACACCAGATACTGACTGTTACTTTAGATTTTGATCCCCCCTTCGTTCAAGGACACATTATTCCATTTCTGTTAGTCACATGTCTGTGGAACTTGTTCAGTTTATGTCTCAGTTGATGATTCTTGTTATGTTTATACCAATATTTACACATGTTAAGTTTGCTGAAAATAAACACAGTTGACAGTGAGAGGACGTTTCTTTTTTTGCTGAGTTTATTTAACTTATCTTACTTCGGCTACACATCTCTAGCGTCTCTCTTCCAGCAGTTCCTGTGTACAATAGGCTATTCTTCTTCTCGTGAAATCCCAGGACAAGATTTAGGCTGCGAAATGCAACATTTTCTTTAAATAGGCCTAATAGCCTATTCGAGTAAAGAAGCAGGCTTGCAGCATAGGCCAAATTAACTGTCGGGGAAAGTTGAGGAGAGATGGTGTGTTGGTGTGATAAATATTATGATGACATTGTTGCACTGATGCATTGCAAATGCAGACAGAGAGATGAGCACAGTGAAAAAGAAGATCCAAAGGAATTGACAACCATTAGAAAATTGTAAATCACTTAAAAACCACTTGAACAACGAGGCAAGCAATGACATGCTGTAGGTGATGCGCATGCTAAACAGTCTTTAATGTTGAATTGCTGCATTTTATTTATCCAATGTTTTGTACATTGAAGTATTATTTGCAGTTTTCAATATGACAACGAACACACGCTGAAAGCACTGAACAGTATTGTTACCACCTTATTAATAGGCCTACAGCGTGCAGTAGAATGCATTAATCAATTGATTGACAGGTGTACTGTAGAATGATAAATGATAAACATTCCTCTAGTGTTGATCACCAACGTGTGTTCAAGTCCAGACTCATGATACACTTCTTTAAAATAACTAACAATGTTAATGCAATACTGCCATGTGTAGGACGATAACGAGAGTGCCTGACTTTGTTCATGATTCTCTCATGAAAAAGTGTTTGTTTACATCCATCTATGTCAACATTTGTAATTGGCTGATGAAGAATATATTCCAGGATATAATCTATGCCACCTGGTGAAGTTAGCATAGGGCTAATGTGATGGGACCAGCTACAATTTTGCATACTGTCCCTTATTCTGCAAGTAAATAGACTATTTTAATTGGCTGATATGCAGTTTGAGCCAGAGGTAATGTTTACATTTAAATGGTTGCAAGTATGGCCCCAACGTGTTAACTGAACTATGAGTTTTCTGGTCATTTTGATTATAATATAATAGTATTATTTAATTGTTTCGACATGAGAGAAACTGAGATTTTCCCATTTGCCACGCTAAGTAGATGAGAACAATTATTTTTTTGGGATGATTTTATATTTCCGTGTAATGTTTTCACTACTAAATTGTTTAATTAAAAAAAAGGACTCATTTTGACTGCATTTACATGTGTACATATACAATGCAATTTAAAAGGTAACTTGTTATGAAATTCATCTAATGGTTGCATGATATTTGTTAACCACTAGCGAGCTTACTGATAGGTGATAGCTAGCCTTCCATTTCATCCTAGCTAGCGATTTTTTGCTTCTGTTATTGTCAGCTGTCCATTGGTTTTTGTTACATTTAATACACAGGCCTAAAATCTTCTAATGTATTTGAAAATGTGTTTGCGTTTGGAATTAATGTAAAAATATTTTACAAATATATGATTTTGTATTAGGGCTGACAGAGTTTTAATCAGTTAACTTTTTGTAATTTTAGTGCACAATTTTTTTTTACCGTAATTAATCATCTGAAAGTGTTCAGTATACAATGAAAACATCCCAAATACTTAATCTCTACAGCTAAAAACAACAATGCAATGTATAAAGTTGACATTGAGGTTAAATAAAGTGTGCTTTATCAATTTACCTGATTTTGTTTTTACTTTGGACGAAATCAAGACATCAATATTTTTGTAAGGCTTTTTATATAAAAAAATCTTATGCTCAATTTGATCAAATTCTAAATTGGAAGAGAAACCCAGTGTTGGTCTGATGGGTAATAGTGAAGACATTGGCTTCTCCTGTTGTAGACCCAAATTCTAATCCCGCCAGTTACAAAAGCGGACGTGAAATGTTGGGAAACCATGCATCTGAGTCATGTGAAAAATGAATGTAAAAAGTCAGTGTCTGACTCGTGTGATTTGTTCATACGTGTGTCTGAAAAGCACATGTTTATTCTTACAGGTGTTTTTTTGTAAGGGTAAGCGTCTGTGTGCTTATTTTTCTAATTCTGTGATAGAATTGTGGCCATAAGTGTTTGTTTTTCTGGGACACAGGAAGTGTCCAGGGGTAAGAGGGATTTTGATTTTTTCTGACACCCAAACCCTGGATACGCAATTGCCATTCCCCTGTACCAGCCTCAGATATGGCCTGGCTATTGTAGAACATATTGCCAAGTCTGTCATCTCCTTAGCCATCCATTCTGAAAGTCAGTGAACTGAAAAATGGAGGACACTCTGGAAGTGAAAATGAAATGGATCAGTGAGGTGACTCGAGCAACATGATGCTCCCTCAATCATTTCAAAATCAGACAGTTTTTTTGTCAGGTCAGAGCTGTGGATTTCTGTAACAAACCAGTCCTGTTTATTTACCAATCCTGGAAGGTCTTAAAGATGCTGTACAGAGCTTTTGACTCTGGGGGTGCTCTTGAGTCAAAACAATTGTCTCCTACCTAATTGGACAGAAAAGGGCACACACAGCATGAGCAACAATGTTTGCCTAAAACTTAGGATTTGTGTGGTTTCCTGAGATAAAAAAACTTACCGTAAACAATTACCAGCTTAACATCCATATTGTGTGTTTAATTTAGGGAATATGCCTGTTATTTGTTTCCAGCTCTGTTATTTTGAAATAAGTAAGCTTCATATTACTATGAATATTTTAACGTTTTAGAGAATTGAGAAGGGGAAATATATACAAGGAATAATTAGATGCAGCCTTGCATTATAGCTTTAATACAGCAATCAACAGTTGAAACAACAACAACAATCGGTACTCTCTGCCCCTCTTGGTTAAAAGCTTATGGATGTTTCTGGAGAAATGTAACCACTCTCAAATTCATAAACAGAGCTAAGAAATAAAATGACTGACCATCTATGATATCATAGTTTTAACCATGTTTTGAGGCTATGTAGTGTTTGTTTACATTTGCTTTGTTTACAAATATTGTTAAAAAAATATAATTGGCATCTGATGGTGTATGACAGTTTAACTAAGCTCATGAGGCATTTATAAGTTATATTCTTCAATAATCAATGGGTACAGACTTCTCCTTTTAATTAGCTTGTTTTAAGAAAAAAGAGTATAGGAAAATAAATCAAATCAAATTTTATTGGTCACATATTTAGCTGATATTATTGTGGGTGAGTGGTATTGCAGTTTAAGCATCATGGTAACCTACGCTTTGAATTATTTAATTAACATCTCATCGAGGTCTGAAATATTTATGCAACATAACACTTTGTTACATTATAAACATAAAATCCGCAATCTAAGTTTTCCATCCGCTCATTGGCAACATAATGTATGAGCCCACAGATATCACATATCTACAAATATCAAAGATATCACGTACTATTGTTATGAGGGAAATCTAATGGAATGCACCATTGAATATTGCTCCCTGGTTTATATCTTTATTGGTGGGCCCAATCTTTTATTGTTTATACATTTCAGAAGAAAAATGCATAACATTATGTCACGCTTCTTCTACAATTGAACCCAGAAGCAGACTAGGACAAGGAGAGTAGGACGAAGGTGAGTATTTATTTACAAGTTTAAACGTAGCGGTAGAAAGATCCAGGTGGCGGAGCGGGCAGTGGAGGTGAGTTGATGGGAGTAAATAGGCAGATCCAAGGGAGTAACAGAAGCCACCGACGACCAGGCAGGAATGGGGTGAGTGTTCCGGGTGAATGACTGTAGACAGAACAAACGGAGGTAAGTTCAAGGCAAGCAAGACGTACAAAACAACAAAACAAACTCTATCAAACTGGAGGCTGATACGCTGGCACAACATACTGTTCATGGCTAACGATCCGGCAGTGAATGGATGTCAGGTCAGCGCTTATGAAGTGGAGGGGTGATGATCAGGACCAGGTGTGCAGATAGCTGATGGGATACAGGTGCGGGTACTCAGAGATCTTCCAACTAGCTACGTCGCCCGGCAACCAGACAGGGTGCGTTCCAGGACACCGGAAAAAACACTCCAGGACAGAACACAGGCAAAAACAGACTCAGGAAGCGGGATTCGTGACACATTAAAGTAAAACCTATGAAACTTTGGAAATGTAATTAAAGTGATCTTTAAAGTAATCTTCAAAAAACCTCATATGTCTACGCTAAACAATGTTATGTTAGACATGTATTCATTTCAAGCAATCTTGTTAAAGTGGCGTACTGGAGAAAAAAGACAGTAAGTAAAATCTATGGAACCCTGAAAATGTCATTTAAGTATTCTTATTGATAAGAAATTTCAAAATACCTCATTCATACTTCACAGTGTTGCATTAGGACTTTATATTCATTTCAGGCAATCTCTTTACACTGGCATATAAGAACTAGACTGAAGAAATACTATCAATACTATCCTGGGGTGTGTGCAGAATCGAAATACATATTATAATCATATTTGGAGGCACTGGAGACTTAATCAAATGACTGAGTGACCGGTAAACAAAGACTCTCAGAAGCCACAATCTATCTGCAATATTAAAGCTGACCTACCCTCTCAACAGCCTCATTTGATGCAGGGCTGATGTTACCTGTGTTCCAGCACAGGTAAGTGTAGTTGTCATGCCTTTCAAAAGGCCACATGATAGGAATTAATCTTACTTATGTCCCATATGGTCTGAATAATATATGGGAAGAACAGTTCACCCATCTGTGAAGATGACTTAGAGGCCTGAATCTCCCGAGGGACATTTTTAGACCATCACACATACTGTATAACTCACTGGATTGATTTGTAGACCATTGTTACCAAGTGGCAAAGCTCTTAAATGAGCATGCATACATACAGTACCAGTCAAAAGTTTGGACACACCTACTCATTCAAGGGTTTTTCATTATTTTTGCTATTTTCTACATTGTAGAATAATAGTGAAGACATCAAAACTATGAAATAACACATACGGAAATATATTTGAGATTCTTTAAAGTAGCCACCCTTTGCCTTGATGACAGCTTTGCACACTTGGCATTCTCAACCATTCTCATGAGGTAGTCACCTGGAATGCATTTCAATTAACATGTGTGCCTTATTAAAAGTACATTTGTGGAATTTCTTTCGTTAATGTGTTTGAGCCAATCAGTTGTGACAAAAAATTACATATTTACCTGATTTGTTTAATATTAATAGTTAAGCATATACCTGTTAAAACTTCTTATGGCAGCAAGGGGCAGTATTGAGTAGCCAGTTAAATCGTGCCCATTTCAAACGGCCTCGTACTCAATTCTTGCTCGTACAATATGCATATTATTATTACTATTGGATAGAAAACACTCTCTAGTTTCTAAAACCGTTTGAATTATTTCTCTGAGTGAAACAGAACTCATTCTGCAGCACATTTCCTGACCAGGAAGTGGAATGTCAGAAATCGATGCTCTGTTCAACTTCCTGCCTATACATGGGCATGATACGTAAGAGTCTACGTACACTTCATACACCTTCCCCTGGTTGTCAAGAGGCGGTGAGAGAAGAAATTTCGTGTTTATCTTGGTCTGAGGTGGAATTAAAGCTCTTTGTATGACGTGACCGTCCATTTCCTGTTTCTGGAGCGCGCGAAAGGGGACATGGATTTGCCTTCTGTTTAGCTGTCGTTATGGACAACTAACATCTCCGGTTTAGATTTTATTTGATACATGTGACCATATCATCGTAAAGTATGTTTTTTCAATATAGTTTAATCAGATTATTGAAATTTTTTCGGGAGTTTTGCCGTGTTCCGTTCTCTGACTTTGTTGACGTTGGAGAGATCCGTGCCACTTGGCAAGTGCCCATGCTAAATGAAGAGGGAAATTTGCCGTTCCAGATCCAAACAACGACTGTTCTGGACAAAGGACACCTTGTCCAACATTCTGACGGAAGATCACCAAAAGTAAGAAACATTTTATGATGCTATTTCTAATATCTGTCGTGCATGTGAACTGGTCGTCGGTGCCCAAGTGTTTCTGGCTATTGTGGCTACGCTAATATAACGCTATATTGTGTTTTCGCTGTAAAACACTTGATAAATCGGAAATATTGTCTGGAATCACAAGATGCCTGTCTTTCAATTGCTGTACACTATGTATTTTTCAGAAATGTTTTATGATGAGTATTTAGTTATTTGGCGTTGGTGTCTGTAATTTTTCTGTCTGCTTTCGGTGCAATTTCTGACTGTAGCTGCAATGTAAACTATGATTTATACCTGAAATATGCACATTTTTCTAACAAAACATATGCTATACAATAAATATGTTATCAGACTGTCATCTGATGAAGTTGTTTCTTGGTTAGTGGCTATTTATATCTTTATTTGGTCGAATTTGTGATAGCTACTGATGGAGTAAAAAACTGATGGAGTAAGAAAAGTGGTGTCTTTTGCTAACGTGGTTAGCTAATAGATTTACATATTGTGTCTTCCCTGTAAAACATTTTAAAAATCGGACATGTTGGCTTGATTCACAAGATGTGTACCTTTCATATGCTGTAATGGACTTGTTAATGTGTGAAAGTTAAATATTTAAAAAATATATCTTTTGAATTTCGCGCCCTGCACTTTGAGCTGGCTGTTGTCATAAGTGTACCGACGTCGGGCTGCACCCCAAACAGGTTAACATCTGGCACATAATAATGGCACAATTACCAGACAATAGCCTAAAATGTGTTTTTTGAAGTTCATCCAAGTGTTTCTTTGCAGAGATGTCACATGCGTCAAGGGGAGTTATTTACAATCACAGCAGTCAAACCAGATCTGCCGTGTTTAATAAAGGCGGATGATCTTTTCTCTTGCGACATATTGAAATTCCTTTATTACATCACATTAGCTCGGCAATAATTATTTCGAGAGAACCTACTTTTTTTATTTTTTATTACGTTGTTACGAGTCTATATTCTATGTTAATTTGCTCTGATTTATGGAAAAGGGGTTTATTCGATAGAAAATCCCATGAGCGTTAATAGTTTTATTGGTTAGGGGTAAGTCAATTCTCCATACTTTTACCAAATGTGGACATACTGTCACGCGGGACTAGGTGGGTGAAGGAATCAGACGCAGAGAGAGATCCACTTGGAAAAAATATTCCTTTTAGTAATGCACAAAAAATGATCAGCCCAAACATCCAGGGCGCAGAGGACAACTTGATAACCCAAAACACACACACGTAACATAAAGACAATCCCGCACAAAACAAGGGCGGGTCTACCTACTAAATATAGGGAAGCTCATTTACGAAAACAACAGAAACACACGTGAAACTAATAAGACAAAACAAACAGACAAACGAAAAAGGGATCGGTGGCGGCTAGTAGGACGGTGACGACGACCGCCGAGCACCGCCCGAACAGGCAGGGGAGCCAACTTCGGCGGAAGTCGTGACACATACTCCAATCTTTTAATGAGACTATTTCCCAGACCCTGAATACCTTATCTCTATCAAATGACCCATAAAAGGGACCAACACGGAATACTTTTTTCACCCCTTACAGTTGAAAAAAGTCTAGGTGAGCAAGTTTGTATATTATTATTTTCCATTATTACTTTATCAAATCTCTAGTAATCGATTATACACACATACAATTTCTCATGTTTTCATATCTTCACAGAATCCCTATATAACCTATACATTTAAACGTGTTATCCAAATGTCTATTAGTTTACACAAACTTCAGATTAATACTTATTTCCACACTCACAATTCTCATATCACATTCACACTGTACTGTTCCCAAAACACACTTAACCAATTCGTTTTCTACAATATTTTTCTAACCTGCAGGAATATTTAGGGTTAGTTCCTGGAGTAACGTAACTCATACATTTACATCTTACTATATGAAGCCATGGCATTGTAACATAATGTTCACCTTTTCTAGAAACGGCAGTACCTTCAGGACTCCGTATTTATCTTTCTAACCGGCAGTGCTACATAGGATTCCGTATTTCTTACTTCAGGACAGTACGATCACGACTTCCTATTCATTATGACGATACCATCAAGATCTCATAACCTTAAATCGGCAGCACCTTCAGGGCTCCGTATCTTATTAATTGTTTCCAAGAAATATTAGTCTCACCCTTTATCTGTCTGTGTTCGGGACACCGTAACCACCCGCTGACGACCTCCTTTAGATCTTAGGCAGGTCAATGGTTTCTCCTTCAGTGGAAGGCGGGTTTCCTTGAGCCACTTTGTGCAGCCTCCGTGCACGGTTAAACCCAGGTCCTCAGGAACCGTCAGCAGATGGAATTTGGTGTCCCATCTGGGGTGCCAAGTATTGTCGTGGAAATCAATAAGGAGAATAGACTTTCAATTTCTTCAAACAATCAACCTTTAATATCGATTAATTATTGTAATAATGGAGCTCGTCAACAACCACCCATAGGTGATCGTTGAGAGCCCAAATAATACAGAAACGCAAGGGGTTTATATGGAAACCCAAAAACTGCTTAGTCAAGATTGGTTCCACCCCTCCCCGGCATATCGGGGCATCATGAGCTACCTTGTTTTATTCTTTTGGTTATCTGTATCGGGTGTGTGAGGTCGTAGTGCACAAACAAGTGATAACGTTACTCCTTTCTGCCGATAGAATTGTCAATGATGCTCAAGCCAGCCTCTGTTCACTTCATATCTCCACACAGCTGTGCCCTTTGAAGATAGCAAAATAACAGGATGGACAGAAGAACTTGTGGTCACTCTCAGAGGCTCTTTGTCTTGTGCCATGTGACCAAGTTACCCAGAAGCAAAGATGATTGGAAACAATCCTCAATTTTCTCTCTATCCCAATGTTCTGACTACACGTCTAGACCAGCTGCTGGGAGTGAACGTGGAAGAGAGGAACTATCCTTTCTCAGAAGCACAGCATTGGCACTATAGAAATGTCTTTACAATTTTATGATTAACAATAGTATCTATTAATGTAAGGACAATCAGGTAAATAAACACATTTTCTCTCACTTTCCCCTCTTAAGAAACTCAGTTTCTTATATAAAAATGTAAGGGTATAAATATTGTTATGCATATATTTAAACAAACAAAAAACATCCTTCTGGTGCCTGACATTTCATCCATGGTAAACAACCTTCCTTTGGGTTGCTGAGTTTTAAACCTTTCTTATCAAAACAGTCAGTCTGCACAGAAAATCATTTTGTTTCCAAATCATAATTAAAACCCAATTAATTAACCAACCCAAATTCAGAATGACATTGCTCAGTGATTCACGTTGGTTCTATCACTCAAAGTTAAAACCCTCAACTTAGCACACGTCGACACTAGCAGAATGTTTATTTACATGAACATAGTATAGTTATCCATAATTCTGGCATTAACTTTCTCATCACGGTTGTAATTACATATCAGTGTCTCAATGCATTCTTAGTCTAAATTACTATACATGTTGCAGTGTGTAGACCTCCACTATCAACTTGCTACCCCAAATAAACAATTTATTTAACAAATCAATTACGGTCACAGATGACCAACCCCCTCTCCTTCACGGCACTCCTTCTTCTGGTGTGTCTTCATTGGCTTCACAGTTCGTCTTCCCAATGGCACACATGTTCAAAGTGGATGGCCAATGATAATGTCCCAATTTCAATGTCTGAGGAATAATCTGATTTTCCCAAACAGGCTAATGTCTCATGTGAGCCGCCACCACCTTTACAAAACTATTATGTCTTGTCCACTTGCCAACCAGTTATACAAGCAGCATGAGAGAAGTTTGGAACTGATCTATCTCCATGCTCCCTCCACGTGGACTCATGTCGCACTACTTAGAGAAAAGGCATGAGAGAAAAAGCAGGTGATAGCTTCGACTGGATGCTGTGTACAGGTTTCTTCCTCTGA